>NC_141340.1:24935857-24968357 GCF_037954235.1 Aulostomus chinensis | reverse complement strand
ACCTCGGCTCCAGCAGTGTCGCACACAGACCGGGCCAGCATGACGGCATTATGAAGTCCGGAGGAGGGGCTTCTGCCTCAGAGACCCCCACCACGAGCCCCACCCACCCACTCAAGAGCGGCTGGAGGAGCTGCTGAATATCAATAGAAGTCTGATTAGCTCCTCTCAAGAGAGCCAGAGTGTAAATGTGCCTTCACGTCTCACTGAGGGAGGGGGCGTGATCACCGCCACACTGCTGCTTCCTGGTCTCACACCAGTGGTTCCTCTCCTTGCGTCGCTATGCTAACAGTCATGCATTCTGTTGTAAACATGTTCTCCAAAATGTTGTGGAGCTTCTAATCTGCCCCCCTGCCTTTTTGCTCCTGAGGCAGGACGCAGAGGCTTCAAGGTTATGGTCCCACGAGCAGCTCCCCTCGAGGCCGGCCCTCAGGTACACTCCAGGTGGTGCCAGTCCTCTGAGCCCCCCGACTACACGAGTGCTCTGTGTGTGAAACCTTTTTAAATTTTTCGTTTGACAAAAACGTCTTTGTGAGCTCCAGACCCGTATTAGAGGGTTGAACTCCCTGAAGTATGAAGTGGTGTGGACCGTTGAAGCCGCTGGTGGCGCCTCAGCACATCCACGTGTTGTTGTTGAGGTGAGACTTACTGTTGTGACGTGATTCATCCCAGCAGAGGCCTCATGGCTGCTGATAACCTCTCCATTACTTGACATACATGCATGTTGTTTTTTTTACTTATTTGTCCTTGCGAGTGGTGGTTGGAGCGTTTTAAGACCAGTCCGTCTGAATACACGTTTCAGCACATCCTCCTCCAGGGTGACAGTCGCTGAAAACCTGGCCTCTGCTCTGCTCTGCTCTGTGAAATCTGACTTCAGGAAACTTCCGTTCATCATCGTTCAGAGGGAGTCAACCCGCGTCCTTGAGCCTTGAACAGACACGGGCGAAAGAGTTGAGAAAGAAACACAAACAACAACAACAACACAAATTAGCTGATAAAGTAGCACTGGAAGTCGTATCTTTAGGTGCTGGAGAGTTGAGTTGGATCAAATCTGATCAAACGGGATTCCACTCAGGTCACATGTCCAAAATTAATCAGCTTTGTTTTAAAAAAAGGACTCACACATCCACTTTTGGAGCTTTTTATTAGCTTCTCTCTCAAAATTCTGGCTGTTCTGGCTCCAAAAATGAATCGTCTTAAAATATTAATGGAGTGAAATTCTAGCTGCTCTCCAGACACTGACATCACACCATCCATTGCTCCGGAGACGGTTCCCCCACTGTTGGTGTCGTTGTCCCGGCACACCAAGCTACTTACAACCCGGACAGCAGCCAGGTTTCACTTCGCCGCCGTAACACAAGCAATTCACAGCAGCTTTGTGAACACAACTGTGCTCAACAGTGACAAAGCTTCAGCCCTCATTAGTTTTGATAATTATTTGGGACCAGTAACCTGTCAGTCCACCCAGGTGGCACTGATACTGTGTTAAAGAATGAAAAAGTATCAGAAAAACGTCTTATGAGGTCATTCAGGGGTTCGTCATCCTTGATGACATCATGAATTATGTCATCGGGTGGTCATCTCCTGGTTCCTCCCCCAACAGGAAGTGGTCATCTCCTGGTTCCTCCACCAACAGGAAGTGGTCATCTCCTGGTTCCTCCACCAACAGGAAGTGGTCATCTCCTGGTTCCTCCACCAGCAGGAAGTGGTCATCTCCTGGCTCCTCCCCCAGCAGCCAATAGGATCGCTCCATGTGATTGTGGTGATTGAACCAGTAAATCAGCTCTGGTGAACAAAAGTTGATGATCTTCCAGGTTGAGTTCGTCAGGATCGACCTCACTAATGAACCCTCTGATGATGCTGGAAGCCTGGACGCGAGACAAACTAGCTTCGGACATGAAATTAACTCTTGAAGAATTGTTTGATTATGCATGAACATGACTCATGTTGACAAACGTCTGAGCAGGCTCAGGAGAACATGGTGGCTCAGCTCTACGAACGTCTAACTGAAGCTGAAGCCTGAAGTCTGACGTTTGTCTCGAAACCCCAACTTGCCTCCTACTGCAGGTTTCTTGTGACCAGTGTTACATTACTGCATTTCCCTGTCAGAACCTAAATAGAGTTTGACATATATTTGGTAGAAAAATATATATTGTTTGTATCTGCAGAATCATACTATGGCAACTCATACTGGCAACTTGGATGACCACTGAACATTAAGCAGTCAAAATACATTTATTTGTGCAAGAAATACACATAAATGTGGTTATATACATGTACATAATGCTCCAGCAAGATGTACAGGACACTCAGATTTAAAGAGTGTAATACCTTGTATTTACATGCATGTTTTGTGGTACTGGTGAGGCCGGTCTGAGAGTTTGAGAGCATTTGTAGGACTGATTCTGAACTAACAGGGATGCGACGGTACAAGCAGCCACACTCAGTACTGCAAAGCTATTCTTGCCTCTTGCTGGTTCTTCCATCCACAAAATGATGATAAAGTTTGGGTCGATGTCCATTTGCGCTGAACGGTGGTGGTTTTGGGGGTGGGGGTGCAGGGACGACGTGGTCTCGCCTGGAGTGTTGAGCAGCTCCAGACTCAAGGCTGCAGGCGTACACAGGCTTCAAGGGTTTGAGAGAAACACAAATGTCCCACAGGCTTGAAGGTCTCATGCTGGAACCACAAACTCAGGGAATCAGGTGATCTGTCACATCAAGTGGCCGCTGGAAGCTGGTTAAAGTTCATGTCCAAGCTTATGAGTCACATACACAAACGTGTCCTTACATCCGCATTGAAAGCTTCCGTACCTGCTCGGCTACACACTCAAACACGCATCAGTGATGAAGTGTCACTGACAGCCTGACAGCCCTGATGAAGAAGCATCACCTCATCCTCTGTTAGCCTTCAGACACTCTTCTCTCTGCCGCCATCAGGAAGACGAGAGAAGAGTTTGTCTACGGTGCAGGTGTAGAAGTTCCTCAGCCCCTAAGTGGGAGCTTAAAGTTCCTCAGGCATCCGAGTCGGTCAGGACCCTGCAGGCTCTCTCCGCCAGGGTCTATGGTGTCCTCTGTAGATCTGTTGTGGTGATACGTGAACTGGGTCCAAGGTGGCAGGTCAGGAGAAGAGGTCTGGGCTCTGGGTCTTCCAACCCCCCATGAGGAAGAACATTCACTGTGTCTATGGTCAGACGTGCCTGGGCTAGACTGCCAGAGTGAATCCAGGAAGAAGGTCCGGCGTACAGACTTGACTATTTCCCTTTTTATCAGGTTCACTGCTGTCAGGAGGGAGGGGTGAAAACACCCACAGGCCTCCGTGTCTCTGGTGCAGCTGTGGTGTCACGCTGGTTCATTCTCTCTCTCTCTCTGGTGATTCAGGTAATGAGATTTAACATCGAGCCACTACAGAGTATCTAACATCAACACTCCAGACAAGCTGTCATAACTGTTCATAGAAACGGCGGCTGCTCAGGTCTTCCTGTCTGGGTGAAGTCCAGAATGTCCAGCTGGTCTGGTTTGGAGGAGGAGCAGCTCAGGATGCTGCCCGGCCCAGGAGGAGACGCTCTGAGGGAGTTTGTGTTCCAGGTGTTCCAGGAGGAGGCGTGGTCACGTGGCCCATCAGCAGGTGGGAGGGAGGGTAGCAGACAGCACTGAGTGGCCACTGTCCTGCTGGAGTCGATGCTGGGGGAGGTGGAGGCAGGTGGGGCGAGCTGGAGCTGAGAGCAGAGCAGAGACTGCTCATCCAGCAGCCTGCGCATCTTCTACCATCACGAGGAGAGACGAGAAATAGAGTTTGTTACGAGTGTGTGTGTTCACAGTGGCTGACAGGTGTGTGTGTGTGTACAGTGGCTGACAGGTGTGTGTGTGTACAGTGGCTGACAGGTGTGTGTGTGTACAGTGGCTGACAGGTGTGTGTGAACCTTTTTCAAACTGTCATCGTAGTCGTGGGCCAGCTCAGTCAACTGCTTCTCCAGCTCTCGAGCCTCCTGTTTGACAGCTCGCCGCAGCTCCTCAATGTCTTGAATTGTTTCTCTATACGACAGGTGAATATACACACACATGAACACACATGAACACACACACACACACACACACACACACACACACTCACACACAGCCTGCACATTGGTGATTCAACTGTTTGTTTAAGAAAGGACAGTCCAACTGGTGCAAGGGAAACAATCCTCACTGCAGATCATTTTCATCACATGACCTCCTAAATGTTCCACCTCAACCCAGCAGGAAATCTGTCATCAAATTCTCCACCTCAGAGATGTTCAAGTGCAACGTGTCAGACGATGAGGTCGTTTCATCGCTCTCAGGAAGAACGAAGCTAAAACTGTTGTTAGTGCCAGCATCATAGGAATACTGGCCCATATTGATTGGTTTTAATTTCCTACATCTGCAATCCACTATCACTCAAAGAAAGCTTTATGGATCCGACCAGACCAGACCGGATCAGACCAGACCGGGTCAGATCAGATCAGATCGGATTGGTTTAGTGCACCTGTCCTGTTGGGAGAGGGAAGTGTAGACTGCAGCCTGGTCTTCAGACAGCTGCTCCTCCATGTTGCTGAGCACGGAGTGAAAGTGCTGCAGACACAGCATCATCTCTTCAAGCTCAACCAGAGAGAACTGAGGAGGACAAGGAAGTTCTGTTTCAGGTCCACATTTTCACTGACTGGAAAACACGAACACGCGATGGAGAAAGTTTCGGTGTAATTATGACAAATGAGTCCACTGACAGGAAGCTTAAATTCCTGTCAAATACAGCTCTTACATCAATGTACAGTTCTTCCTAAATGCACTAAAATATTTCTAATTTTCATGCTTGTTGGGGAAGAAAAAATAGATATTTAAAAAATGAGCTCCCTATCTTTAAAGTGAGGTGTCGTGATTCTCTCCATCATGGCAGACACTGAGAACGTCCTGAGCAGCAGCACCGACACGTTTACTCTGATGGCTCATGGCTGTTATTTCATGGTTTCCTGTTCAACAGTCCCCACTTCTTGTTCAACTGATTCCAACATTTTTGTCCCCATAACCATTTGAACCCGAAGGTAGCAGAGCGAGGTTTAAAACCCATTGAACCACCCTGTGTGTAATCTACTGTGACTTCATCGAGACGATCTCTGAATGTGGGCATTTCTACTCGAACATTTACAAAGAGAAACAGCTGCCTCACGTTTTCTCTAACAAGCCCTTGTTGGGACACCTTTGAGACTTCTACACCTCAGGAATATAACGTTTAAAAACTGAAACAGCTCTTTTTCTGGCCATGTAACACGGAACTAAGAAGATTCTGATGCAGACGAGCTGGAATAAGCCTCCCTCTTTTCGACAGTTCAGTATGAATTCATCTGAGATCATTTTGATGTTGCTGGATTAACAAGAGAAGAGATGTAAATGAGAAGGTGAAGATGGAATGAAAAGCGGGCTCAATGAAATGTAAATGAGTTATTGATATGTAGATGGAGTTCTGTTTCTGAAAGGTCTCTGTCTCAAGAACTATGGTAACCTGACAACAAACACACTGTTCCCTTCAGCGTGCAAACACGGTGACTCACCTGACGGCGACATCATTCATGACCGATCACGGTTGGTTTTCCCTCTCGTGACAACAGAAGATTGAGATCTTTGGGGCAATTGGCAAAATGATGCTGATAAGCTTTCAGTTCATTTGAAGAACATTTTGGAAAATCGTGTATTTCTCTTAGGTGTTGTAATTAAATACAGCGCAGCGTTTCCTTGCGCACAGGCGGAACCACACAGCTGCTGGGTTGGCTTGTGTCTGTGTCACGAGTGCAGGCGAGGGTCACTGGGACTGCGCTCTGTTGCACCATTCTGTGAATTCACCTTGTTGCTGCATATTTCTCTGTTTTCCTCATTGGACAGCAGAAGTTTAGCTGTTGTGCAGCCTTTAAACTACCTGCTGGGCAGAGGCGTTCACTCAGAATGTGCTGCGCGATCAAGTGCCGCTCCACGAAAGCAGGGTGGGGGCAGTCTGGAGAAAGTGCCAAACTGTGAACCAGTTCTCGGTGTTTTAAAAGCCAAGGAACAAAGCCTCGGCTAATAAAAGTGGTTCCATAACAGCACCAACACTTAGCCTGAGCGGTACCACGAGCGGCTTGAGCTGGTGGCATCATCCTGACCAGCAGGTCAAATCAAGCAGAGCTAACGTAGCTTCTCAACTGCCTAAACGAGTGCAGCACCTTGGGCTTGGGTTCATGTTTGGTAGCTGTTTAGAAGCAGCATGGAGGACAGTGACAGAGTTTCTGTTGTATTTTTTGTTGCAGTCTGTCTTCACAATGTTAAAGTGCTACTAACTGGGACAGTTGAGGCAGACATGAGTTACAGTGGCGACAGTTGCGAGCGGCGCTGGCCACAAGCCTCCATGTTTATTATTGACAGCCAGCTCCTTATATGTGTCAGACGTTTGAGATTCACTCTGGTTTTGTGGGTCCATGGACACAGTCCCAGCCAGACCTGGTGAGAACCGTTTCAACGACCAGTCATTTGACCCGGCAGTGCATGCTGGTAAAAGTTGTTCCATTTACAGAAAAAAAAACACTGAGGTTTGCGGGTTTTCAAGCCAGAGGGCACGAGGCTGTCGAGAGCTGTGGTCACATGATGTGACTGATGTGAACATATTTGTTTATCAAGCCCTCGAAGCAGCTTTCCTAAACTGGTAACTAAACCAAACTGAATTGAACTAAGCTAAACCAAATTAAATAAAGTAAACAAAGTCACTTTCAGCTAAACTAAATCAAACTAAACAGCTGTAAACCAAACAACTGCAAACAAATCTACACTAAACTTAACTAGATTAAACTGAACTAAACTCCTATAAACTACACTAGACCACTGTAAACCAACTAAACTATTGTGAACTAACATACTATAAACAAAACTAAACAAACCAAAATAATATAAACTAAACCAAACTACACTTATCCACGGTCAACTTGAGCTAAACAGAATTAAATCAAACCACAGTAAAATAAATTAAACCAATCTGAACTACTGTAGACCAAACTAAACTCCTCTAAACTAACTTAACTAAAGATAACTAAACCAATTAAAAGCAATCTTTTCTTCTGCACTACTACTTCTGGGAGATGGGGACTTCTTTCCACTTCCTTTCCTCATGTATGTTGTTGTGTTGTTGTTGTTGTGTAACCAACTGTACCGCTCTCTGTTCCCTTAATTGATGGAGCCAGACGACACAAGCCAGTTTACTAATCTGCTAGACTGCCTGAAAGACATGAAATCCTGGATGTCCTCTAACTTCTTACTGCTAAATTCAGATCAAACTGAGGTCATCATGTTTGGACCTAAACACCACAGGGACACCTCTCTAACCAGATCACTACTCTAGATGGCATCACCCTGACCCCAAGTACAACTGCAAGGAACCTTGGAGTCATTTTTGACCAGGACCTTTCCTTCAGCTCCCACATAAATCATGTGACCAGGACCGCCTTCTTCCATCTGCAGTATCACTAAGATCAGGAACATCCTTTCCCAGAGTGATGCTGAGAAACTGGTGCATGCATTTATCACTTCTAGGCTGGACCACTGCAACTCTCTCCTGTCAGGATGTCCTAAATACTCCCTAAAGAGTCTCCAGCTGGTCCAGAACGCTGCAGCCAGGGTTTTGACGGGAGTTAAGAAGAGAGAACACATCTCTCCCACTTTAGCTTCTCTCCTTCCTGTAGGATCTAGAATCCACTTCAAAATCCTTCTGCTGACTCATCAGGCTCTCAATGATGAAGCTCCATCCTCTCTGAAAGAACTCATTAGTCCCTACTGTCCTACCAGAGCACTCCACTCCCAGAATGCAGGTCTTTTAGTGACTCCCAGTATCTCTAAAACAGACTGGGAGGTAGAGCCTTCAGGTACCGGTTCCTCTACTGTGGAACCAGCATCTCTCCATGGGTCAGAGAGGCAGACACTTTAACTACGTTTAAGTCCAGGCTTAAGACTTTCCTTTATGACAGAGCCTTCAGTCAGGACTGGTTCAGGTAGCTCTGAACCATTGATAGCTATGCTGCTACAGGCTTAGACTGCTGGGGGACACATCAGGTTACATGGAGCCCTCCCCTCCTCTCCTCTCCTCTCCCCTCCCCTCCTCTCCTCCTCTCCTCCCCTCTCCTCTCCTCTCCTCTCCTCCTTGGTGTCTCTCAGTCTCTCTGTGTTTTCACAGATCCACCAGAGCTCCATCTCTCTCCTCCAACCGCCGCCTGCATCGCCCCCCCCCCACCCCCCCTTTTATCTCCTACTGTTACACCGGCCTGCGCTCCCCTCCCATGAACCAGTCCACCATCCAGTCCTCCATCAAGCTGGCTTGCTCTCCCTGCCTCCCCTCCCATGAACCAGTCTACCATCCAGTCCCCCATCAAGCTGGCTTGCTCTCCCTGCCTCCCCTCCCATGAACCAGTCCACCATCCAGTCCTCCATCAAGCTGGCTTGCTCTCCCTGCCTCCCCTTCCATGAACCAGTCTACCATCCAGTCCCCCATCAAGCTGGCTTGCTCTCCCTGCCTCCCCTCCCATGAACCAGTCTACCATCCAGTCCCCCATCAAGCTGGCTTGCTCTCCCTGCCTCCCCTCCCATGAACCAGTCTACCATCCAGTCCCCCATCAAGCTGGCTTGCTCTCCCTGCCTCCCCTCCCATGAACCAGTCTACCATCCAGTCCCCATCAAGCTGGCTTGCTCTCCCTGCCTCCCCTCCCATGAACCAGTCCACCATCCAGTCCTCCATCAAGCTGGCTTGCTCTCCCTGCCTCCCCTCCCATGAACCAGTCCACCATCCAGTCCTCCATCAAGCTGGCTTGCTCTCCCTGCCTCCCCTTCCATGAACCAGTCTACCATCCAGTCCCCCATCAAGCTGGCTTGCTCTCCCTGCCTCCCCTCCCATGAACCAGTCTACCATCCAGTCCCCCATCAAGCTGGCTTGCTCTCCCTGCCTCCCCTCCCATGAACCAGTCTACCATCCAGTCCCCCATCAAGCTGGCTTGCTCTCCCTGCCTCCCCTCCCATGAACCAGTCCACCATCCAGTCCTCCATCAAGCTGGCTTGCTCTCCCTGCCTCCCCTTCCATGAACCAGTCTACCATCCAGTCCCCCATCAAGCTGGCTTGCTCTCCCTGCCTCCCCTCCCATGAACCAGTCTACCATCCAGTCCCCCATCAAGCTGGCTTGCTCTCCCTGCCTCCCCTCCCATGAACCAGTCTACCATCCAGTCCCCCATCAAGCTGGCTTGCTCTCCCTGCCTCCCCTCCCATGAACCAGTCTACCATCCAGTCCCCATCAAGCTGGCTTGCTCTCCCTGCCTCCCCTCCCATGAACCAGTCTACCATCCAGTCCCCCATCAAGCTGGCTTGCTCTCCCTGCCTCCCCTCCCATGAACCAGTCTTCCATCCAGTCCCCCATCAAGGTGGCTTGCTCTCCCTGCCTCCCCTTCCATGAACCAGTCTACCATCCAGTCCCCCATCAAGCTGGCTTGAAAACAGGCTACAAAGAAAACTGCCTTGCCTTTATTGCCCCCCATGGCGATAAAGTTTTCTTCATCTGAATCTGAATAAACTCTTGTATACTAGACAACTGTAAACCAAAGTAAACCATTGTAAGCTAAAATACTATAAACTAAACTAAACCAAACTAAAACAAACCAAAATCATAAAAACTGAAGTAAACCTTTCTAAACTTCTATAAACTAAAACAAACCAAGATAATCTAAACTAAGCGGTGTCCTGTTACTCACTGAGGTGCTTGCCCGTGTTTGCTGTGCGGTGCAACCTTTCTGAGTGTGGCAGCCACACTGATGGTCACAGGAGTCGCAGTATTCCCTGGTGACTGTCTGATGGGCCTCCCACTGTCTCCCCCCATGTTCATTCCCATTCTGGTCACCCCCCTCACCAGGCCACAGCTCTGTATCCACATTGACTGAATCATGTCTCGTCACCCCAGAGTGACACTCGCAGGACTGCCAGCTGTTACACAGCAGACACTCGGACGGAGAAGAAGGGAGGATCTCTGTGGGTCTTTGTGTCATTTCTGAGGCGCTTGTTGACACAGTCAGCTGGTTTGGGAATGCGTGACAAGCTCCGGGGGACAGCTTCTTACTCAAAGTGTTGCGTTGCATTTGTATGTCTGTCCACGACTGGACCGCACGGAAAGGAGTGGAGGTGTCCAAGGGGAGGACACTGGGGAGAACGTTGCATTTTCTCTCAGTCGAATAGGGAACATCCCTCCTGTGAACAATATGAGAGGATGGGGATGAAGACATCTGGACAGAGACAGAGTGGCATGATGATTTAAGGTCAGAGGTCATGGAGAGGGATGACAATGGAACATGGGCCGCAGAGGAGGATAATGAGGACAAAAAGGAGGACGAGGAGGAGGATGTCTCTGAAGAGGCAGCTTGACCTGAGGCTGCATCTGTAAATGAGGCAGCTGTTGTTAAAGGAATAACTGTATTCCCAGGACATCTGTCGGAGCGTCCGGACTCTCCCAGCACGGGGCTGGTATCAGTGACCACGATGGGCTCGGCCCAGTAGACCTGCTCCTCAGCATCGAGCTGGTGAAGAAAAGCATCCTCGTCTCCATCTGCACCTTCGGAGCCATCTACGGAGGTTTCAAACACCAGATCTAAACTTTCAATCTCGATGAGGTTGGACGCTCCCCTGTCACCTCTCTTATTTAACAGTTGCGTATTTGGAGCTTCAGGTAAAGAACTTTCACTTTCCTTCTTTCTTTTGTCATCACTTTCCACCGGAGCAACTTTGCTCGACTCTCCCTGTTCAGTTTCAGCCACACGCTCACGCAGCGTGCAGGAGGCGAGCTCAGGACCTATTTCTGTTTCATAACAGACTTCCTCAGAGACTAATCTACAACCTTCTGACAGTCCTGCAGAACTCTCTGTGTCTGAGATGTAAACAACACGCTCATGAATCTGCACAGTGTCTGCTTGTATTTTATCCTCTTCCTCCCCCCCGTCACTCCTCTGGAGGGTGTCCGCAGAGACATTGTCCATCCTAACATCAGTAACATCTTGGACAGGTGAGGCGTGAGCAGGGTCTGTGTCCTGATCAGGACCACGGGATCTTTCCTGGTCCTTCACTTCTGAAATTCTTCCAGAAACAGGATCTATCAGACTATCTGGGTTATGAGAGGATGACACAGACAACTGACAAAGTGGAAGGTGGGTAGGACTTTGAGCAAGGCAGGAGTTGGAGGGGCAACGCTCATCAGCACCAGAAGGGTCCAGAATCAGGGAGGCTAGAGCAGAAGGCTCCTCTTCTCCTCGTCTTCTAGCTGAGTACAGAAGAAGGGAATCTTTCTCATGGTCTTCTGAACAATGTGAGGGAAGTGAGGAAGATGAAGAGGGACATGAGGAGGGAGATGATGGGGGAGATGAGGAGGGGGACAGGAGGAGTGGAGATGATGAGCCACCGGCAGCAGAAGGAGCCTCCTCCATCTGTTCTGGTTGTGCATCCTCTGGTCTCTCACAGGGGGCGCCAGAGTCCAGGAACATGGCGGGAGATGGATCTTCAAGGTTTACAGAGGAAGTGGGTGACGGATGAAAGGGATTTGAAGATGTAGAACATGTGAGGCCTTCAGAGTCATGAGAAACAGTGGACACATTAGGGGGCGGGGTTAAGTCGCATGACTCTCTTGTCAGGGAGGCTGTTTGCATGGGAGAAGATGTTGAGGAGGAGGCATTTGCCTGGGGTGGAGAAGGGAGAGCAAGGGATGAAGTCGGAGGAGAAGGAGGCGTTGGATCCTGGTCTGGTGGCGCCTCCATCTCAGCACTTAGAGCTCTGGGCTCAGATTTTGTGTGACATGACAAGACAGAAGGTGAATCTGCTGAATGTTCTGGTGAGGGACCGGAGGACCGATGGCTGGATGTCTCACTAGTGGCAAAGGCTGCAGCTGAGGACATGTGTGCAGAACCAGAACCAGAACCAGGCCTGTCACTGGTCTGACTGTCGCTGCTTCCTCCTGACAAGCCTGACAGCGCCTGCAGCAAAAAGACACGACACAGAGTCAAACAGCCTGACACGTCACTGCGTGAGACCGTTGCTGTCGGGCCGACACCCGCAGCACCTCCAGCGTTTATGTTCATGTCTTCTTCATAAATCACAGGTATTGCCAACTAATGGGTTTTGCAGCTGAAGGTCTTAAAACAGGAACCACAGGAACCACGGGAACCACGGGAACCACAGGAACCACAGGAACAAGACCATGCCAGGTGTGTCAAACCCTCCATAAATGGCTGTACACGGCCCCTCTGTTAGCAACATAGACCCACAACACGGACCAGGATCTGAGCTCCAGCTGCAGGTGACATGTTCTCCTGAGCCCAGGAATCATCAGGATGACACAACGATCCCATCTCGGAGATGTTCCGCACATGTCACTCATACTATAGAACTTCAACTGTCCAACTCCATTGCAACACCAGCTGCTCAACGCCTCCTCCACTCTTCCCCCACACCACGGCTACCTGATTATGTGGCTGACAGAGGCCATCTTACACGTTAGCAGCCAAAAAAGCTAATGTAGCTAACAAGAAACACACATTTCAGCTCCTTGTAAATACATCTGACTTTGATTTGGGTACAATTCAAATATGGACGCGTGAAAGTATCAGAGCATAGATAAAGACCCAAAATTAACTTTGACAACATCGAGGTCAATTACACTAAAGAAACAATGTGTCAAAGGTTCCGCTGTAGGCCGCCACATCAGTACTGGTCCAGCTGTAAGGACAGTGGACAAATGAATCGGGTCACTGCTGTTGACAGTAAAAGATTCTTCTCCATTAAAATGGCCGCAGTGAGCTTCATTGTCACATCTGGTGAGAACTTGAATGTAAGAGCTGCTCATTATAGGAAATATGTTGCAGTGAAGCTTTGAAAACAGACAGTTTTTTTCTTCACTTAAACAGCTTTGCATAAAATCAAAGTAAAGCACGCATTAGGAAGAGAGAGCAAACCTTAATGAGCTCGGCTCCAGTCTGCTGAGGGAGGGCCGGGATGGAGGCTTCCTCCAGGAAACCACTGCTGTCTGACTGGCAGCTGCTGGTCCGAATCATTCCCCGCACTGCCAGGACACACCAGCACCAGGAGAACCAAGAGAACCAAGAGAACCAAGAGAAGACAAATCACCTCCACACTCATTCATGTCCTGGCTTCAGTTTCAGCTCAGTCCGTCTCTGTGACACAGTCATCATAATAAAGCTGTGTAAGGACGTCGTGATCTGTGACCCACCTAAATGCTCGGGCGCTCCTGTGTTGCTGCCTGTGATGCTGCTCTCATCAAAGCTCTGGATCTGGAGGAAAACATGAGGTAGGATATGAAACTCTATGTTCATTCCTCAGGAAACAGCACTTGTTAAGATCTATCTACTGGTATGTTGTGTTTGGGAGGAAACAACATGTAAATACAGAAGTTACAATGAAATAAAATGAAGGAAAATCCTGCAGTGGAGTGGCTCTGGACAACGGAGGAGTGTCAGAAGGGTCATGACATACGTTCTAATCAAAGTGTCAGATGATCTGTGTCTCTCATGATGGGGGGTGGGTCTTAGGCGTGAGCGTGCCCCTGTAACTGGTAATGATATGATCAGATGAGATGGAAAACATGGCTGCAAATGGCCAGACCATGGCGTTGTGAGTTGTGAGTTTTCTCGTGGTTTTATTACTTAAGTATTTAACCATGTGATACTTTTACTTGCCTCTTCCATTTCGAAGGATTCCCTGGTCTGCCACAGGCTCTTCCTGGCTGTCGCGGGGCACCCGTCCCTCAGGGGCCCAGATCTCTGCGGCCCCTCCTGCACATTGAAAGAAGCCACAAGTGGCTGAGTATGGGGATCAGGACTCGCTCCCTGCTCCTCTACCAGGGGACTCAGACGCACGGTCTCCTGGAGTCCAGGCTTGACTCTCTTCAGAGAGACGCTCTTGTCCTCAGGGCCCGGTTGGGGGGGCAGTGACTCAGGTGTAGCACTGGGATGAGAGGTGGCATCAGGTATGGTTATGTCCTGGACGTGGCTTTGGGACTTTTTTGCTGCACGTCGCAGCAGCGCAGACATGCGCTTCCTCCTCTCCCGGGCCTCCGGAGGCAGGTTCCCCAGCGGGACTCTGAGAGGGGAGGAGGAAGATCCCACCAAGGAGGAGAACGTTGTCGTTACCTGCTGGAGAACTTCAAGCTGTCTAAAACGACCTGAGAGGAGAAGAATGAAGCATTTGTGAAGCACATTTTCATGAGCATAAATTAACTACACTTCTATACACATGACAAATGATACAACAAATGTTGTGTTCGGATGAATGTCACTAAATTTAAAGATAAGCTGAAGCGGCTTGATTCAAAGCAAACATTTCATTCAATCTTGGTCTAGGTGGACCTCAGATTGGACCTTCAGGGAACAGCATAGCCAAACCTCCATGAATTTTCAAACACTTTTCAGCTGTATAAGTTTTTCTTTTATTCTACCAGGACTGTACGATTATAAAAGTCCACTACTGTTGCAGGTTTATTGTGAGACTGCCAACCCTGAGTTGAACCACAACTGCTTCATCCAGGTACTTTACGAGGCATTTCAAAATATTATTCCACTGCCTTTCTGTAGTATTCAATCAAACACTTCAGTAATAAGTTATCCCCAACAACTTGTTTTAGACCAGGAATGTGTTCCCTCCCATGAATGTGACCCCTCCCACTAATGAGACCACTCCCACCAATGTTAATACTCCTACCGCAACTGACCCTCCTACTAACATTAACACTCCCACCACCACTGACCCTCCTACTAATGTTAACACTCCCACCACCACTGACCCTCCTACTAATGTTAACACTCCCACCACCACTGACCCTCCTAATAATGTTAACACTCCCACCACCACTGACCCTCCTACTAATGTTAACACTCCCACCACCACTGACCCTCCTACTAATGTTAACACGCCCATCACAACTGACCCTCCCACTAACGTTAACACTCTCACCACCACTGACCCTCCTACTAATGTTAACACTCCCACCACTACTGACCCTCCTACTAATGTTAACACTACCACCACCACTGACCCTCCCACCACCACTGACCCTCCTACTAATGTTAACACTCCCACCACCACTGACCCTCCCACCACCACTGACCCTCCTACTAATGTTAACACTCCCACCACCACTGACCCTCCCACCACCACTGACCCTCCTACTAATGTTAACACTCCCACCACCACTGACCCTCCCACCACCACTGACCCTCCTACTAATGTTAACACTCCCACCACCACTGACCCTCCTACTAATGTTAACACTCCCACCACCACTGACCCTCCTACTAATGTTAACACACCCACCACCACTGACCCTCCCACCACCACTGACCCTCCTACTAATGTTAACACTCCCACCACCACTGACCCTCCTACTAATGTTAACACTCCCACCACCACTGACCCTCCCACCACCACTGACCCTCCTACTAATGTTAACACTCCCACCACCACTGACCCTCCTACTAATGTTAACACTCCCACCACCACTGACCCTCCTACTAATGTTAACACTACCACCACCACTGACCCTCCTACTAATGTTAACACTCCCACCACTACTGACCCTCCTACTAATGTTAACACTACCACCACCACTGACCCTCCCACCACCACTGACCCTCCTACTAATGTTAACACTCCCACCACCACTGACCCTCCCACCACCACTGACCCTCCTACTAATGTTAACACTCCCACCACCACTGACCCTCCCACCACCACTGACCCTCCTACTAATGTTAACACTCCCACCACCACTGACCCTCCCACCACCACTGACCCTCCTACTAATGTTAACACTCCCACCACCACTGACCCTCCTACTAATGTTAACACTCCCACCACCACTGACCCTCCTACTAATGTTAACACACCCACCACCACTGACCCTCCCACCACCACTGACCCTCCTACTAATGTTAACACTCCCACCACCACTGACCCTCCTACTAATGTTAACACTCCCACCACCACTGACCCTCCCACCACCACTGACCCTCCTACTAATGATAACACTCCCACCACCACTGACCCTCCTACTAATGTTAACACTACCACCACCACTGACCCTCCTTCTAATGTTAACACTCCCACCACCACTGACCCTCCTACTAATGTTAACACTCCCACCACCACTGACCCTCCTACTAATGTTAACACTCCCACCACCACTGACCCTCCGACTAATGTTAACACTCCCACCACCACTGAACCTCCCACCACCACTGACCCTCCCACGACCACTGACCCTCCTACTAATGTTAACACTCCCACCACCACTGACCCTCCTACTAATGTTAACACTCCCACCACCACTGACCCTCCCACTAATGTTAACCCTCCCACCACCACTGACCTTCCCACTAATGTTAACCCTCCCACCACCACTGACCTTCCCACTAATGTTAACACTCCCACCACCACTGACCCTCCTACTAATGTTAACCCTCCCACCACCACTGACCCTCCTACTAATGTTAACCCTCCCACCACCACTGACCTTCCCACTAATGTTAACCCTCCCACCACCACTGACCTTCCCACTTATGTTAACACTCCCACCACCACTGACCCTCCCACCACCACTGACCCTCCCACCACCACTGATCTTCCCAATAATGTTAACCCTCCCACCACCACTGACCCTCCTACTTATGTTAACACTCCCACCACCACTGACCCTCCTTCTAATGTTAACCCTCCCACCACCACTGACCCTCCCAGTAATGTTAACACTCCCACCACCACTGACCCTCCCACTAATGTTAACACTCCCACCACCACTGACCCTCCTACTAATGTTAACACTCCCACCACCACTGACCCTCCTTCTAATGTTAACACTCCCACCACCACTGACCCTCCTTCTAATGTTAACACTCTCACCACCACTGACCCTCCTACTAATGTTAACACTCCCACCACCACTGACCCTCCTTCTAATGTTAACACTCCCACCACCACTGACCCTCCTACTAATGTGAACACTCCCACCACCACTGACCCTCCTACTAATGTGAACACTCCCACCACCACTGATCCTCCCACTAATGTTAACACTCCCACCACCACTGACCCTCCCAGTAATGTTAACCCACCCACCACCACTGACCCTCCTACGAATGTTAACACTCCCACCACCACTGACCCTCCCACTAATGTTAACACTCCCACCACCACTGATCCTCCCACTAATGTTAACCCTCCCACCACCACTGACCCTCCTACGAATGTTAACCCTCCCACCACCACTGACCCTCCTACGAATGTTAACACTCCCACCACCACTGACCCTCCCACTAATGTTAGCACTCCCACCACCACTGACCCTCCTACTAATGTTAACACTCCCACCACCACTGACCCTCCTACTAATGTTAGCACTCCCACCACCACTGACCCTCCCACTAATGTTAGCACTCCCACCACCACTGACCCTCCTACTAATGTTAACCCTCCCACCACCACTGACCGTCCTATTAATGTTAGCACTCCCACCGCAACTGACCCTCCTACTAATGTTAACACTCCCACCACCACTGACCCTCCCACTAATGTTAGCACTCCCACCACCACTGACCCTCCTACTAATGTTAACCCTCCCACCACCACTGACCCTCCTACTAATGTTAGCACTCCCACCACCACTGACCCTCCTACTAATGTTAACACTCCCACCACCACTGACCCTCCCACTAATGTTAACACTCCCACCACCACTGACCCTCCTACTAATATTAACCCTCCCACCACCACTGACCCTCCTACTAATGTTAACACTCCCACCACCACTGACCCTCCCAGTAATGTTAGTACTCCCACCACCACTGACCCTCCTACTAATATTAACCCTCCCACCACCACTGACCCTCCTACTAATGTTAACACTCCCACCACCAATGACCCTCCTACTAATGTTAACACTCCCACCACCACTGACCCTCCCACTAATGTTAACACTCCCACCACCACTGACCCTCCTACTAATATTAACACTCCCACCACCACTGACCCTCCTACTAATGTTAACACTCCCACCACCACTGACCCTCCCAGTAATGTTAGTACTCCCACCACCACTGACCCTCCTACTAATGTTAACACTCCCACCACCACTGACCCTCCCAGTAATGTTAGTACTCCCACCACCACTGACCCTCCTACTAATGTTAACACTCCCACCACCACTGACCCTCCCACTAATGTTCACACTCCCACCACCACTGACCCTCCTACTAATGTTAACACTCCCACCACCACTGACCCTCCTTCTAATGTTAACACTCCCACCACCACTGACCCTCCTACTAATGTTAACACTCCCACCACCACTGACCCTCCTTCTAATGTTAACACTCCCACCACCACTGACCCTCCTTCTAATGTTAACACTCCCACCACCACTGACCCTCCTACAAATGTTAACACTCCCACCACCACTGACCCTCCTTCTAATGTTAACACTCCCACCACCACTGAACCTCCTTCTAATGTTAACACTCCCACCACCATTGACCCTCCTACAAATGTTAACACTCCCACCACCACTGACCCTCCCACCCCCACTGATCCTCCCACCACCACTGACCCTCCCACCACAACTGACCCTCCCACGACCACTGACCCTCCTACTAATGTTAACACTCCCACCACCACTGACCCTCCTACTAATGTTAACACTCCCACCACCACTGACCCTCCTACTAATGTTAACACTCCCACCACCACTGACCCTCCGACTAATGTTAACACTCCCACCACCACTGAACCTCCCACCACCACTGACCCTCCTACTAATGTTAACACTCCCACCACCACTGACCCTCCCACGACCACTGACCCTCCTACTAATGTTAACACTCCCACCACCACTGACCCTCCGACTAATGTTAACACTCCCACCACCACTGACCCTCCCACGACCACTGACCCTCCTACTAATGTTAACACTCCCACCACCACTGATCCTCCTACTAATGTTAACACTCCCACCACCACTGACCCTCCCACTAATGTTAACCCTCCCACCACCACTGACCTTCCCACTAATGTTAACACTCCCACCACCACTGACCTTCCCACTAATGTTAACAGTCCCACCACCACTGACCCTCCCACTAATGTTAACCCTCCCACCACCACTGACCTTCCCACTAATGTTAACCCTCCCACCACCACTGACCTTCCCACTAATGTTAACCCTCCCACCACCACTGACCCTCCTACTAATGTTAACCCTCCCACCACCACTGACCTTCCCACTTATGTTAACACTCCCACCACCACTGACCCTCCCACCACCACTGACCCTCCTACTAATGTTAACCCTCCCACCACCACTGACCTTCCCACTAATGTTAACCCTCCCACCACCACTGACCTTCCCACTTATGTTAACACTCCCACCACCACTGACCCTCCCACCACCACTGACCCTCCCACCACCACTGACCTTCCCAATAATGTTAACCCTCCCACCACCACTGACCCTCCTACTAATGTTAACACTCCCACCACCACTGACCCTCCTTCTAATGTTAACCCTCCCACCACCACTGACCCTCCCAGTAATGTTAACACTCCCACCACCACTGACCCTCCCACTAATGTTAACACTCCCACCACCACTGACCCTCCTACTAATGTTAACACTCCCACCACCACTGACCCTCCTACTAATGTTAACACTCCCACCACCACTGACCCTCCTTCTAATGTTAACACTCCCACCACCACTGACCCTCCTTCTAATGTTAACACTCCCACCACCACTGACCCTCCTACTAATGTTAACACTCCCACCACCACTGACCCTCCTTCTAATGTTAACACTCCCACCACCACTGACCCTCCTACTAATGTTAACACTCCCACCACCACTGATCCTCCCACTAATGTTAACACTCCCACCACCACTGACCCTCCCAGTAATGTTAACCCACCCACCACCACTGACCCTCCTACAAATGTTAACACTCCCACCACCACTGACCCTCCCACTAATGTTAACACTCCCACCACCACTGACCCTCCTACTAATATTAACACTCCCACCACCACTGACCCTCCTACTAATGTTAACACTCCCACCACCACTGACCCTCCTACGAATGTTAACCCTCCCACCACCACTGACCCTCCTACGAATGTTAACACTCCCACCACCACTGACCCTCCCACTAATGTTAGCACTCCCACCACCACTGACCCTCCTACTAATGTTAACACTCCCACCACCACTGACCCTCCCACTAATGTTAGCACTCCCACCACCACTGACCCTCCCACTAATGTTAACACTCCCACCACCACTGACCCTCCCACTAATGTTAACACTCCCACCACCACTGACCCTCCTTCTAATGTTAACACTCCCACCACCACTGACCCTCCCACTAATGTTAACACTCCCACCACCACTGACCCTCCTTCTAATGTTAACACTCCCACCACCACTGACCCTCCCACTAATGTTAACACTCCCACCACCACTGACCCTCCTTCTAACATTAACACTCCCACCACCACTGACCCTCCTTCTAATGTTAACACTCCCACCACCACTGACCCTCCCACTAATGTTAACACTCCCACCACCACTGACCCTCCTACTAATATTAACCCTCCCACCACCACTGACCCTCCTACTAATGTTAACACTCCCACCACCACTGACCCTCCTACTAATGTTAACACTCCCACCACCACTGACCCTCCTACTAATGTTAACACTCCCACCACCACTGACCCTCCCAGTAATGTTAGCACTCCCACCACCACTGACCCTCCTACTAATGTTAACACTCCCACCACCACTGACCCTCCCACTAATGTTAGCACTCCAACCACCACTGACCCTCCTTCTAATGTTAACACTCACACCACCACTGACCCTCCCACTAATGTTAACACTCCCACCACCACTGACCCTCCTACTAATATTAACCCTCCCACCACCACTGACCCTCCTACTAATTTTAACACTCCCACCACCACTGACCCTCCTACTAATGTTAACACTCCCACCACCACTGACCCTCCTACTAATGTTAACACTCCCACCACCAATGACCCTCCTACTAATGTTAACACTCCCACCACCACTGACCCTCCTACTAATGTTAACACTCCCACCACCACTGACCCTCCCACTAATGTTAACACTCCCACCACCACTGACCCTCCTACTAATATTAACACTCCCACCACCATTGACCCTCCTACTAATATTAACACTCCCACCACCACTGACCCTCCCACCCCCACTGATCCTCCCACCACCACTGACCCTCCCACCACAACTGACACGCCCACCAACATCCAGCTGATGGGCTCTTTAAGGTCAGACACTTTTCATTAACTGTAATTTTTTCTGAGGTCATTTCTCTTAGGAGCAGAATTTAGGTTTATAAGTGATGAGAGTTGCTGTGCTCCCCAGTCAGCATGCAGTTTGACTCATCAATGTAATCTTCACATGACGACATCATGAATTCTCCGAGGTTCACAGCCGAGTGTGAAGTGGCGATATGACATCAACTCATGTATGTTAGAGGTTTCACACGGATTTAATTTACAGATTTACTGAAGAAATACAGGTGGAAACAAGTGTGGTTTACGTGCCAAAACAAGGCTAAGTTGGTTATAGCACCGCCTAGTGGTGGATGTGGTATACTCTCATATTGGCTTAGTTTCTGATGGTACTCCCTCTGTGCTGGTTTTCTGAGTGCTACATCTTGGACTCACTGCTGACATCCGGGTTCTCCAGGTCAAGGCGGTTTTTCTGGGCATCCAGAAACACCTGGAGGTTTATTCCTCTGGCCTGAGATTGGTGGTTGATGAAGCGAGCTGGAATTCTACCGGAGAGGTCCGGTTCATCACGGCCGAAGCCCAGGTCTAGTAGAACCTCCTCCGGGTTGTCATTCCAAAGGTTGTGTATGTCCATCCCACTGCTGACAGGAGAGGGCTCAGACCTGAACGTGTCTCAGCATGTCACATACACGTCAGCGAGTTGGTGGGTGACTGACCTGGCCGGTCCACGGGGACCTGGAGCATCCGAGCTGGGATTCTCGACTCCACCTGAACAAGAGCAACACACAACAAAGAGCTCACACTTCCACTCACATACTCAACCCTGTATCAGCATCTAAACACCATGTGACATTAGCAAAAACTATTCTGGGATTACTTGATGGCGTCCAGGTTGATGTCATGGTCGTTCCTCTCAGCACGAAGTGAAACTTCCTTCTCTACCTCCTCTGAGCACCTGGGTACCTGAGCGGCTATCAGAGCTGCTCTCTGGTGCTTGAGCCAGAAAATCTGCTGTTGGTGCTTTACTGGTCTGCTCGGTTTGGCGTCCCTACAGACTGGGGGTGTCTGGGGGTGGGATGCCGGATGAGGGTCACTGCGCTTGTGCCTCCTGTGGTCAGTTTAGGCTCCTGCAGTGAGACATTGTGAAAGTCTTCACTCTCAGGGAGGAGACAGCTGGAGGTGTGACCTCCAAAGGGCACACCTCCACCAAGGAGCTGAGAAGATCCAAACCAACTCAACCTGTGAATCCATCCATCATCCATCATTCCATCCATCATCCCTCCATCCATCCATCCATTAAACCATACATCAATCCATCCATCATCCCTCCATCTATCCATCCATCCACCCATCATCCATCCATCCCTCCTCCATCCATCCATCATCCATCCATCCATCATCCATCCCTCCTCCATCCATCCATCCATCCATCATCCATCCCTCCTACCATCATCCATCCCTCCATCATCCATCATCCATCCCTCCATCCCTCCATGTTCTCCCTCTTCTCCTGTTGAGGGTGGTGGGGGTGGAGCCTATCCCAGCAGCCTTCCCCCTGGACAGGTCACCAGTCCATGGCAGGGCCAACACATAGAGACAGACAACCATTGGCTCTCCCAGCCATGCCTACGGTCAATTTAGAGTCTGGATTAACCTGGTCCCTCTTGATGTCTTTGGACTGTGGAGGAAGCTGGAGTACCAGAGAGAACCCAGCAGGAACAGGGAGAACATGGAGACTCACCCAGAAAGACCCCGTGCTGCAGCCGAGGCTCCACCCACAACCTTCTTGCTGGGGGGCCACAGTGAGGACCACTGCTCCATCGGGCCGACCAACCTGTGAATTCCAAAATCTAAAAGGTTCCTCCTTCTACTTTTATCAGGTTTCTCCTCCCCCAGATTTCAGTGAAATCCATCCGCACCATCAATGCCAATGCGTGGCTGTTGGTGTAAAAGCTCCTCGAAGGGCAAAAAAGGGCCTCCAACTGTCTCACTAAGAGTCCACATCATGAGTGTGAGCAGGTACCAGGATGCCTGGGACTAACCCAGGCACGAAGCTCAGCACACTTGCAGCAGTTATGTGACCATGAGGCCATTCATGAAACGTCTACCTCCACCTTCCTCCACCAGGATGGAGCTCAAGCAAATTTGCATAAATAATAGAAGTAAGAAAACATAGTAATGTGACTACTGGACACTTGAGACACTGAGCTCCATAATAAATGCAGAAGAATATGTCATGAGTCCCACAGTCTGTAAAACAAAACCTGTTGAAGTCAGATGAAAAGGAGTTTTTCATGTACACTTGCAGTTTCATTCTGTTTCTTAAAATTCAATTGCTTGAAACGTAAAGAAGAACTGTGTTCAAATGTCATGAAGTTTCAGTTTCTCCCGGATTTGAACTTCAGACAACAGCAGCAGTAATGACATCAGAGCAACTCCGTTCCTGAGAAGAATGTTTCTTACCGCAGAACCTTGAAGCGTCTTCAGTCTCCGTTCACCAGCCCGAGAGGCTGCAGGGGAGAAAGTCAGGTCAGTGGCTGCAGGAGCACACAGGCAGCTGGAGGCAAGAGTGACCCTGCTGGAGGGGAAGCCATCAGAGGCGCAGCAGACGTCAGTGCTGGGTTTTCTGTCCAGGTCTGGTGTCAGGGCTCCTCGAGCTATATTAGGCAACTGTTTCTCTCTGTCTCTCGCTCTTCCTCCCTCCCTCCCTATTGCTCTTTTTTTCCTCCAAAGGGTGTTTGGAGTCTGGCAGTACCCCCCCCCCCTCCCAACCTAGGACTACATTTGAAGCTGGCATGGTGTCAAGAACAAGGGTTTGTTCTCCTTCTCAGGTCACATGTGTCTGGGTGTAGTGTAGGTTTGGTGTAATCCTTTGATGTGAATGTCTGAGTGTGACATTTATCACAGGGCTGTTTGAGGGATTTTATTGCTTACTTTATGGACGTTGTTAAGCTCTGCTGTCTTACCGCGGGGACCTAGTCCAGATAAAACCCAAGACCTGTAAGCCCTCGACATCAGAGGTCCTCTAAGGGGGAGCACAGCGTTCATCTGCTCTCGTGAGCCAGAGAGACACTGGTGGAGGGAGGTAAGGGCAGAGTGACAGATCCGGACATATTTCCAGCTTCATCTCATCTCTGCTGTTTAGACAGGAGGAATCCCAATGAATGACCCCCCCCCCCCGACCTGCCACTGGAGAGTCACGAGGAGACTCGCAGTATAAATACACACCAGAATCTGGCAGATCGCTCTCATTCCAGAATCTGCTTGTAAATATCTCCCGCTGAGGATGGCACCCTACAAGTCCAGGACCAGAAACTGTTTACCTCCGACACCCAGAGCCGGGTCATCCTCACAGCTGGAGGTCCACCCCAGAGGCTCTGCAAGACACACAACACAGCATAAAACAGGATGAGCAACACAACGTCTCAGCAGGACTGATTCATATTCATGTCGGAATTCCACCTGAAACCAGATGAGACAAGGAAGAAGGCCCCCAGCTTTTGCTCCGCTCGCCGCACATGCACTCGTGTCGACCAACCAACAAAGCACGGACCGTCCCAGACTCAGAACGCTCAAACCTCCCCAGAGAGGACAGGCTGCAAGCTGACCCATCAGCTATGCAGCTAAACCTGGATGGAGCTGCAACACCTCGCCATGGTAACCAGAACCTGAAAGCTTGTTACTTCTAATCATGATGTCTTGGTGTTCAGTAACAGTGTTCAGTTGTGCTGCTTTGCCAAGATGAGGTTTAAATAACAGTTTTGACATTGTTTCAGCACCGTCATGTGATGTCAGATATTCTGAGACTGGCGCAAAGACTTAGACTCCACGGTAGCCCACGATCACCCGTGGATCATGACTGATATGAGCTGAGGTCCCTGCTGAGGCTTGGCGCTGTCTGCGTGTCACAGGAGCACGGAGGGAAACCTGCACTTTTCCTGCTCGTGCAAACACTCTCAGTTCTGAATCTCCAACATCGGTTCCTGAAAAGATTCAGCTTCCAGAGCTCACCAGCAGCGCTGGAGGGATGCAGTACGCAAGTACCTCCACACCACAGTACTAACGTGGCGTTCTTATTACTACTCTGACTACTAATTCCTGTGTTTTCACAGAAATACTTTATTGATCTAGAACTTTTACCTCATGTACAAATACATTTACATACGGTACAAATACCACATATTGTAATGTGTACACACAAAGGAAACAGCAGTAGAATAAAATATTACACTGATTACCACTTTGCAATGACACAGGTGATGAGCAAAGTAACAATGGAACAAAACTTGTTTTATTTTGTTGGATATTTCCTGTTTCTCTTCATCACTTCCTAATCTGACAACAGTCATAATAAACCATCTCCTCCATGTTTGTAGGAATCAAAGGTTCATAAATGAGGCTGTGAACGACGCGCTTCCATATTTCAATGCCTCTTCACACCTCTGTGATTATTTTGATGAAAGTCACACAAACGCAGTGTAATCAGTAGCTTAATACCTGACAGAGAGTAATATTGTAGAAGTAACATTACTTTTTAATGAAAGTAACTTGTGACTACTCTAATATATAACATTTTAGAAGTAACTTACCCACCAGTGCTCATGGTGACCCTGGCTGAAAATGAGAATGAAATGAGACAGAAGTGTGAATATTTTTGTGAGGCCAGTTCCTGGAGCGCTGGGTCTGACCCAAAGCCAACCTCGGTACCGAGGGGCAAAGTTCAGCTTTCCGTCACTCACGACCTTCTAGTCACAAGCTCACCTTCAGAGCCGCCCAGAGACGGTTGTGTTGGTCTCAGTCATTAGCGTTGTTACACTGAGGCTCCCTCGCCAGGCGTGCAGGGTCGTACCGCTCTGCCTGATGTTGCCGTGGTTTTGCCAACCATCATTTGCATGCTGTTTGAATGGGGAGGCCTCAGAGGAGGACGTGTGGGTTACATCACTCTCACTGCAGCACACCTCAAGTCAACAACCTCACGGGGAAGCCTGGAGGTCACCGTGTAATAAAGCTACAACTGCAACAAGTGGTTCAGTTGTTTTGAAAAGAAGGCGGTAGAATAAAGACTGACACTATCAGGGAATTTCCACGCCACAGTTTCAGCTGATGGGAGCGGCGTGCTAACACATTGGCGCCTGCATGAAGCGTGATCCCAGTGTAACAAGCATCTATACATGCGTGGTTGTGCATGTTACACATGAGCAGACGCTACGCGGCTTAAAATGCTTTGAACCAGCTGGAGAGACACAGAATGGCAAACTGCACTTTTCGTCCTCATGCAGGAGAAGAGCTGAGAAGACAAGTTTGACTGTGTATGCATGAACGTGGGAGGAGCCTGAGCCTGCAATCCAGATGATTGGACAATCAGACGCTGCTGTTGGTTTGGCTTCTTCTGTCTTGTCATCGTCAGCATTTGCTCTGGACATTTCATCACCACCAATCAGCAGCTGTGGGGTCGTGGTGATGGACGGGGACGACGTAGAAATCATTGGATGCAAAGTTAGTTGACACCCCTGAATGCAGCAGGAGTCATCAAGCGCTTGACCGTTACTGCAGGAAGGTTCTGGTGCCAAAAACACAGGTATGGATTTCTTCAGCCTCTATCAAGACATACTAAACATGATGAAACCGGGAAAATGTAGTTTTTACTTCATAGCAGGTACGGGCACGTTAATGGATCACATGATTGCTGAACTCTCTTCCACCTCCAGGGACATAACCCTTCCGTCTTGATATGGAATGTTTTCTTACGGCAGATACGAGGACAGTGAGAGGGATGGAGCTTTGACCGAGGACCGGCAACCACATGTGGATCCACATGGAGGCCAACAGCTCTTTGACTCAGAAGCCATGATACACAGATGGCACACACACACACACACACACACACACACACACACACACACACACACACACACACACACACACACACACACACACACCACTGACCTGTGGACAGAATGGACTGGCTGGGATAAATCTTGCTTTCACTTTGGTTGATCGCAGCCTGAAGACTGAGAGCAGGAATTCCTCCCGAGCAGTGCAACCTCGCTCCCTCCAGCTCAATAAACATGTCAGAGGAAAGGAGGGACATGCAAATAAGTCAGCGGGGCGTCTCAGTCCTACGAGGAAATACTGCTTCCTGGCAGACGTCTCATTGCTTCCTGCTTCTCTTCTATCACTTTCAACAGGGCTGCTCAGAAAAGAATCCACCTTTTAGGAAATATCTTTCAGGAACACAACCTTCCAGTTTGAAGTCTTGATCTCTAGGACCCCCACTGTCCCCAGACCTCCTGTTGACCTCTCATCCGAAAGATAAAGATGGTGTGAAATGAAGATGTACTTGGCAACATTTATAAGCTGCAGTTTTAGATTCAACCACTGGTTTATGATACTTGCTGGTTTAAAGGATTATTACATTAAAGGTGTCGTATTTGTATTATGCTTGTGGTTCATCATCATATTTTCCGGGTGCAACAGATGCCTGTGTCGTTGCCGTGGTGAGCAGAGCCTCCTGCTTGGCTTTTCTA
Organism: Aulostomus chinensis; assembly: GCF_037954235.1. Taxonomy (NCBI): domain Eukaryota; kingdom Metazoa; phylum Chordata; class Actinopteri; order Syngnathiformes; family Aulostomidae; genus Aulostomus; species Aulostomus chinensis. The sequence goes on along the minus strand of NC_141340.1, from coordinate 24,940,451 downwards.
TATGACCTCGCCATCCCAGTTTGATTCATCCTGGTTCTCCAGCAGAACTCAGCTCAGTTTAACTGGTGAGTTTGTGGGTCTTTTGATCAGAAACTGCTGCACTTGCAGGTGGTTCAGTCAGACGTTCTGTCACAGTGGTGAAACCCAGGCTGGTAGAGCCCTCAACGCACTACAATCTGAAGTAGTGTTTACATGCACATCAGCAAGGTGAGAACAGGAAAACGGGGCTTGCGGGATTCGGGTTAGCTGTATTCATTTCCAAGCTCATGAAAACTCAAACTTCCTGTTACGTTGTCTGTTGGCCGCTGAGAGGTTTGGTGGCCCACTAACAGCATTAAATAATCCAGTTTATTATCTCACATGAAGAGAGGCAAAATGATGAAGCTTGCTGGCGTTCAGGTTGGGCTCCTCCTACCCACCTGGGGCTGATGGAGCCCAGGCTGCATGAGGATCCTCACCCAGGAGAACCAAAGATCTCTGCCTCTTCAGAGGGTCAACGTACAGCATGCCCCTGGATCTGCCCCGCTGGTGTTGTGGCATGTAGGACTGTAATAAGCTCATTTAGGGATGCGGCACGCGTCTGTTCCACCTGGGATGAACCACCATAAGCCGTTTTCACAGCTCTTCTTCTGAAGCGTATCTACTTTGCTGTATTTTCCCCCAACGAGGAGACAAAGGACATTCAAATCATCACCAAGTTTGTTTCTTCTTCTCTACAAAATGAGTTTGACGAGCATTCCAGCTACATCAACCAAACCTGATATTGGATATATTCCTCTGGGTGGGACTTTCTGGAATGGTACTAAACTGGTTTGAACCCTACTTAAAGGACAGAGACTATTTTGTGTCTCTAGGTAATTACACATCAGAGCGGACAAAAATGACATGTGGGGTTCCCCAAGGCTCCATTCTGGGGCCACTCCTATTCAACATTTACATGCTCCCTCTGACTCAAATTATAGCAAACTACAAGATATCTTACCATAATTATGCAGACGACACACAGATGTACATAACCATACCACCAGGAGACTACAACCCAATACAAAAACTAAGGAAGTGCATTGAACAAATCAATGACTGGATGTGCCAGAATTTTCTTCAACTGAACAAAGATAAAACTGAAGTCATTGTTTTTGGAGTCGAAGAAGAGCGATTAGAAGTCAGCGCTCAGCTTCAGTCGGTTATGTTAAAAAAGCTCAAACCAAACCAGAAGTCTTGGTGTAGTCATGGAGACCTGAATCTTCACAGCCACATAAAGACAATGACAAAGTCAGCCTCCTATCATCTGAAGAACATTTCAAGGGTTAAAGGACTGATGTCCCAACAGGATTTGGAGGAAGCTTGTCCATGTGTTTATCTTGTTTGCCATGGCCTATTAAATCAAACCTGAGCCTCTGATCAGCGTCTCACTGCACTGTAGCTTCTGTCTGCCTGTTCAGCTTCTTTCTCTAACTTGACTTCAGCTGCAGTGTAACTCTTCTAATTGTGTTGAATGTCTTTTTATGCTTGTTTTATGTAAAGCACTTTGAATTGCCCTGTTGCTGAAATGTGCTGTACAAATAAACTTGCCTTGCCTCTGATTGTAGTTGCTGGTGGTCTCACCTTCTTTCCAGACCCCTGAAACCAACGGCGGCAGGGTTTTCCCTCAGCTTCAGCCTGCTCAGTTGAACTGGAGCCTTCAGATACATGTTGATATTGTTTTCTCTGTTACTCAGGCCCTGCCGCCAAGGTTAGTCAGGATTAACAGATGCTATTTCAGAAGGCTAAACCTAGCGTTGCCATGGTTGCCCCAGGACAACAAATATGAAACACAACACATAAAGATACAGAGGGAAATTGAAGATTCTGTCGAATAATTTTTTTTAGACATGTGTGGGTGGCTTGGTGGAGCAGTGGTCCTCACTGTGGCCCCCCAGCAAGAAGGTTGAGGGTGGAGCCCCGGCTGCAGCACGGGGTCTTTCTGGGTGAGTCTCCATGTTCTCCCTGTTCCTGCTGGGTTCTCTCTGGTACTCCAGCTTCCTCCACAGTCCAAAGACATCAAGAGGGGACCAGGTTAATCCAGACTCTAAATTGACCGTAGGCGTGGCTGGGAGAGCCAATGGTTGTCTGTCTCTATGTGTTGGCCCTGCCATGGACTGGTGACCTGTCCAGGGGGAAGGCTGCTGGGATAGGCTCCACCCCCACCACCCTCAACAGGAGAAGAGGGAGAACATGGAGGGATGGATGGATGGATGGATGGATGGATGGATGGATTGGTGGATGGATGATGGATGGCTGGATGGATGGATGATGGATGGATGGATGATGGATGGATGGATGATGGATGGATGTTGGATGGATGGATGGATGGATGGATGGATGGATGGATGGAGGGTTGATGGATGGATGGATGGATGGATGGATGGGTGGATGGATGATGGATGGCTGGATGGATGGATGATGGATGGATGGATGATGGATGGATGGATGATGGATGGAGGGTTGATGGATGGATGGATGGATGGATGGATGGATGGATGGATGGATGGATGGAGGGATGGATGGATGATGGATGGATGGATGGATGGATGATGGATGGATGGATGGATGATGGATGGAGGGATGATGGATGGAGGGTTGATGGATGGATGATGGATGGATGGATGATGGATGGAGGGATGGATGGATGGATGGAGGGTTGATGGATGGATGGATGGATGGATGGATGATGGATGGAGGGTTGATGGATGGATGATGGATGGATGGATGATGGATGGAGGGATGGATGGATGGATGGATGATGGATGGATGATGGATGGATTCACAGGATGAGTTCTTCCCAGCTTTACAGTGTTGTTGTTCTCCAGAACCTTCGAGCTCCCAGACTGGAGAAATGGAGCAGGACTACAACAGGATTCAAGAGGAGAGTAACATGGGCCTGGAGGGACCTCTGACGAGTTTGAAAGACTTTCTGTAAACTTTCTAAAGTTAATTAAATCAACAACACATTATTAAATTCCGTGGTAAACCAACATCCTTGTGGTTGCTGTATAATGACAGACGTAACCTGCCACTCCTCTTTCACCCAGACGAGGGCGTTGGCGAACACAAACATGCTGGTGTCTCACTGATTTCTGTCACGTAAAGTAAGTCTGGATCAATGTGAGACATTCATATGTTCCTTTTAAGGCACTTGTAGTTCGCTCATATACTTCTGACGCATCCATGAAAGTGAGAGTAAACTGCAGGGTGCCAACGCTAAGATTTAGAATTAAAACCCACGTGCAGCATCCTTTCCTCTGAAACAGTACAGTTGTGTTGCCCTGTAAGAAAAGCTGACACAGAACGTCTATTCTTCCATTCCAGGGGTCAACCTGTTAATTTACACTGTTTTATTCCACTTGGAATTGCAGAAACCACAACAATGGATTTTATCTACTCTTAAAATAAATTCCCCAAACAGATTATGCACCAACAAGTTTTGTCCTATGTTGTTCTTTGCTCCATGTGGCTGTGTCTTGCTGCTCCATCTGATCCAAAAGGCCCATCTGGCGACTGCTCAGGGTTCTGATTAGTGACTCAGACCCTGCCCACTCTCCTACTGACTCCCTTGGGTGCTCCTACATGCCTCCCACACACAAACTGCGCACACGGCAGCTCCCTCCGAGAAGCCGTTCCCCCCAGTCTGGAACAGCGTGGAGCAGGGATGAAGATCAATTAAAGGCTTCCATGTCTTTATTCACTCAGCTGGGAGAGTATCAGCGATAGACAGCACTCCACTGTTCATGGATCCCGGGGCAGGAAATGTGGCAAGTCTAAAACCAATACTTTGCACTTTTGAGGCCTCACAAAGTACAAAGACTGGTAAATGACTGGTTGAAGGAAGTGGAACAAGGATACGTACATGAATCACTCACCCGGTCAGCACCTCCACCTCTTGGGCAGCAGGTGTCTCCCTCCCTCTTACTGCACTAATCTAGTCTCCTGCGCTGCGTCTGAATAGCCAAGCAGGTCTGATGGTAGGTCTCAGAGCAGGTCGGAGGCTGTCCAAAACCACAACTGGAGTGAGTAGCGACCTACTTCTCAACCTAAAGTCCAGCCTAAACACGCCCACATTGTAGGTCGGTTCAGGTGCATCCTACGGAGCAACCTATGGCCCACAATGCACCGCGGACTTCTTCTTCGTCCCCTAAAAACTTGTGGACCTGCAAGCCAAGTTTGCTCCACCAACAGTCTCCCATTCTGATGAACACCAACATTTATAGTCGTTGTTGATGACTAAAGGTGTGTTTACACCAAACGTGAACACACCTTTACAGGTGCGTTAATGTGCTTAATAATAGAGAATAAGTGAAAGGTACGTTCAGAGTGGAGTGCAGTACCACAGTCAGGCCAGCAGGTGGGGCTTTCGTTGGTGCTGTCTACCTAATTGCAGTATCTGTGCTCTGCCAGCAGAGGTCGTGCTTCACCACCAATCTTCTAGGGTGTCTGAATGGTGCCGCCATGTTTAGGTTGTAGGAGTAGGACGTAGCAGGAGGACGTAGGTTGGTACTTGGCAATTCGGACGCAGCCCTGGTTACCAGGACGACTCAACTAACCACATGTGGTCAGA
>NC_141340.1:24813357-24930857 GCF_037954235.1 Aulostomus chinensis | reverse complement strand
GGAGGAAAGTCGATCGTCAGAGTTCGAACAAATCTGGTCCCCGATAATTAAATCCATCACATAGTTTTGATTGGGGGGGCTGGGCTTCGTGGCTCTGGCCCCGGGGCGGGTGGCTATGGACGCTGGCTGCCTTGGGTGTCCGGTGGTTCGCTGGGCTGGTGGGCCTTGGGTTACTGCCTTCTGGGGCGGCTTTGGGTCTCGCCTGTTGAGGGACGACGTGGGGGGCGTGTGGGCGGCTTCCCCTATCATGGCGGCACCCTATGGGATTGGGGGTTGGGGGTCCTTGGGCTGGGTCAGGGCCTCCACCCGGCATGGGGGGGTCGGGGGCCCTGGGCTCTGGTGCCGGGGATTCGCGCCAGTCCCCCGGTGGGGTCCTGCGGTGGGGGGGCTGTGGTCGCCCGGTCCCCGGGCACTGGCGGGGCGTGCTGGGGCCTGCCGTGGCGGCTGGGGCATATTTGCCCCCGGACGATGGGAAGAGGGTGGGGAAGGAAGGTTAGGTGGGGTTGGAGAGGGAGGGCAGTCGGGGGGGGGGGGGGGCCGGGAGGGAGGGAGGTAGGGGCTGGAGAGTGAGGTAGAGGTGGATTGCTTGGCGCCTGGGACTTGCTGAGATGGGGCCCTGCCGCTCCCCCGGGGGGGTCGCACCCACATTTGGGAGGGGTTTGCTAGCCTCGGCCCATCCTCGGGCGGTCTGGGCCCTGGCGCGGTGTCCTGGACTGCCGCCACTCCGGACAAAGGGAGGATGCTAGGGGACGTCTGAGGATGGGGGCTGACTTCCTTGATGCTGATCGAACTGGGGGCCCTGACCACGGGCTGCTGGCTGGGGGTTCCGCTGTGCACTGGGGGCCTGGGCCCTCCCTGCCCTCTGACTGCACGGTGGTGGGCCCTCTGCCCGGATCTCCGGACAGTGCCCCTTGGTGCTCCAATCTGACCTCTGGACCAGGGAGGCTAGACTCCCTGCCGGCTGGTTGCAGTGGTGACGGGGTGGTCAGCGGGGCCAGTGTGGAAGCTGACCCCCTGCAGGTCTGGCCCATTCCTCAGCCCCTCTCATTCCCTCTCTGTCCCATCACATCACATCTTATGTATCACTAGGCCTTGAGGGGCTGGACCCCCCAATTTTAATCACATCGTAGACATTTAGGGCTTGGGGGAGTGCATGAGGATGTACTGGGAGACTCTGCCGTCTGCAACCGGCGGGGCTCCCATGCCCTGGGTGCCTCCGCCAATTTTAACTACATTCTAGTCATCCACATCATCACATCTACATTCCCATGCACAACACACACCCTGCACCATGTTGGGATGGGGGGGCAGCTGGGGCAGGGTGTGGGTCCAGTGCTGCCTCCTTTGCTAACTGCACCATTGCAGGCCTGGGGGCCTGGCCGGGGCTCTTTGGGGGGGGGGTGGTCCTCCTCCTGGCGTGGTGGTTGGGCTGGGGTTGGTCACGGGCCCTGCTGTTGTACGGTGGATCGCTCGCTGGCGGTTTCACTAAGTCTGAGGTGCCCTGGACCGTATCAGCATCTATGGAGTTCTCAGCCCCTGTATGGAGGAAGATGAGAGTATGATGGTTTTGTTCGGGGGTGGCGGTCCTGTGCGTGCCTTCGGCTCACCCCAGCGGGTGGGCTGGACCTCTCCGGGAAGTGGGGGGTCCCTGCTGGCTGGCTGGTCGTGCCCTATAGCCTGAAGCCCTCCTGCTCTGGGGGGAGGGGATCGTGGGTTGGGGGGGGGATAGCTCTGTTCGGGGCGGTGGGCCTGGTCGTTGTGGTGGGCTGTGGCTGCCCTGCCTGGGTGTGGGGTGTGGGTGGGTGTCGGCCTCGCCGCTGGCGGACCTCTTGGGGGGCTCTCCAGAGGGGCCCTGTGCCCCTGGGCTCTGCTCATGCTGTGGGGGGGGGGGGGGGTGCCCGGCGGGACCAGGGTCATCTCTGCCCCGTCTCTCTGTGGGTTGCTTATGGGTGGGGGTTGCTGCTCCTATGCTTTCCTATGGGTCCTGGCATGGGTTGGTCCTGTGGCTGTTTCCTGGGGGGATGGCCTGGGGCTCCCCGTGTCCTGGGGGTTTCTGGGTGCTCTGGTGGCCTGGTCCTGACCTACCTGCCATCCTGGACTGGGGGTGCGATGTCCTGGCCCCCCCACATCAGCTACAGCCAGGTACGCACAGCATCCAAGACAAACCGTAGCACACACACATACACGTACACACGCGTATACACACATACACGCATGGAGCGCACAACTGACCATAAACACACACTCAGACATTTATCTTAAAATTATATTAAACCAAATGGTAAGCCTGCACCGGAAATTCTGCAACCAATGTTTTTTTTCTTTCTTTTTCTTTTGTTGTTGTTATTTTTTCTTTGTTTGTTTATTTGGTTTTTGTTTGTTTTTTGTGTGTTTTTTTATTGTTGTTGTTGTTTTCTGCTATTGCTGTTGTTGTTTTTAAGTCTCCCCCCCCCCTTGTCTTCACTGTCCTGTCCCTGTTCTCTCTCCTGTCCTCAGTCCGGTAGCTTCATCAATGAACCAACACCATTCCTAATAAAGTTAAACATAAATGGCAATAGGAGGAGTTTATCAGATTCCTCCTATGCAGAATAAAACTGCTTCAGTACAACAAGGCACCAGGAACACTGATGCTGCTTGCCTCAGCTGCTGAACAGGACAGGTAAAAAAAATAAATAAAAAGTACCGTCGGAATACACACTGTACTCCTACTACTGCAGTACTGTCTGAATACACACACTGTACTCCTACAACTGCAGTACTGTCTGAATACACAAACTGTACTCCTACTACTGCAGTACTGTCTGAACACACACACACTGTACTCCTACTGCAGCACTGTCTGAACACACACACTGTACTCCTACTGCAGTACTGTCTGAACACACACACTGTACTCCTACTGCAGTACTGTCTGAATACACACTGTACTCCTACTACTGCAGTACTGTCTGAATACATATTGTACTCCTCCTTCTCAGTACTGTCTGAACACACACACACTGTACTCCTAAACACACACTGTACTCCTCCTACTGCAGCACTGTCTGAACACACAAACTGTACTCCTACTACTGCAGTACTGTCTGAACACACACACAAGGTACTCCTACTACTGCAGTACTGTCGAAATACACACAGTACTCCTACTACTGCAGTACTGTCTGAATACACACACTGTACTCCTACGACTGCAGTACGGTCTGAACACACACACTGTACTCCTAATGCAGTACTGTCTGAACACACACACTGTAACCCCAAATACTGCAGTACTGTCTGAATACACACTGTACTCCTAAACACACACACTGTATTCCTACTACTGCAGCACTGTCTGAACACACAAACTGTACTCCTACTACTGCAGTACTGTCTGAATACACACTGTACTCCTCCTACTGCAGTACTGTCTGAACACATACACTGTACTCCTACAATTAAAATACCGTCGGAATACACACTGTACTCTAACCACACACACTGTACTCCTACTACTGCAGTACTGTCTGAATACACACTGTACTCCTACTACTGCAGTACTCTCTGAACACACAAACTGTACTCCTACTACTGCAGCACTGTCTGAACACACACACACAAGGTACTCCTACTACTGCAGCACTGTCTGAATACACACACTGTACTCCTACGACTGCAGTACGGTCTGAACACACAAACTGTACTCCTACTACTGCAGTACTGTCTGAACACACACACTGTACTCCTACTGCAGCACTGTCTGAACACACACACTGTACTCCTACTGCAGTACTGTATGAATACACACACTGTACTCCTACGACTGCAGAACTGTCTGAATACACACTGTACTACTACTACTGCAGTACTGTCTGAATACACACACTGTACTCCTACGACTTCAGAACTGTCTGAATACACACTGTATTCCTACTACTGCAGCACTGTCTGAACACACAAACTGTACTCCTACTACTGCAGTACTGTCTGAACGCACACACTGTACTCCAACTACTGCAGTACTGTCTGAAACACACACTGTTCTCCTACTACTGCAGTACTATCTGAGAGGGCGGTGGTGACAGCAGACCCTGCAGCATGGACACGCGGGCGTCAGAGGAATGATGTCATCACGCCATCTGTGCTGCCTTCATTTGCATGGCCGACACCTGCCGCCTGCGTCTCCCCTCCCCGCTCCGTCTCTCCAGCGTTTCTTTGTCCTTCTTTTCTCAGATATTCAACACAGCTCTAAATGCTCCGTGTGTTTTTGGTGGCTGGTTCCCTCGTCGGCATCCGCCAACACGCCGCTGGGCTCTTTTACAGTTACCAGGTGACTTTTCTCTCGTGTGTTCAGCACGCTTCGCTCTGCCAGCCTGAGGGGTGTGTCTGATCAGAGACCCTGGTTCTGATGCTTGTGTACCTGCAATGAGCGTCATCATTGTTCATATCTAATATTCACGTTTTTGAACATCATCGAGTAAAACGGAGGATGCTTCGAGTACCTTTAAGAGCCAGTACACCTTCTACCTCTGACAGAGAACACCCAGACTCCTACTGTAACCAGTCTTTTATTTCCCTGAGTACTGTACTTCTACTTGCGTGATGAAAGCGTGTACCTTGCACAGCCCCTCGTGATCCAGCACACCTGTCAGACTAAACTGCTGTAGATCAGGAGGAGAACCACGGCGTCGTTTTCAGGTTCTGCACTTTCTCCTCCTGTTTGGAGACATTCAGCAAATTTTACTGGACGAATCAACACATCTTGTTCCTGCGCCATCGCAGAGTTCCTGTCCATGTGATCACCAGCAGCCTGTCATCCCCAGGAGCAGCCCTGCACCCGAGGGTGTCAGAGGAACCATGATCTTCATCTGGGCGGGTTCCTCTGCCACAGTAGAGCTGCAGATCCAAGATGCAGTGACTGCCAGCACACCATTTGGTCTTTGTGTGGGCTGTGTGTCCTCGTGCGTGGAAATGTGCGCTTGTTCAGCTCTTAGATGAAGATCAGGAAGCGGCTCCAGCAGATCGAGACATACGTAGCCTGGCTTCGTGCAAAGACTGGAGGCCTGGTACCCGCTGGGTCGGAGGGACCATCGCCCTGAAGGCCTGTCAGTCTCTTATTTTCCTCTCTGGAGAAAAAAAATGAATGGGTTTACAAGGTTCCTTGTATTTACATTATCTGAGCCACAGCCCCGCCCATACTGCTCCACCTGCTGAGCTACAGCCCCGCCCATCCTGCTCCACCTGCTGAGCCACAGCCCCACCCATACTGCTCCACCTGCTGAGCCACAGCCCCGCCCATCCTGCTCCACCTGCTGAGCCACAGCCCCACCCCTTAGGATACAAACACGCTGCCAGTGAGAGACTCTGCTGTTTGCTGCTGCCAAGTGCAACGGTGCGCTCGGTTCTGTCTGTGGTATCAGGATCCTGTCTCTGTCTGAAACAGACAACAAGGCATTCGAAGGCTGAAACTCTGTCTCCTTCATCACAGCTGCGACACGTTTCAAAAGGTTTCTGACATGTGACTGGACCGTACGTCCTCAGAGATCGAGCTATTGGTCCAGGATGAAGTAGTCTGCAGGAGACCCACCGATCACGTGACTCGTAGGCTTGAGAGGGCGAAGATTTAGCCAGAAATGGAGGCTCAAAATTCACCCTTTCAAAACTGAAGTCCCAGTGTTTCCAGACTTTTCCCAAATAAATGGAAACAAGATTTCAGATTTCAGTTCACAAGGTTTCAAACCTGGAAAACAAGGAGATAAAGTGGGGGAACAGCTTTGACTTTGAAACACAAAAACTCCAACATCAAATCCTCTCAGAAACTTTACTTTTTTAGGTTTCAAAACTTTATTCAAGCGCTGAAAACATTTGTTCTTATTTTCAAGACTATTTTTCCTCCTTCAAGCTTTAACTGACAGATTTAAGTCTTTACATCTTTGATTTTCCGTACATACCTGGACTACATATAGATGTGTGTGTGTGTGTGTGTGTGTGTGTGTGTGTGTGTGTGTGTGTGTGTGTGTGTGTGTACACACCTCCCCAACTCCTCCGCTCATACTTTGCCTATATATAGACGTTATCTGATGAAACCGTGTGTTTTGTCTTTGATGTACGACGTCACTGTCATTTAAACATGAATATAGATCGTTTCAGGCACATTTATCGACTCATCCGGCCGCCGGGGTGTAGAAATAAAGACATTAAACTTTAATGTCTAAACTATTAAAACTTAATCTTTTTATATCGAATGGGATGACGAGACTAATGGTATTTTTAGGGGCGTTGATGGGGTCATTAGTAATTAGTAGATGTCAGCGTTGGCTGGTGATATTAATGGCTTCCGAGGATGACGCGCTATTCCAAATAGCCCTTAATGTGGCTCTGATTAGCCGGAGTCAAGGGCAGACAAACTTCATGTAATTTGTCTGACTAGGATCAGTTCATTCATATTTAATATCCGCTGCTCTCTTCTTGGCGTGTGGGCCAGCAGACAGATGAGCTCAATTACATGCACTTGTTGGAGCGCCGGCCTCTAGACACAGGAACCTTCACGGAGGGAACCTGGTACCGACCCTTGCTGGAATGACAGGCGCTTCTCTGCCTCTGGACAGAGTTGACGTGCGACAGGTTTATCAGCAGGAATGACCTGATGTGATGAGAGCCGTGTTCGCGGATGGGTTCCAGCCTTGTGGGATCTGCTGATGTTACTCAGGTTTAGTTTATTTTTTAAACTTTGCAGCAGTTTGCATCCTTGCAGGCTTCTCACCCGTTCACAGCCAAATGTGTAAAAGTACTAGCTTAGTGCTACAGTGGAGTAGGCTAGCAAACCATCGCTGCGTCCTAATTACCAAGCAGGTCTGATGGTAGGTCTCAGAGCAGGTCGGAGGCTGTCCCAAACCACAACTGGCGTGAGTAGCGACCTACTTCTCAACCTAAATTCCAGCCTAAACACGCCCACATTGTAGGTCGGTTCAGGTGCATCCTACGGAGCAACCTATGGCCCACAATGCACCGCGGACTTCTTCTTCGTCCCCTAAAAACTTGTGGACCTGCAAGCCAAGTTAGCGCCACCAACAGTCTCCCATTCTGATGCAACACTAACATTTATAGTCGTTGATGACTAAAGGTGCGTTAATGTGCTTAATAATAGAGGATGAGTTAGAGGTGGGTTCAGAGTGGAGTGCAGTACCACAGTCAGGCCAGCAGGTGGGGCTTTCGTTGGTGTTGTTTCTCTATTTGCAGTATCTGTGCTCTGCCAGCAGAGGTCGTGCTTCACCACCAATCTTCTAGGGTGTCTGAATGGTGCCGCCGTGTTTAGGTTGTAAGAGTAGGACGTAGCGGTCGGTCGTAGCAGGAGGACGTAGGTTGGTACTTGGCAATTCGGACGCAGCTCATTTGTTTGCCTCTTAAATATCCTGTTGAGCACTGGGGAAAAGTTGGAAATTACCTCCTGCATCCACCAGGTGGTGCTAGAGAATATGCATCCACAGTACATGATGTTGCTGTGCATCAGATGAAGACAGCACAGAGAGCCACCAGGTGTCGCTATGACTGCCGGACGCTTATCAACAGACATTCATCATCACCACAATTCACCACGCAGCCTAAAAAGCTGGAGGCTTGAACAACTGATGTCCCTTCAGAGGACCGCCCTGAAAACATTTAAAACAAAATGGCAGACTTCCTGTTGGATTGATGTGGAAGTCCAAGAGGACTTTTGCATCAGTCTTGTCATGTTACATGAGCCTAAACTTCATGCATGCATGTGCACCCCCCCCCCCCACACACACACACACACATTGTTCATTGCTCAGGAGCCACTGAAACGAGAGGTCGCTGAGAGAGATTTCGGTGGCAGACACAGCCCTTCAGAGACGTGTGTTAATTGCAGCTCTTTGAAACATTCCGTGAATCGTGACACGTGTTCAGTCTGAGTGTTTTCCTTCAATCACCGAAGAGCCACAAAGACGAGCCGGTCACTCCCTCACCACATACAGCATCTGTACAGGTCACACCATGTCAGAGGAGACACACGCAGTCATGTGATAACACCTTTATTGGCCTTTGACTGACTCTTTCATGAACCTTGACCTGATAACCAGGCGAGTTTAGCAGCCCAGAGATGAACATCACCATGTTTCTTCTTCTATTGAGAACAGGACGACCGTGTCAGCAGGAAGTGAGCTGGCTGTCCAAGAGCCAAACTGCAAGTGCAGAGTTTGAAAGCGTTGGATGGTCCCGTCTGTCCTCCTGCAGCAGGCACACGGCTGTTGATGGAACCAATCATTTACTCAGATGTGATGTTCCAACAAACACAATCCTCCTCCAAACGCAGCTTTCCTCCTCGCTGCCTCACAAGCTGTCTCCTCGCCAAGCTGCAGGAAATCCAAGCCGACTGTGTGAAGCGGCCGTCTAGCCTCTGGTGGTCATACATGCACCTGCAGTTGTTGTATGTGCTCAGGCAGTGAGAAGTGAGATTTTTATATAATTATTTTGGCGTGTAATTCTTAGGATACAGGGATTTATTGGCTCCAGCCTCCACCTTCATTGATACAAACAGGAAACCTGGGCAAAAATTGGCCTCACCCTGATATGACGGCGCTCCACCAACAGCAATAACTTGCAGGGAGCTATAAACCCTCCACCAAACCTTCCACCAGAAACTTCTGCCTCTTTTTAGCCTTTTGGCTACAAACAAAACCTGTCATCGCTTGAACGGCTCTGACATCATTACGACTGTGCTGAGCTCTACAATACCGACTGAAGCTGAAGATTTGAAACAGGATCCACGGAAACACTGTCACAGGCCTCCATGCTGTCGCACAGACACACAACACGAGGCAAACCGACGCGCGACTCCTGGTCCGCTGGCAGCGTGAGCAGGAGCAGCCATGCAGTGCGCGAGTGCATGAATCTGAGGTGAATAAAGGGATGATGCACGGATGGCGTGGAGCAGAACACTTTAATCTCACCATCTGACACCTCGCTGCTAATATTGGCATAAAGGACATATTAAAGGTGTGTGGAGTGACTCATCAGCTGTCACGCTCAAGTGCACACGTGTGAGATGAGTGTGAAAAAGAAGCCTTGACACTCTCTGGCCCCCCACATCACCAGGCAGACACCTCGCGGAGGAACGGCAGGGAGCAAATGAGATGATGGAGGTCGTTCCTCCCACCAGCCTCCGACGAGAATCACCCCCTGACCAGCGATTCCAAACGGTCCCTCGTGTTGTTAAAGATGCAGCAGATGAAAAGTAGAAATAAAACAACGGCGGTGAAAACTCTGAATCAGTCTGTAGTAAGAAGCTTTATGAATTCAGTCTGACTGCACGTTTAGAAAGTCACATCAGAAACCACCATTTTAGTCCCAACATGCAGGAGAAGGCCTGAGCAGCCTTTTAATGTTCAAACAGTTGCTGTGGACGTTTCCCTTCCTCCTCATCACCTTCATTCCAATGACAGCACCAAATCACTCCATATACAGGACATGTGAAGTCAAAAAGTCTGTTTTACTGAGATGGGAGTGGTGAGTATTGCATAGTTGCCTTTGTTCAGATTTATATCAGTGTGTGTGTGTGTGTGTGTGTGTGTGTGTGTGTGTCCCTCAAGCAGTTATCAATCAGTTCAGATGAATGAGTAATTGTTCCCTAGAATGTACATCCTGATGACAAATTGACCATTTCTCCCTCTGTGGTTGATCAATGATCACTCATTGATCAATCAAGGATCGATGGATGATTGATCAGTGATGGAAAGGCTTGTTTAACTCCTCCTGCACCTGATAGAACTGGTTCTGGAGGTGGAGCCCGTACGGGCCGATGTCGGCGGAGGCTCCCCGGCTGATGGAGCAGCAGCGGAGGCCGTAGTGACAGCTGCGATAGTCCCCTGCGTCTTCTTGCTTCAGGGAGAAAATGCTGTTGTAATTGATGGGGGGGCTGAGGGTCATTGCATCCAGAGAGCTGGAGCAGTTTGAGGGGGGGTCGTACAGCGCCTCGTAGGGGCTGCAGAAGGACCCGAGAGGCCTGCTGCCGTCTGCCGACCTGGAGCCTGACAACTCAGCCCGGGGGTGGGGGTAGGCTGCATTGGGGGCACACAAGTCTCGACTAGACTCAGAGAAGAAGCTGCGGGCGTTGAGCTGCAGACATCCCGCCACCAGGTTAGTGGTGGGCTGGGAGAGACCTTTACACAGCGTCTGGACAAACGCGAGCAGGTCCGGCCTCCTCCCAGTGCTCAGGATCTCACTCAGGGCCCAGATGTAGTTCCTGGCCAGGCGGAGCGTCTCTATTTTGGACAGCTTCTGTGTCTTGGAGTAGCATGGGACCACCCTCCTCAGGCTGTCCAGTGCATTGTTCAGACTGTGCATCCGGTTTCTTTCCCGTGCGTTAGCCTCAATGCGCCGCAGCCGGACCCGATCCTGCCGGGCCTGACCCAACTGTTTCTTTCGTGAGCCTCTTGATCTCAGATCACGTCCTTCCACCTCCTCCTCATCGCAGTATCTCTCTCCATCCTTCCTCCTGGATTCAGGCGTGTCTTGGAGGGCTCGTCCAGGTTCTGGCTTCACGGGTCTGAGGAGCAGATGGTTGCTGGTGCAGCTGGTCCTGCAGGAACCGCTGGTCTGTTTAGAGGATGACTCGTCCAGTGGCAAAGTCAACATGTCGCCCCGCAGCATCTGTGAGGGGAACATTAGACGAAGGCCCCACCAGACCACATCAACTGAGAAGGTCCTCAGACTTCTGTTGTTGACTTTCACAATTAAGGTATCTACAATTTTCTTTAATAACCGTCATGCATTAGATGAGATGAACCAACTTCAATTTAGGGGCAAACATAAACGCAGCAAAATTAATGGAATAAAAAACTCTAACCATCATTGAACTAAGAGAATGATTGAATGATTCTGACCGCTAGACCTCAGACTGATGAACACCAGTGAGGAATGACTCAGTTAGACGAGTAAATCAAACAAATCTTGGTTCGTTTGTATGTCAGCAGGTGATATGACGAGTTCCTCACCCCGGTTCAGTCCCTCAGAGCATCTTCAGCTTCCAGCAGCAGATAGAAGTCGTCCTTTCCTCCGTCCTCTTCTCTCCTCTTCTCTCCTCTCCTCCGTCTCTTTTCTTCTTCTACCAGTAAAGACTGATGCCATCTGCTGCTGACGTCACCAGCAGGGCCAGAGATGCTCTCCCTCTCCCTCTCTCTCTCTCTGTTTCTCCGTCTGTCTCTCTATCTCCCCCCCCCCCCGCCCCCGCCTCTTTCCCAGTGTTCCCAGTCTGGTTGCTGTGTGCTGTACCAGTTCTGGAGGCTGGTTGGAGATTCTTGATGAAA
Organism: Aulostomus chinensis; assembly: GCF_037954235.1. Lineage (NCBI taxonomy): Eukaryota > Metazoa > Chordata > Actinopteri > Syngnathiformes > Aulostomidae > Aulostomus > Aulostomus chinensis. The sequence continues at coordinate 24,919,554 of NC_141340.1, read as the reverse complement.
TGCTTGATGCCATGTTGTCAAAATGCTTCTGAACATAAAGACCTGTTTGTGCTGTTCCTCTTGGTCAGGGAGCCTCACCCATTTCATCAAGTCCAACTGTGGAGAAACCTGTTGGATTCTGAAAAATCACAATTGGGGATTTGGCAGAACCTGTGTGATCAGGTTCTGAGTCCTGCCAAGATGGAGTCCTCAGACGAGGATGATGGAGAGGTTTCTGCCAGCCCTGCATCTGTGAAGGAGTCTTCAGCAGCGTCCCCCGAAACCCTGGACAAGACGGGAACCTCAGAGGAGGTCAACGAGGACCCTGGAGAGGGAGGAGTAGCGCCCTTTTACAGATGCAGGGGAAGTTTGTGAGTGTGGACAGACAGAGGTCAAAGGTCAGCAAGGCTCAGTGACATGACATAGTCAGATGATGAAACGGTCCCGTCAGGTGATCAGGACCCTCAACAGCCTTGAGGTGTTCCTCAAGGCGCAGGTGAACAAGGTAAGACGCAGGCGTCGCTCATCTTTCATGACCAGATAAGTTCTGTGCTTGATTATGAAAAAACTGAACACATCAGGAAAGATCAAAACCTCTAAGTCATTCTTTTTTAATCTCCTTGTAAACTCCTTTTTTTCAAACACTTGGATTAATCTCAACAAATAATTATTTTCAGACCAAACTCTGAGAAAAAAAAGCATAAAATTGATGTGAAAAGCTGATTGGAGGATTCAGTCAGGTTCCAGGTTCATCCTAGCACAGAAACAGAACTAGTCAAAGGTACCAGTGACCTCCTACTGGGACTACTCCTAGTCCCCTATGATCCAGCTAGAACCCTTCACTCCCAGGATTCAGGGTTCCTGCTGGTTCCTAGAGTTCTAACAGTAGAATGGAGCCAGAGCCTTCAGCTATCAGGCTCCCCTCCTGTGGAACCGTCTCCCAGTTTCAGTCCAGGACCCAGACCCCCTCTCTAGGTTTAAGAGCAGACTTAAGACCTCCTTGTTGATCAGGCTTATAGTCAGGACTGCTTAGGCTGGCCCTTAGATCTGCTGCTATAGGCTCAGACTGCTGGGATCTCCCATGATGCACTGGGCTTCTCTCTCCTCCTCCTGTCCCCATACGTGTTACTAACTCCTCTTCTTCTCCCCTCATCCCAGATCCTGGTGCTGCTGGAGGAGGCTCCAGACCTGAAGAGGCTCCAGCTGCCACCCGTAGCTCCACCTGCTCACGTCCCCGTCTGTCCATCAGTCTCTCCTCCTTTCTCTCTCTCTTTATCTCTGTCCCTCTCTTTCCTTCTGTCTCTCTGTCCTCCTCCATTCTCTGTCTTTGTCTCTGTCCATCAGTCTCTCCTCCTTACTCTCCCTCTTTATCTCTGTCCCTCTCTTTCCTTCTGTCTCTCTGTCTTCCTCCATTCTCTGTCTTTGTCTCTGTCCATCAGTCTCTCCTCCTTTCTCTCTCTCTCTTTATCTCTGTCCCTCTCTTTCCTTCTGTCTCTCTGTCTTCCTCCATTCTCTGTCTTTGTCTCTGTCCATCAGTCTCTCCTCCTTTCTCTCTCTCTTTATCTCTGTCCCTCTCTTTCCTTCTGTCTCTCTGTCCTCCTCCATTCTCTGTCTTTGTCTCTGTCCATCAGTCTCTCCTCCTTACTCTCCCTCTTTATCTCTGTCCCTCTCTTTCCTTCTGTCTCTCTGTCTTCCTCCATTCTCTGTCTTTGTCTCTGTCCATCAGTCTCTCCTCCTTTCTCTCTCTCTCTTTATCTCTGTCCCTCTCTTTCCTTCTGTCTCTCTGTCTTCCTCCATTCTCTGTCTTTGTCTCTGTCCATCAGTCTCTCCTCCTTTCTCTCTCTCTTTATCTCTGTCCCTCTCTTTCCTTCTGTCTCTCTGTCTTCCTCCATTCTCTGTCTTTGTCTCTGTCCTGCTCTCCTGCTCTCTCTCCGTCCCCACTGATCCTGGATCTGCTCCACCTTCCTGCTGGTAAAGGAAGGTTCTGGTGGCTGCTGTTGCAGGATGTGCTGCTGATGGAGAATTGTTGGGTGGAGTTTCATTGAAGGAGGGAGGTGCTGGACCTGCTCCACTTGGACAGAGTCAGGACAGAACTTTGGTTGGGGTTTGGTGACACACTAATAAAACTGACCTGACATGTTAGTACTTGTGAGCGGACCGATGGAGCAGTGGTCCTCCCTGTGGCCCCCAGCAAGAAGGTTGTGGGTGGAGCCCCGGCTGCAGCACGGGGTCTTTCTGGGTGAGTCTCCATGTTCTCCCTGTTCCTGCTGGGTTCTCTCTGGTACTCCAGCTTCCTCCACAGTCCAAAGACATCAAGAGGGACCAGGTTAATCCAGACTCTAAATTGACCGTAGGCGTGGCTGGGAGAGCCAATGGTTGTCTGTCTCTATGTGTTGGCCCTGCCATGGACTGGTGACCTGTCCAGGGGGAAGGCTGCTGGGATAGGCTCCACCCCCACCACCCTCAACAGGAGAAGAGGGGGAACATGGAGGGAGGGATGATGGATGAAGGGATGGATGGATGGATGTTGGTGTGGGGTTTTTCCTCACTCCCCCATACACTTCAGGAAACAGCAGACTGTGTTGGTCCTGGTCCCAAGACCAACACATCATCATCCCTCCTCCTCCTAAGTGGGCCTGGAGCAGCTCCACAGCATCCATCCATCTGATGTCGGGATGCCACAGTCTCTCGTCCACTTGTTCTGGACCTGCAGGTACCATATCCGATGGCGCCCTCCACCACACACTTGACCACAGGCAGGAGTTCAAGAATAACAGGGACCAGTCAGACGTCATCAGGCAAGAAACTGACTTTTATTACTCCATGACTGTGTGTGTTGGGCTGCAGTGACCCCTCTCAGCCTCCGTGTTTTGGAGGAACCCAGAGATTTACTGACTTTTTCCCTCTCAATTTTTTTCCTTCTTTTGTCTTCGTCGACAAATGGTGGTGGATAGCGAGATGTAAATGAGCTCCTTATTAGAGCAGCGTTCATCAAGCTGGTGCTGGAACGACTTCAATGACTTGATGAATATGCATGCAAATTTGTTAATTAAGTTAATTATTCTGCTGGAAATTCATTTGTCTTCCTGAGCAAATCTCTCCTGCAGTGGCTTTTAGAGTTTTTCAGCTATTACTCACTTGCCATGCTATTTAAAAAACACTTGGGTTCATTATATTCTTTTATTCTTTAAGAGGGGAAGAGCAGGCAAAGCTAGGAGGTGCAGGGGGTGAGGGGGTCACTGGAGGAACTGACTGGTTCAAGAGATGCGTTCTGGATTAGAGGAGGGAATAATTGACAGCACGCTGTCTCAAGGGTCAAGGATTTCCTGTGTGACTGATGGTACGTTGCGGTAACCAGGGACATGAACTCTTACACCTGAGAGTCAGACGGCCGGTTGGCGTCGCGAGCTCCATCGAGCCTTCATTCAGGTCCTGCTGTGGCTCAGCTGCAGGCAGAGCAGGCTCAGAGTTCCAATGGATCTGATCCAAAAAGAGATTTGGGAGATTTACCCAACCGGTGACATAACATTACAGGTTGCTGCTTTCCAGTTGTGACCTGGAAACTCCCCCAAGTCAAGAGACTGAAACAAACCATCTTAGGATCCTGATCTTTACATCATCGTCTGTCTTAGTTTGTTCATCTGATCTCCATCTTGTCATCTCCCTCCTGGTTCATCTCCTCCAGCCTGCTCAGGTTTCTCCTCTCATGAGCTTCTCGTGCCTCCTCCCCCAGCGTCTGGCCCCACTCATAAACACCGCTATGGACCTGCACCTCCAGTTCAAGTGCTGCTGCTGTCACTCCTCAGGTGTATCTGGTCAGCTTGTCTCCATCACTGGCTGATGAGGACGAACCAGCCTGGAGTCTCTTGGATGGCCGTGTGGAGGCCAGGAAGCTTTCCTCTGGTGTGCCAGAGGCAGCTGCCCACCGCTGGGCCTCCTCCAGTCTTTGATCACAGCTGCTCCAGTGTTTCCCTTCGTCTCCTTTCCCTTTCCCTCACTCGTCTCCCACGAGTGAGGGTAGGATGGAGCGGGAGATTGACAGGTGGATTGGGGCGGTATCCGCAGTGATGGGGGTGCTAAACCAGTCTGTTGTGGTGAAGAGGGAGCTTAGCCAGAAGGCGAGGCTCTCGATTTACCTGTCAGTCTACATTCCAACCCTCACCTGTGGTCAGGAGCTCTGGGTAATGACTGAAAGAACAAGATCCTGAATACAAGCGGCCGAAATGAGTTTCCTCCTCAGGGAGGCTGGGCTCTCCCTCAGAGACAGGGTGAGAAGCTCAGTCCTTCAGGAGGGACTCAGAGTAGAGCTGCTGCTCCTCCATGTAGAGGAGTCAGTGGAGGTGGTTCAGGCATCTGGTGAGGACGCCTCCCTCAGGAGGTGTTCCAGGCATGTCTGACCGGGAGGAGGCCTCAGGGCCGACCCAGGACACGCTGGAGGGATTATACCTCTGGGCTGGCCTGGGAACGCCTCAGGATTCCCCTGAAGAGCTGGTGGACGTGGCTGGGAGAGGACAGTCTGGGCTTCCTCGTTGAGGCTGAGGCCCCACGACCTGGACCAACGGGATAAAGTGGAGGATGACGATAATTAAAAAATGATATAATAAGAAATTAATATAATATAAAATTAATATAAAAATAAATATTAATATAATAGAAGCTGCCCGGTGGAGCAGTGGTCCTCCCTGTGGCCCCCCAGCAAGAAGGTTGTGGGTGGATCAGTGGTCCTCACTGTGGCCCCCCAGCAAGAAGGTTGTGGGTGGAGCCCCGGCTGCAGCACGGGGTCTTTCTGGGTGAGTCCCCATGTTCTCCCTGTTCCTGCTGGGTTCTCTCTGGTACTCCAGCTTCCTCCACAGTCCAAAGACATCAAGAGGGGACCAGGTTAATCCAGACTCTAAATTGACCGTAGGCGTGGCTGGGAGAGCCAGTGGTTGTCTGTCTCTATGTGTTGGCCCTGCCATGGACTGGTGACCTGTCCAGGGGGAAGGCTGCTGGGATAGGCTCCACCCCCACCCCGCGACCCTTACTAGTAAGGAATACGTGGAAGATGACGATGGATAATATAATATAATATAATATAATATAATATAATATAATATAATACAATACAATACAATATAATACAATACAATACAATACAATACAATACAATACAATACAATACAATATAATAAAATATAATATAATATAATACAATACAATACAATACAATATAATATAATATAATATAATATAATAAAATATAATAAAATAAAATAAAATAAAATACAATACAATACAATATAATATAATATAATATAATATAATACAATATAATATAATATAATATAATATAATACAATATAATATAATATAATATAATAAAATATAATATAATATAATATAATAAAATATAATATAATACAATACAATATAATAAAATATAATATAATAAAATATAATATAATATAATAAAATATAATATAATATAATATAATATAATATAATATAATATACCAGGTGCAGGAAACCACCAGGACTGTGGAAGAAAGCAACTGTTTGATTCTTCAATAAACCGTTTTTATTTCAGGAAAGGAGATTTACTCCTTACAGTCTCAGTCAGGTAGCAATTTAATCTCTTTTCAACACAAGTACTACGTAAATATTAGACAGTACTACGTAAATATCAAACCAGTATTTCAAAGATCAACTCGTGGTAAATTACTGTTCACCACTCAAGTATATTCGCAGGTCGTCTCTGCTCATGACGTCCCAATTCCGACCAACAGTGATATCAGAAATACGACATTTCCTAGAAGGAACAGCGCCATCAGCAGGACGTCAGCTGGTACCTGTGGTGACGAAACAAAGTTTGCTACTCTGGAAAGGAACCGGGGGTTCATGATTAGTACTTCTGGTTCATTTGTCTCACCGTTGTAGATCCCAACGAACCTGAAATCCAAAGAAATAACTGGTGAATATTTGTGGCGACGATATTCTTGGAGAAGGCATTAGTCAGTGTTTAAAAACACACACTCCAACTCTCCTCGTATCCACAACCAGTCATGAAAGTAGTGACTAAATATCACGGACTACAAACACCAGCATGCTTTGCACTGGCGCGACTCAGCGTTCAAGGGTCAGTCACTTTCCTCTGACCTTTGGCTGACAGGTTGACGTAGCACGAGTGTCTCAGCCTCGTAATGACTGTGAATCTGATGTGTGTCCATCCTGATGGAGGAGTCATGGAGGCTCGCTGCATCAGCAGGATCACCCAGGAAAACTACAACCCTGAGCTTCACCACCACACAGCCCCCCCAAGTCTCTGGTCATCCAGTAGTAGAAGAAGAGTGAAGACGTTGGAGTACCTCTATCCTCAGTCCTGCATTTGAAACGGACTTCCAGCAGGATACAGAAGGAAGCTTCCCAGCCAACCAACCCGCCCAGCACCTTCATCAGCCATTGGTCGGGAGTGCTGTCAATCAACCTCAGGCCTGTGAAGATGGCCGCCACTGAGCGACAGCACACGGCAGCTCTGTCAGGACCAGCAGCAGCCACAGACCTCCCTGACAACCCAACACACCCAGAACATCCCAGCGGGTCGGAACTTCTTACCAGCCAGGACTTTGATGGCGGCTGCGATCACAGCATGAGACCAGTCGAACAGGAACCTCCTGTGGAAGAAAACGTGTTCAGGGATCGATCACTTGTGATCCGCCGTGTGGAGGAACAACAGAGGGAAGTACTCGGAGTACCTGTACTTCAGTGCGTTGAGGCTTGTGTACTTTTGCCTTCACCACACTCTAAACAGAGGCAGAGTATTTACTGCTCCGCTGTGTTTGTCCAAACTAGGGAACTGCACCACTCACTCCCTCCCTCATACACTCTCCTCTTGTCTGTCTGCCATTTTCCATGATGGACACTGGTGCCTGCTTGTGCTCTAGTAGTGATTTCAGATACAGCCAGAGATGGCACAAAGGGGGCGGAGCGAGTGTGACATCACCACGGTTGGTTTGGGGGACTAGTTGAAATACACTCAGCAGTGTACCTACAGCGGGTGCTGGGGTCCACAGCGCAGCAGAGCCAGTATGGGCTGGAGGAGGGACAGAACCAGAACCAGGCAGCCGAGCACAGGATGAGCCCCCTGCACACAGCAGCATGACTCACAATCAAACCTCGAAGAGCAAAGGACATCTGAAAACTGCAGTCACCTAGAAAGGCTCATCTGGAGACCAGGGGACAGTGTACCTGGTCTCACTACACCCAGGCTTTCTTGAGGTACTGAGTTGTCTTCTGACACGACGACAACAATATAACAATTATCACATGATGCCTCCTGTTGTTATCAGAGGATCGTGAAGAAATTAAAGTAAGAAAACTGAGACTGAAACGACAGTGGCAGAAAGTCCAACTAGCAAGTTGCCTGTTTACATCAAGTCCAGCCTGTTCTGGTTCTCATCTTTGGTCAAGTGACGCCAAACAAGGCCTGAACTACAAATCCCAGCAGGCCACGTGATGATGATGCACTGACCCCAGACCAGGCCTGGACGTAGGCGAAGGGGAGGATGAAGGCCGTCACCGTGGCTGCTACCGTCACACCCATGACCACAACGTGAACCTGCAGACTCACACAGCACAGCATGGAATTACACCACACACACACAAACAGACACACACACACAAACACACACACTCTCTCTCTCTCACACACTCTCTCACACACACTCTCTCTCTCTCTCACACACTCTCACACACACTCTCTCTCTCACACTCTCTCACACACACACTCTCTCCCTCTCACACACACTCTCTCTCTCACACTCTCACACACACTCTCTCTCACACACACACACACTCTCCCTCTCACACACACTCTCTCTCACACTCTCTCACACACACACTCTCTCCCTCTCACACACACTCTCTCACACTCTCTCTCTCACACACACTCTCTCTCACACACACACACACTCTCTCTCTCTCACACTCTCTCTCTCACACTCTCTCACACACACACTCTCTCCCTCTCACACACACTCTCTCACACTCTCTCTCACACACTCTCTCTCACACACACACACTCTCTCTCTCTCACATACACTCTCTCTCTCACTCTCTCACACACTCTCACTCTCTCTCACACACACACTCTCTCTATTTCTCACACTCACACACATACACTCTCTCTCTCACAGTCTCACACACACACTCTCTCCCTCTCACACACACTCTCCCTCTCAAACACAAACTCTCTCTCTCACACACACACTCTCTCTTTCTCACACACTCACACACACACTCTCTCTCTCACACTCTTACACACACACACTCTCTCCCTCTCACACACACACTCTCTCTCTCACACTCTCTCTCACACACACTCTCTCTCAAACACAAACTCTCTCTCACACACACACACTCTCTCTCACATACACTCTCTCTCTCACTATGTCTCAGACTCTCTTTCTCTCTCACACACACTCTCTCTCTCACATACACTCTCTCTCTCACTATGTCTCATTCTCTCTCTCTCTCACACACACACACTCTCTCTCAAATGCACTCTCTCTCACACACACACACACTCTCTCTCTCAAATACACTCTCTCTCTCTCACTATGTCTCAGATTCTCTTTCTCTCTCACACACACACACTCTCTCTCTCAAATACACTCTCTCTCACTATGTCTCACTCTCTCTCTCTCACACACACACTCTCTCTCTCAAATACACTCTCTCTCACTATGTCTCACTCTCTCTCTCTCTCTGTCACACACACACACACTCTCTCTCTCAAATACACTCTCTCTCTCTCATTCTGTCTGTCTCTCTCTCTCTCTCTCTCAAATACACTCTCTCTCTCACTATGTCTCACTCTCTCTCTCTCTCTCACACACACACTCTCTCTCTCAAATACACTCTCTCTCTCTCACTATGTCTCACTCTCTCTCTCACACACACACTCTCTCTCTCAAATACACTCTCTCTCTCATTCTCTGTCTCTCTCTCTCTCTCTCACACACACTCTCTCTCTCAAATACACTCTCTCTCTCATTCTGTCTCTCTCTCTCTCACACACACACACTCTCTCTCTCAAATACACTCTCTCTCTCACTATGTCTCACTCTCTCTCTCTCTCTCTCTCTCTCTCTCACACACACTCTCTCTCTCAAATACACTCTCTCTCCCTCTCTCTCTCTCTCTCTCTCTGAGCGTGTGAGAGCACGATTGAGGTGGAAGTTTCTTCCTAGATTTCTAATTTTCGATGCTCTTTTTCAGACTTGCTTTTTATGTTTATTTGAGTTTAGTTTCACTGATTGTCACTGCTGGGGTCTGTGTTTTTTCCGGACTGTGTGTGTGTGTGTGTGTGGGGGGGGTGTTTGTAAGGGATTTCGTGGTGAGCCTGGTGGCTCAAACGCCACCATGTCTGCTGGCTCCGGCCTGGAGAGGCTAACTCGTCGGCACGCCATCAAGATGGTGCCGACGGTGAGCTGCTCGGTGGAGGAGTGCGGGCTGGCCGTTGGTCAGGTAGCCGGTTATGACAGCGTGAAGTCGGCCTCCAGAATGAACAGCGCGGTGGTGATCTTTCTGGACAGCGTCGAGAAGGTGGATCAGGTGGTGCAGAGCGGGGTGGTGATCCAGGGAACCTTCACTCCCGTTCTCTCTCTGGTCGGCACTGCCAGAAGGGTCATCATTCTAACGTCCCTCCGTTCATACAGAATGAGGCTTCAGAGACGGAGCTGACGCGACAGGTCAGCTGATCGCTCCCATCAAACTGATCCCGCTGAGTTGTAAATCTCCTCACCTGAAACACGTGGTGTCGTTCAGAAGACAGGTGTGATGGTTCTTAGAGTCCCGAGGAGCTAAACCTAGCACTGAAATTCAAGGTGGACGACTTTGATTATACCGTGCACGTTACGTCCGGAAGTATGAAATGTTTTAGATGCGGGATGGAGGGTCATCTCATTCGTGCGTGCCCAGAGAGGGACGCCGCGGCCGCTTGTGCGGCAGCAGCCGCCGCCGGTATTACGGCAACCGGCGGAGCCGAGGAGGCCGTTGTCGGCGACACCGAGCTGGCGAAGGTCGATGGGCCATCGTTTGGGACTGGTGGTACCGAGCCGGCTAGGCCGGCATTGGCAGATCCCGCTATGGAGGAGCCACCGAACACTCACAGTCCGGGGCCACAGGCACGAGACACGCGGGGCGCAACGGACAATGTAACGGATTCACAGGTGACACACAACACACGGGTGGAGGGTGAACGGTGTGTGAATAATCCTGATAGTGGGGAGGTGGAGATGGGGGGTCAAGTGGGTTGGTGGGACAGACAGCCAGGGTGGCAGCAGGGCTGGAGGAAGAAGGGGAGGAGGACACAGTGATCGATGATGATTTGTTCAAACTGGCTTCAAAAAGCAAACTAGAGACAAGACGGAGCAGCAGCACAGCCAAAAAGGCAACAAAGAAGAGGTGTCTCAGTCCCAGGGACAGGACAGTTTGTTGGACAGTGATGAAGACAACGTGAAAATAAGCCTTGAAAGTGCTTGTAGTGTAACAAGAATAAAAAAGTTCTGACAGGACACAAAAGGTTTGAGGGTAAAAATTGAAAACTTTGTCCCTGACCTCAAACTGTTTCTGGACTCTGTCCAGTTGGACACGAGGAAGCCGGGTGAGCCTGGTCAGCCGCGTTTCACAGACCAGGAGATTTTCAGGCTGAGAAAAATGGTCCTCATATCCAAACCAGCTGGCTGAAGATGACCAAGTGTTGCTCTTTGGTTTTCTCTCAACTTCATTTTGGTCTCCTTGATCTGTTTTTGCTCTTTCTCAATGTGCACCATCTCAAACTGCTCGTTGAATGGAAACGGGGCAAGAAACGATGTCAAGAGAGCCTCTGTCTTCAGTTTAATTAACACAAAAAACTGAATGTCTCTTTTATCCAAGAGACCCACAGCACTGCAGACAATGAAGGGGATTGGAGGAGGGAATGGAACGGCCGGCCTACTGTAGCCATAAAACTAACAACAGTGGGGGGTCGGAGTTTTGTTGTCCAGAGATTTTAATCCAATCTGTTGATGTGGAAGATGTGATGATGCGTCATATTTTGAAAATCAAGGCACAGTTTGAAAGTGTGGCCATGATGTTTTCAATGTGTGTGCTCCAACAGTAGGCACAGAGAGGCTCTTCCTTCTGAACGCCCTGGATGGGGAACTTCAGAGGTGTGGCCGGGGCGAGTATTTGGTCATTGGAGGGGATTTTTTTTTTAACTTATTTTTATTTAACAAACATACAGCACAGATAGAACATGACAGAGATGTGCAGACAAATATTCCAGACAAGTGTTCAGATACTTATTCCAAGATACACATGAAAAAAATAAAATAAAATAAAATAAAAAAAATGTTGATGTTTATAATTCCAATACTGTTTTCACTGGTGCCCATCTTTCAGCAAACTGTCCTGTTTTCAGCTGTAACCTTGCTGTGATTTTTTCCATGATGTATACATTTTTTACTCTATTCCTCCATTGTGATATGTTTGGAGGTTCTGGCTTTAGCCAGCAGGCTGTTATTGTCTTTTTAGCGATCAGAATCAAAATCCTCCACAAAGCAATCAGGTTTCTGTCTGTCAGATTCTCAGGTGGTATGCCGAGGATAAACATTGCTGCGTCCAAAGCAAAATTAATGTCCAAAATTTGCCCAATCTCCTTCCGAGCATTCTCCCAGAAGTTCAACAGCTGTGGGCAATCCCAGAATCTGTGCGTAAAATCTCCTATTAACTGACATCCTCTCCAACACAGTTCAGATGTGTTGCTATATTTTGAAGTCTTAGATGGAGTGTTGAAATATCTCATCTTCACCTTCCAGTCAGACTCCCTCCACATTGGGCTGCTTGTTAATTTGTGTCCTGCTCTGAATGTTGCCTCCCAATTTTCATCTGGTCTAATAGTATTTGTTTCTAATTCCCATTTTTCCTTAACATTCAAATTGTTGTCCTTACATCCATGCTGTAGTACTCTATAGATTTTTGATATTAACCCCTTTTTAGTCTCCCCCTCCAAATACGACAACAGCAATTCCTCCAGCTTAGATGGTGTTGTACAAATATTTTCCCACTCTCTGTGCTTCTGAAGGTAGTGTCTTAATTCTAGAAATTTGTAGAAGTCATGGTTCGGTAAGTTAAACTCTTTTTTAAGTTGTTCCAACGACTTCATATACTGTCCATTGAAAACTTGTGCAATATAAATTAACCCCTTACTTCTCCATTTGTTGTACCCTGCATCCATAACAGATGGGAAAAAGTCTGGATTTCCTGCTATTTTGGTGATTCTACTTACTGAGTTAGATATTTTCAGTTTTTTCGCACTATTGACCGTACTTTTATTGTTACCCTAATCCAGTCATTACGCATCCCCTCTTTTTTCTGCATCTTCTCTTTCAAAAACGGGAGTACCTCCAAAGGTGTTTTCTGACAGGAATGTTGTTCCATTCCCACCCACATTGTGTCTGTCTCCTTCGTGATCCACGTAATAATCGCTCTAAGTTGTGCTGCCCAATAATAACTTTTTAGACCAGGTAAATTTAACCCTCCCTTCTCTTTTGGGCAAAGAAGGATTTTGTATTTGATTCTAGCTTTTTTATTTTGCCAAACAAATTTAGGTAGGATTTTGTCTAACATCTTAAAAGTTGAACTAGAGACCATAATTGGCAGTGACTGGAACAGAAACAACAATCTCGGTACAATGTTCATTCTCACTGTTTCGATTCTTCCCACCATCGACGGGGGCAATATCTCCCATCTGGCCAAATCCTTCTTTATTTCTGTAATCAGTTTCCATAATTTTCTTTAAATAGCTGTGATATAATGGGAGTAATAATGATGCCAAGATATCTAAACCCTGTGGTGGTCCATTTGAAATTGAACTTTCCCTCTAATTCAGTTGGATATTTGCCTGAAAGCATCATTGCTACTGACTTAGATTCATTAGTTAATTAACCTGATAATTCTCCATATTCATTCAGATTGTTCAATAAAGCTGGTATAGTTAAGGAGGGTTCACTTAGATATGTTCATATATCGTCAGCAAATAAAGATATTTTATGCTCCACTCCCCCTTCAGCTCTTATTCCCTTAATATCCTTATTTTGTCTTATTGATTCGGCTAATGGTTCAATACTGAATGCCAACAGCAATGGACTCAGACAATCCCCTTGTCTGACCCCTCTTTTGAGGGGAAAGAAATCTGAACAGCATCCGTTAACTGTAATCCGTGATTTGGGGTTTTTATAAACCAATTTTACCCAATCTGTAAATGTTGAATGAAACCCAAAAACTTCTAATGTCCGATACAGGAAGCTCCCTTTTACCCGGTCAAATGCCTTTTGTGCATCTAAACTGAGCATCAAAGCGGGCTGTCTGTTGTTTTTAGTACATGATATAAGATTTAATGTTCTCCTAATATTGTTAGCTCCTTGTCTACCAGGGATGAACCCTGTCTGATCTGGTTTGATTAATTTTGTTAGATATATCTGTATCCTACGTGCTAAAATATGAGTCACTGTCTTCAGATCACTACATAACAAGCTGACAGGCCTGTATCCTTCACATGTGGCTGGGTCCTTTCCTTCTTTATGTATGACTGAGATAATGGCTTCTGACCAAGATGTTGGTGGGTCACCTGATGTCAGGGCATAGTTCAATACTTTGAAAAGGGCTGGTGTAATCTCCTTCGCAAAACACTTATAAAATTCTCCCGAGAGCCCATCCGTGCCAGGGGATTTATTATTTTGAAGTACCTTGATTGTATTCGCTATTTCCTGTACTGAGATTGGCCGAAGCATTTCAGATGCCTCCTGTGTTAATAATGACGGTAAGTGCAATCTTTTGAGGAATGCCAGTGTTTTATTTTCTAGTGATTGCGAGTCAGGGTCATCATATAGATTTTTATAGTATTCTGCAAAGGCTTCTGCTATCTCCGTTGGCTTTATCATATATTTTTTAGAGTTCGGATGTCTTATTTTATTTATCGTCCTTTTTGCCTGGGCTTTTCTAAGTTGAAATGCTAATAATCTGCTGGCTCTATTCCCCATCTCATAATATCTCTGATTCGTAACCCTTAAAGCCCCCTCTGCTTTGTAAGTTAATAGTTCATCTCGCCGTTGTTTGATTTTTGTCAGTTCGATAAGTGTTGAGTTACTTGATGTTCTTTTGTGTTCCAATTCCAACTCTCTAATTTTATTCTCTAACATATTTTGTTGCTTTAATCGGGCCTTTCTCATTCTGGAAGATATCTCTATTATTTTCCCTCTAATAACTGCCTTCCCCCGTCCCATAAAATTGAAGGTGAAACTTCCCCATTGTCATTAGTTTGAAAGTATTCCTTTAAATTTTGTTTTAGTTCCTTTACCACACTCTCATCTGATAACAGAGATACATGAAGTCTCCAGTATTTGAAAAAAGATTCGTTACCCATATCTACCGTTAGCGTAATAGGAGCAGGATCACTTATAGTTATGGTGTCTGTGCCAGTCCAGCACTTTATGCATGTGTTGTTGTGAAACGCAGAAAAAATCGATCCTTGAATAACTCCCGTGTGGGTTTGAGTAAAAAGTCAAATCCTCCCCTCCAGGGTTATTTCTCCTCCATGGATCAGTAAGACCTCGCTCTCTTATGACATTATTTAGTACCTTAGTACCTTAGATTTTGCACTTGGTCCCTGTTCTGGAGGGAGTCTATCCAGCTTACCATTCCGCACTGTGTTAAAATCACCCCCAATCACTAGCATCCCTTTCCCATTGTTGGCAATTACGTTGGCTATATTTTTAAAGAATGCCGCATTTTCCTCATCTGGGGCATAAACATTTAGTATGGATATTGTCATATCGCTTATGGAACCAACCATCATTGTATATCTTCCCAGATTGTCTTTTATCACTTTCTCTGTATGAAATTGCAGGGATTTATTGATTAATATGGCTTCTCCCCTTCTTTTTCCAAAAGAAGCATGAAATACTTGGTTTACCCATTCCCTTTTCAGTTTGTCACATTCGTTGTCATCCAGATGTGTTTCTTGTATCAATTGACTCAGTATTTTCTTTCTCTTTATGGGGTGATTCAACCCATGGACATTACATGACACAAGGTTTAGCCTCCTCATATTTGTTTAAGTGGAAACCCAGTAACTTTACATCTCTTACTAACTAATATAACTGTGCAAAAAGTAGCACAGCCAAAAAGACAAGTCTGCATCTCCTCAAGAACTAATACACAATAACAAGAAGAACAACTCCCAACTGTCCCCTGACCAGAGAGTTGTGACGAAGGCCTCTGGTGGTTCGCACTTGCAACTTCTCGGATGTTGTGTTAAGTTGCCATCTGCTCCACAAAAGCAGTGATTTTGCTCCAAAATAGAACCAGAACAATATTTTGTCTGTGTTTTTGTGTTTTTTTTTAAGTAGTAAATTACCTCTTAACCAGCTCCATTTGTCTTCGTGGATGTCCTTTTTAACAGACACTTTTATTGATCGTGTATATTTCAGGGCACCCTCTTCGTATGCAATACTTCACTTGATAAGGCCGTAGGTCCGTCTCTGTGATGGTTGGCTGCTGTCTTCTCCCCCTCTGTCCCGTCATTATGGTCCAGCTGCCTTGCGCCATCACCCTCTGTAGTCTCTCGGTCTCGTCCTCCTCCTCCACCTGAATCCCCATATTCCTCAGCATGGGTGCAGCATCCATTACTGTGGCAAACGTCTTTGTCCCGTCTTCCAGAAAGACTTTCAGCTGAGCAGGATATGGAGATTGTGCCTTCACGTTCTTCTCCTTTAGTTTCTTTATAACTTCCCTCACTTGTTTCCTCTTTTTTTGTACTTCATTTGTGTAATCCTGGTTGAAGTAGACCTTACGTCCCTCATACGTGAGCTTTTTCCTCCATGCTTCTTGAATCACCCGTTCTTTCACCCTGTAGTTGAGGAAGCGAACAATTATTGCTCGCGGGGGGGCCGTGTTTTCTCTCGGCTTCGTAGTCAGTGATCGGTGCGCTCTCTCGATATGAACCGCCATTTTATCAGGGAAGTTCATTGAGGACTGAATCAAATTAGTCACAAATCCTATGGTGTCGTTTTTCTCAGCACCCTCTGGGATTCCGTGTATTCTATGTTGTTTCTTCTTGACCTTGATTCCAAGTCCTCGCATTTCGCGGACAGCCTTGCCTCGTGTTGAAGTAGAAAAGTGACCATTCTTTCCAGCCTCGCCGTCCGGCCTTCCGTGTCGTTAAGCCTCTCTTCCATCTCATCTGACCGCTGCTCCAACTTAGCCGTTTTCTCCCCCATTTCAGCTATTTTAGCTTCTAGTCTTGCTAAGGCTCCTTTGTTTTCCGTCACCGCGTCTGCATGTTCTTGGCGTAGTTTACGGAGCTCCGCTAATATCATCGATACCTCGTCTCCGGATATCGCCATCCCCGGCGCGGCGCTCCGCCGGCGCCTGTATCATTTGCATTTTCTTTCTTAGCTGACTTCCCTTTTTTGTCCATTTTATTTCTCTTATCTTTAGTCTCTGATTATCCGCGTCCTCGACCCCTTTCTGCTGTTAATATTACGTTAAAGAGCTATTTTTACATTAGTTTTCTCTCGGAGCAATTCTCCCTCGTGTCTTCTACATCATGGCGTCACCGGAAGTCCCGTCAGTTGTAGTTTTTAAAGGTCCATTGGAGGGGATTTTAACTGCACAGAGAACCCCACGTTAGACCGGAATCACCCTGAACCTCATGCTGCTTCACAAAAACATCTAAAGAAATTGATAGAAACCCATGAGCTTGCTGATGTGTGGAGAAATTTCCACGGTGTGACTCGTCAGCACACCTGGCTCCAGTCTCAAGATGGCCTCCTGTCAGTGTCCAGACTGGATAGATTTTACTGCTTTAAACATCATTTAAATGTTTTTAAGAGTTGTCATAGAAACCCAGTTGGGTTTTCGGATCACTCATTAGTAGAGTGTTGTATTTATATTAATAGTGTCAGGTGTAACAGTGCATATTGGCATTTCAACACATCACTCCTGGCTGATAATGCTTTTAGAAGGGCTTTTGCTGTATTTTGGAAGGATTTTAGAAAGACAAAATCCAGTTTTACTTCATTGCAGCAGTGGTGGGATACAGGAAAGAGGCAGATCAAATCTCTGTGTCTGGAATACACTGGCAATGTCTCAGGGACTCTAATCTATCAGGAATCTGGAGAGAGAACTGGTGGAGTTGCAGGAGTTAGCAGACTCCACCGGAGAAACCAGACATACTGATGTCTTCAAAACAAAGAAGCGTGTGTTGGCTGACCTACTGGGTGTGCCCACCAGGGGAGCTGTGGTGCGCAGTAGGTTCCAGCATGTGGCCATGATGGATGCTCCCTCTCACTTTGTTTTGGGACTGGAGAGGAAGAATGGGCAGAGGAGACTGATCCACTGTCTGCGCTCCGGTGATGGGCGGCTGCTCCGTGAAGCGGCAGAGATCCGTCAGCATGCAGCAAGCTTCTACCAGGAGTTGTTTGACTGTGGTTACAAAGAGGAACCAGACAAGTTGCTCTCCTTTCTCGGTGGTCTGCCAAAGGTGTCAACAGATACCAACCAGCGTTTGGAGGCTGATGTCTGTCGGGAGGAACTGTTGGAGGCGCTGCAGAGCCAGAAGCCTGGGAGAGCCCCAGGTATAGACGGCCGGCCAGCTGACTTTTATAAAGCCTTCTGGCCTGTAATTGAGGCGGACCTGCTGGATGTTCTCAGGGACAGCCTGCTGAGGGGACAGTTGCCCCTGAGTTGCAGGAGAGCTGTAATCACTCTACTGCCAAAAAAGGGGATCTGCAGAACCTGAAAAACTGGCGACCAGTGGCCCTTCTCTGCTCTGACTACAAACTCCTCTCCAAGGTCTTAGCCAATAGGCTGAGGGAGGTGGTGGAGCAGGTGGTCCATGTGGACCAGACCTGCTGTGTACCAGGCAGGCTAATCACAGACAACGTTCACTCAGTTCGTGATGGTTTGAGCCTCTCCAGTTTATTGGGTGCTAAACTTGGTCTTGTTTCTTTAGACCAAGAAAAAGCATTTGATGGGGTGGAACATGGTTATCTCTGGCAAACGCCGGAAGGTTCTGGGTTCGGCCCAGGTCTTATTGCTAAGATTCAAGCCTTGTATGGAGACATGAGAGTGTTGTTAAAATGAATGGTGGTTTGAGCGCTCCTTTAACGTGAAGAGGGGCGTCAGGCAGGGCTGCCCTCTCTCAGGGATGCTGTATTCCCTAGCAATTGAACCTCTCCTCCACAAACTAAGAGTGGGCCTTCCTGGTTTGAATGTTCCCAACAGGAGCTAAGTTTTTAAACTGTCTGCTTATGCAGATGATCTGATTATTGCTGTTCAAAATCAGAATGATGTTAACTTTTTGACCAGTAGTGTTCAGAGTTTTGGTGAAATCTCTTCAGCCAAAGTGAACTGGGGAAAAAGTGAAGGTCTGCGGGTGGGAGATGAGCTGCAGGAGGTCAAACTACCTGGGGGCTCACTTGGAGGGAAGGAGGGATCAAGTACCTGGGTGTTCCCTTGGGTGATCAGGAAACTGTAGCGAAGAATTGGGACAGTGTTTTACAGAAAGTGGAGGGGAGACTTAAAAAGAGGAAGTGTTTTTTTCCAAAAATGTCTTTTAGAGGTGGTGTTTTAATAATCAACAATCTGGCTGCTTCCATGTTGTGGCATCGGCTCTCCTGTGTGGACCCCCCAGTCACTCTGCTGGCCAAAATCCAAGCACTAATTGTAGACTGTTTCTGGGACCGTCTCCACTGGGTCCCACAGAGTGTCCTCTTCCTCCCTAAAGAGGAGGGGGGGGCAGGGTCTCGTACACCTGGCTAGCTGGGGGGCAGCTTTTCGACTGCAGTTCATCCAGAGGTTACTGACTGGACCCTCAGACCTGGTGTGGAGGCCGCTGGCTCGGGCTGTCCTGGCTCAGTGTTGGGGATTGGGATTGCAGGGATCACTGTTCTTAATGGACCTTGGAAAACAGAACCTGAAGACTTTTCCAGATTTTTATCAGAGTCTTTTTACAATATGGAAACTTTAAAAAAAAGAGAGGACTAAGACTTGCAGTTCATTGTTCTGGTTTCTGAAAGAACCCATTGTGTTTGGAACTCGCTTCGATGTGAGTCGGATTTCAGGCCCCTCTGTTGCAGAAAAGTTCTGAAGGCTCACATCGCCACTCTAGGACAGGTGATGGAGCTGTGGCCCACAACTGGAGGATGCCTCTGCTCTGTCTGCTGCTGTGGGGGTCACTTCAGTGAGGCTCATCCAGAACATGTTAAAGATCTGGAGGAACCAGTTCTCCTCTGAGGAACTTGAGCGTTTTATCTCCCAGTCACACAATCTTTCAAACCAAAGTGACTCTGGACCTTTTCCTGTGGAGGGTCTGTCTGGATCTCAAAGAGAGTTCTGGCTGGTTTTAGAACAGGGTGTGTCAGATGTCACACACCACTCTGTTGCTACAGGAAAAGTGTGTATAAACTGTTGGTGAAAGTCTCTCTCACTCTCTCTCTCACTCTCTCTCTCACACACACACACACACACACACACACACACTCTCTCACACACACACACACACTCTCGCTCACACACTCTCTCTCACTCTCTCACACACTCTCTCTCACACACACACACTCTCTCTCTCTGTCACACACACTCTCTCTCTCACACACACACAGACCATGTCAGGCTCTCATCACCACCCATCAGAACAGAAGAGGAGAGAACCGATGAATCCCATCCAAGTGGCCCCTTCATGTTCGGGGTTCAGTTTTTTAGTTCTGGGTTTTAGGGGAATGTGCCTCTGTAAATCCATGTTGTATCCATGGTCACTCACCACAAACCAGACGTCTTTGCCCGCCAGGCTGTGTCCCTTGGCCACTCCCCGCAGGTACCTGGCCGCCATCATTCCCAGTGACCCCGTGGTCATCCAGGCCAGCAGCATCAGCGCCCCTGAAACCAGATCTGATGTTGACTCGCTGCCCTGTTCCAAGTCCATCCTGAACTAGGTGGTACTGCATTTCTTCAGTAGGAACGTAGTGCATATCCTCTGGTACTACCAGTTACTACTTCATGAAACTGACATTGTCCAGTAGTGATATATTGGGGCTGTGAGGCCTCGACTACATACTGTTGGTACTGCGAAAACAGTGTACATCTACTTCCTCTTCCAGTTCACTTTTCCTTTCTTGTTGTTTTTGTCAGTCTTTGTTCTTTTAGGTACCAGCGTTGGTACCAGAGTTGGAACTGGTGTTACACACACTCTTAACCTGATTACTACGGCAGATGTTTGCAGCCAGATGTTGATGGGTGAATAATGAATAATAATAAAAACAATAACAGACAGTTAGTTTGGGCGTTTCCCTCTGACAGGCCTCGTCCTCCCTTCAGCCTGACGGGGCAGGAGCGGCATCTGGGGAGCGGCATCTGGGGAGCGGCATCTGGGGAGCGGCATCTGGGGAGCGGCATCTGGGGAGCGGCATCTGGGGAGCGGCGATGGACATCAGCTGGCCTCAACTGTACCAGTGGAATCAAAGCCCGGTACCAGGATGTGACAGTGATTCGCCACCTGCACTCATTTATTCAGCTTTGACCCCAGCTGTCATTGACAGTGAGCGTGACCTGAACTGCTTCTACCACCAACGTTTTCCCCCAGGTCTCACGCGTTTGAGTCCAAGTGTTTGAGGCCAACACCTCGATGGAGGCAGACATCCACATCCATATCATGACTCAAATAAATACGTAAATTGATTCAATCTCATTACAGGTTACGAGGTGCATGATAAGTTACATGTGTGCCGAAGGACTTAACCAGTCCAGCACTGGTCCAGGAGCTGCCAGGCTCTGGACCAGTGCTGGACTGTGGGCCGGGTCTCACCGTGGGCTCTGATGATGTGGGGCCATCTGGAGATGCCGACCAGCTGAGGTCTTGAGATGTGGACCTTGTCAGGGCTGATGAAGGTGCCTGTATGGAGCTGGATTTGTCCTGCAGGATGGACACACGGTCGCTCAGGTAGTTTATGAGGTGTAGAAAGTAAAAGCACCTGTTTCCTGCCCTGATCTGTTTCTCTCCTCAGCTGCGGGTCCGTCAGCCTCATCTTGTGTTCTGCTTCTACAATCAGCTCTCAAACACCCCTCACCAGGGGTAGGAGGGGGCCCCCAGGGGTCCCTGGGGTTTCGACACACACCTCAAGAGAATCCTGGGCTGTCGAGTATCTAAACCAGTAGGGTCAGATTTGCACTACTGGACCTGGTACTGCACCTGGAGCCTCTCAGAGGAACCTAAAGAATTAAAGAGATGTGAGTACCAGTGGTGCTGCTGGGTCCGTGGGCAAACATGAGATAATAGGTGCTGTTGAAGCCGGTGGTCCTCTGAGTAGAGACGGGGTTGAAGGAGGTGAAGGCACAGCTGATCACTCCGTCTCTCACTGACGCTTGGACATCAGAGACGTTCCCCTGACGGACAGTTGGAAGACACGGAACCACACACTGACGTCACTATTTTAATGGCCTGGGCTCAGAGAACACTGGCATCATTTGCTGGCTTTCATTTCAGTACCAGAGGAAGAGCTCGCGGAACAGTCCGTCCAGTTGAGACGGCGTGCTGCAGCCACACCAGCCCGCTGCTGCTGGCGCAACAAATATAAATGTCATCATCTCCCTGAGGAAAGACAGAAGCACGGAACACTCAAGCATCCATCAAACAGGAGGTGGAAGCATCCGCTCAGAGGAGCGTCAGAGTTGGAAGCTGTTGCTTCTATTGCCAAAAGCCCAAAGAACACACTGGTGTTCTGGGCCTCGGTTCCTCTCCTCTACGGCCTGGAACGCTGTGTCTGGAGTGACGCGGCTCCATTGGATCCACTGGATTTGGACGTGTGGTGGACACATTGTTGCTGTGTCCCAAATCGCATACTTCCATCCTGCACAATAAAAATTTTCAAACTGACTATACTAAGTACTACTACTGTACTAATCGCGCAGTGCGTGAATTTCGAGGGTGCAGTGCTGTCCCAAATTACATACCGCCACGTGGCGCACTCACCGGAAATGACGATGTGATGTCTTCTTCTTCTACGCCGATTTGTGACCGGCTAGCACCGCATCAGCATCAGCTAATTACCGCCGCCTTTTGTCTGTCACCAGACTGGTGGATGGTGGAGGTTCAGTTCTACATCAGATCCACCAGTAAACACCAGACTGGTGGATGTTGGAGGTTCAGTTCTACATCAGATCCACCAGTAAACACCAGACTGGTGGATGTTGGAGGTTCAGTTCTACATCAGATCCACCAGATGTCTGTGTAGGTTCTCATTCATCCAGGTCATCGTAGATCGAAGCGAAGTAAAATCTGGTCAACTGGATGTAAGTTTATCTTGAAGGCGTTTCACCTCTCATCCGAGAGGCTTCTTCAGTTCTAGTGAAGAGTGAGGAAACTCCAGCTTATAAACCTATGTGGGAGTGGTCAGTGCTATTGTGGTGGAAACGACCCTCCCGAGACTCACCTGGCCTCCCCAAACGACAGTCGTTGTGCGGTGTCAGGGAGTTTCAGGGGTGGTCGTTAGGGAGTTTCACCGACCACTCAGATGCTAATGGGCTGTGCTGGCATCAGCCGTTCCACATGGGTCTTTCAGCTGAACTCTTTGGGGAAGCTTTGAAAGGACTTGGTTGT
The DNA here is from genome assembly GCF_037954235.1 of Aulostomus chinensis. Lineage (NCBI taxonomy): Eukaryota > Metazoa > Chordata > Actinopteri > Syngnathiformes > Aulostomidae > Aulostomus > Aulostomus chinensis. The sequence continues at coordinate 24,896,900 of NC_141340.1, read as the reverse complement.
AAATAGGAGAAAGGAAATGTCGCAGTCCACCTCCTCTGTTCAAAGATGGTTTCTCTATCCTGACGTGGATGGCTTCTTTAACTCCTCTTTCAAACCATCTGTCCTCTCTGTCCAGGATTTGGACATGGTCGTCCTGGAAGGAGTGGCTTTCTTCCTTGAGGTGGAGGAAAACCGCTGAGTCCTGTCCTCCAGAGTTGGCTCTTCTATGTTGGGCCATGCGCTTGTTGAGGGGCTGTTTGGTTTCCCCTATGTAGAGATCTGTGCAGGCCTCACTGCATCTGACAGCGTATACCAGATTGCTTTTCTGGCTGTGAGGGGTGGGATCTTTGGGGTGAACCAGTCTTTGTCTCAGAGTGTTGTCTGGTTTAAAAGACACAGGGATGTGGTGCTTATTATAGATTCTCCTTAATTTCTCAGAAACCCCTGCCACATAGGGGATCACTATGTTTTTTCTCCTGCCTTCTTCATCTTCCCTCCTCCTGGAGCTCTCCTCCTTTCTGGACCTGGAAGAGGATTTTACAAAGGTCCAGTCTGGGAAGCCACAAGTTTTAAGTGCTCTTTTCAGATGCTGCTGTTCTTTTTTCCGGCCTTGGACGCTGGTGGGGATGGTCTCCGCTCGGTGTTGCAGCGTCCTGATGACACCTAACTTGTGCTCCAGAGGATGGTGAGAGTCAAAAAGCAAGTATTGGTCAGTGTGGGTGGGTTTCCTGTACACATCCACCCTCAGGCTCCTGTCCTCTTGAATGTAGACGTCGCAGTCCAAAAAGGGCAGATGGTTGTCTTTCACATCCTCTCTGGTGAACTTGATGTTGACGTCTACCGAGTTGATGTGTGCTGTAAACGGTTGTACCTCCTGAACCTTGATCTTCACCCAGGTGTCATCAACGTATCGGAACCAGTGGGTGGGGGAGGGTCCACTGAAGGAAGTCAGGGCCCTCTGTTCCACCTCTTCCATGTATAGGTTGGCCACGATAGGAGATACGGGAGAACCCATGGCACAGCCGTGTTTTTGCCTGAAAAACTTCCCTCTGTACTGGAAGTAAGTTGTGTTCAGGCAAAGGTCCAGAAGTTGGCAGATTTGGTCCGGATTGAGGTTGGTCCTGTTGCTGAGGGTGTTGTCCAGCTGTAGGCGTTTCTTCACTGTTTCCACAGCCTCCACGGTAGGGACGCAGGTGAACAAGGAGGTCACATCGTAGGACACCATGGTCTCATCTGGGTCCAGCTTGAGTTCTCTAACCTTGTTCACGAAGTCCATGGAATTCTGGACGTGGTGGGGGGTTTTCCCTACCAAGGGGGCTAAGATGGTGGCGACGTGTTTGGCGATGTTGTACGTCACGGAGTTTATGCTGCTGACAATGGGTCGGAGCGGAGCACCTTCCTTGTGGATTTTGGGGAGGCCGTAAATCCGTGGAACTGCGTCTCCGGAGTACAGGTGGTGATACTCCAAGCGGTTGATGATTTCCCCCTTTTGCAGCTTCTGTAGGTGTTCCACCACTTTCTTCTTATAGCTGCTGGTGGGGTCGCGTTTTAAGGTCTCATATGTGTGAATGTCACTGAGAAGAGAACTGATCTTGTCCTGGTAGTCAGTTGTGTCAAGGACCACCGTGCATCTTCCTTTGTCAGCCGGAAGGATGGTGATGTTCTCATCTTTGCTCAGTGCATTCAAGGCCTTCCTTTCCTGGACCGAGAGGTTGGCAGAGGGGACCTTCGCTTCGGAGAGGGCCGCTGTGACCTTGAGTCGTAGTTCATCTGCTTCTGTGGTGGAGAAGCCTCTCGGATGAGAGGTGAAACGTCTTCAAGATAAACTTACGTCCAGTTGACCAGATTTTACTTCGCTTCGATCAGATCCACCAGTAAACACCAGACCGGTGGATGGTGGAGGTTCAGTTCTACATCAGATCCACCATCAAACACCAGACCGGTGGATGTTGGAGGTTCAGTTCTAAATCAGATCCACCAGTAAACACCAGACCGGTGGATGGTGGAGGTTCAGTTCTACATCAGATCCACCAGTAAACACCAGACCGGTGGATGGTGGAGGTTCAGTTCTACATCAGATCCACCAGTAAACACCAGACCGGTGGATGGTGGAGGTTCAGTTCTACATCAGATCCACCAGTAAACACCAGACTGGTGGATGGTGGAGTGGTGGAGTCTTAAAAACCTGGGTTGCTAACAAGAGTCTAAAGGAGCCTACAGAGTTCATGGAGGTCATTAAAGGTCATCAGGGGGAAACACAAGAAGCCTGAAGCTTAGTGGTGTGACCTTGAAGTCATGTGACCCTGGTGTAGCTCATCTTTAGCAGTCATCACGCTGAACGAAACATGCAGGTCTCATGAAGCTTTGTTTGACACAGAACTGATTTCCTGTAATAATCCAGACTCTCACGTAAACTTTAGACCTTTTGGTCAGCGAACCTCTTATGATGCTAAATAGATCATCCCTGTGGCGCTCTGCGGCGGCGATACTTGCCGTATGTACTACCAGCAGAGCTGACTGTGCTTTCAGAGGGTGGGGCTTAAAGAGACAGACAGGTTAACTGTCAGAGTAGGACAGTTCAGGGTGAGTCCTCAGGTCTGCATCTTACATCTTCTGTGTCTAACACAGCAGTGGCCTTGACGTTACCATGATCTGATCATCAGAGAAGCCGAAGGAGACGTATCCAGCTGAGGGTCCGGTCATCTCAAAGCGAGCGGCTGCATCACTGGGGGACAACGTGGCCACCGACATGAAGAAACAGCTGGGGTTGACCTCAGGGTCACAGAGGGAAGGCTGACTGAAACACATCTTGGTGATGCCACAATCTGCACTGGAAATACTCTGTTGTGGGAAAAATACTGCTCTGTACTGCTGTGTAGATACTATGAATGGTCATAAAACATGTAGCAGGTTCGTCCTGTGAGCTCAGGGGTGTGATCACCCTCGCACACGTGTGTGGCATGTTCGTGAGCATCTCGTATGGGTTCGTAGACTTCAGTTGCAGCAGTGGTTGACTGTGTCAAAGGGCATTACTTTTAGTATTAGTATTACCATTTCTATAGTATTACCCGTACTATTTCTAGTTCTAGCAGGAAGTAGCTGCTGGAGGTTGGTGGCTTTGCAAATAAATCCAGTTCCGCATCATAAATAGGACTTACAGTGGAAGTGTTGACGGTCACAGCAGGAACAGAGAACCCTCCATCATCATCACCTTCATCACCACCACCTTCAGTGACGTTCAGGGGTGGACTGGTGACATCAACCCAAAATGTCCTGTAGTTCTGCACAAAGGAAGCACTACAGAGACACCAAAGGAAACTTCATGAGTCCTGGTAGAGACACACATGATGCTGGTACTGACTGGATTTACTGGGCCACACGAGCAGTCCCATCAGCCTTACTGGAACTGAACGAGCTTCGTAACTTCGGGAGCTCCTGCTCTCCATTTCACCTGAATGGAGGTCTTCAGAGACTCCGATGTGTGGGATACCGCTGAGTTCTGTAAACACACACACACACACACACACACACACACAAATTCACCAAAACATGAACCACACGCCGCTAGTGTTGGTGCTGAGCTGCCTGCTGGTCTTGGTGCAGGTGTAGACTCACAGGTTTGCTGGTGCAGGTGAGGAGCTGAGCAGCGCCGGTTGTGGCAGTGAAGGAGCCAACAGGAGCCCACCCTCCCAGTTCCCAGGCCTGTAACAGGAAACCAGTGAATGGTGTAGAGCCCAGAGCCTGAAGCTGGACTGAGGAACAGAAACAACTTCAGGTTATGGCTCCATCGAAGCGCTCGCGCCTCGTTAGTCTGAGGGACGATGCAGTCAGAGAGTAAAGCCTCAAACTAGCAGCAGATTTATACGGCAGAGGTCGCCACCTAAACTGAGTCTAAATCAGAGCCTTGCTGACCTGTGACCTCCTCTCCCTTCCTGTAGCTGTGGCGGTCTGTAGTGACGGTGAAGGGTGCCGTGTCCCTCTGTGGGCTCGAGCCAGAGTGGTGGGGTCGTAGGTCATCGCAGCTCTCTGTTACCTGACCTGAACTGTAGCTCCGGACCGCCGGAGCGAGAAACGCCAGCAGCAACACGACATGGTCCATTGCCCCGAAATGAGTCGCACAAACAGAGCCAGTGAATAAGAATGAGCAATACAATGCTGCCATTCAGGTGCTCAGGTGTGTGTGTGTGTGTGTGAACAATGAGACGGAGGAGGGGGATGTGGAGAGTACTGGGAGGAGCAAACTCTCGAATGTCACAACTAAATCTCTAAAGGGAATGTATGGGGTGTGTGTGTGTGTGTGTGTGTGTGTGTGTGTGTGTGTGTGTGTGTGTGTGTGTGTGTGTGTGTGTTTAATGACAGCATTCATAAGGGTTGTGGTTGGAGAGCTCAGGTTTCTTTATTCAGGAAGAGTGAAGTTGACCTTAACAACCGCCTACACGAACAAAGTAGCAGCAGAGTTCTTTGATTCCCCTGACCAGGAGGATTATTAGATCCATGTGAACAAACACAGATGAAGACACAGTCATGTATCAGTCAGCTCCTGTAACTTGACCCTTGACCTATTAACGTGTGCTGGGTACAGGTGCCAAGCTGCTCTTGAACAGCTTGACCCTCTTCAAAGTCCAGCTGATCCTAACCTGTACCCTTGGGTACATACGAGAGTACTGAAGCCCTTTAATGGCGTTCTTGTACTTCTGTGTGCCATCGTTTGGTCATGAGCAGTAAACTGCTGCTGTAGGGGCCCCCGTGGTGCAGAGAATACATCTGAGGACCCCAACGGTGACATCAGACCCTCCTGACCTGCTGAGGACGTGCGTGTCTACTGAACATCTGCAGATACCAAACACTGGTGACAGTCCCTGATGTGTTTGGAGCAATAAAACACTTTCAGATCCATTCCAGTCCCACCACTGCGTTTGAGTTCAGTCCCACTGGAGCTCCTGGCCGTCGGGTCCTGCAGTGTCCTTTCACCACTTGGTCCAGCAGATGTTTAATGTAGCCAAAGTGCACGTGTCAAAGTTGTGCTCTTGCAGCACAACAGGAGAAGGAAGCTCGAACCTCGGCTCAGGTTAAGAAAGCTAGCATTTGTGTCTGAGTATGGACCCCTAAGCCTCTGGGCGAATGCTGCCCTGGACTGAGGGTTCAGATTTGTACCCACTGTAGCTTCCAGCGCTGCTTCTTCTGCGCTGATGAGCTGCCTCCGATGAACTCCAGCAGTGGTGGCACTGAAGCAAAGCTTGATGTCAGAGTCAAAAAGCACAAATGATCACTTTTTTCTTGGCGAATCTTTAATATGTTTACATGTCAAATCTCTGATTCTGCTGGTTCCTGGTACTTAGCCCTTCGCCTGGCGGCGTGTGACTCACAGTCAGCTTGTGATGCTAGTCATAAATGGTCGATTGAGGACATTGTGAGGATTATTTGTATGAAGCTGACAGATGGAGTTCAGTGTTAGAGATGCAGTTCAAATAGTAAGGGTCAAAGGTCATACAGGACTTCCAGGATGGCAGCAAAGGATGAGGCGTGGCTCTCAGAGCTGGCTGACGGGCAGCGTTGGCCTCTCTCATTGGTCATGTCGGGGAGACCCTTCCAAGGTGACCTGGAGGAAGACACAAGAGGAGGACTAATCTCATCGCTCACTTCATTTCTCTGACCAGCCAATGAAACGACGTCTAACGCCAGCTGGCAGCTGCTTCACGACCAGCAGCGGCGTCGTTCTAACGGTGGCTTCCTACCTGTCCAAGTGGACAGCATGCTGGGAGAGAATGGTTTTCACCAGATTAACAGTTTTATCAAAAGTCTCCTTTCCCATTTTCTTTGCAAAGTAGAGTTTGGCTCGCAGGAAGTAGCCGATGGGCCACACCCATTCCTGAGAAAGATGAAAACAGGCGTCAGGAGTGAACTACTGTCTGGTGGAGCGACTGCAGTCGGTTCAGACACAGAAGACGGCGCATTCTCTTACTGGGCCTTGATGACGGTTGAAGCCTTTCGCTCGGTTGAAGTTTTCATCATCCAGGTTGCTGTCGTAGACTCCAGAGTACACCAAGTCACTGCAGAAGAACGACATCATCATGAGACAGGAGGCTGAGGTAGTGACATTGCTGCTTGGAACCCAGTGGTGACACCAGCACTCAGCTGCACCGCTTTGTGCCGGCACCAGACCGTTAACCTAGCCTCCACATGGCCGATTTATTTTAGAGATGTAACTTCTGTCAAAACTCAAGCAGGCAACTAACTCAGGGTCCAAGGTCTTCATTCCCAGGGGTCCTAGCAGCTTCTGCTCAGCTACACTCAGAGACTCCCAGGCTTTCTCCACCGTGAAGAGCTCAGGAGCCTGCAAAACACACACGCAGGCGCACACACGCACACACACATCCTCCATATCAAAACACACTTCAGCTGAGGACATGAACACACCCTCATTTTCATTTTGGCCTCCTAGCATTATTCTCAGCATTAACTAAGACCTGAAACATTATGGGCGCTACCTACCACCACCATGGCGATGGGGAAGTTGGGCCGCAGCTGGTAGTCACACCAGGGGCTGGAAGCCCCAACACTGTCCTTGTAGATGCCTCTCTTGTGCACCAGCTGTGGATGTTTCTCCTCAGGGTCGTGGGGATCATGGGAAATGTAGAACTTTTTCTCAAAGTTCTCCTGGATCATGTTGTCCCACTCCACGTATGACACTGAATACGTGTGTCCTGAAATCATACGTGTGGGATAAAAGACAAAACATGGCTTAAGGTTTCAAAGCCCTTCATCTGAGAAGGTGTCAGCTTTCTGACCAGTCAGCCCATCACACAGTTCTCGACTGAGCAACAGCCCATGAGGGTCAGGAGGAGTCTATGGATCTGCATTTGCAGACCTTAAGACTTTAGTGTGTAATGGTCCAACACCGTGCTGCTGAAGGCTCGTTCTGGAGCCTGGGCGGTTGGCAGCATGGGCTGGGGAGGCTGCACGCTGGAGGGTGGTACCCCATCTGCACGGCCCGGAAATCTGGACTATGACCAGGCTGGGGAACAGAGTGTGTGGACCTGGCAGTCCCCTGGTTCACTGGTCCACTTCTCCAGGACAAATGCGGTTTTCCAGCCTCCACAATTTAGTTCCAGCAGAAAGGCAACATCTGAAGCTGATTTTACCCAGAGAAAGTCCTCCCAGGTGTGCTACTAGAAACACTGCAGCAACAAGTCTCCCACAATGAGTGACAGAACCTGCTTAGGATCGGAGTGACCGCCATGATGAAGAAGCTTTGAGATGACGTACCTCCTCTGCATATCGTCACGGCTTTGTAAGGGAAGTGACCTTCTTCGTGGAGCTTAACGAGCCAGCGTACAGCGGACTTACACAGGCCCACCAGCTCCACTGCAGAGCCATCCCTGGATCACACACATACAAGGAGGTCAGGATATTTGGTTCTACTGGTGCAGCAGCTTCTACAGATCAGTTCTACATAGTCCAGGATGTTGGATGCACACAGAAGCTTTATTCAAAGTCATGTGACCAGTGGACAGCAGTAAGTGGAGACATTTTACAAGAGCAGCAATCCTGGGAGATATGATCGTCTAGAACGAGTCCAGGCACAGACGCAGTCGTCTGATGTCTTGGCTTTTAGTTGTTTCTTTACCGCACAGGAAGTGTCCTGCTGCCTCCGGCCACTAAAACAATGACACTTAGATGATGCGGTCTAATGGCAGCGTGCTCAGAACTGCCCGCTCCTCACCCCATCCACCCTCAAGTGTACCTGGGTGTCGCGGGGACTCCCTTGTTGTGGGCCCTCTCACTCTCACCCATCTTGTCCATCCAAGTTCCACAATTGTAGCGGTTCCCTCCAAAGACGAAGCCGGTGCTCTGGTCCACTCCGGCCTCCACATGGAACCCTGATGGAACACAAATTGGTCCATCAGACGGTGACAGGAGGACATTTCTAGGATCATGATGAGGTCTTCAAACAATCAGGGTTAGGGTTAGTGTGCAGATTTAAACGCAACATCACATTCCTGAATGTTTTCATCACCCCGACCCTGTGTGAGGAGCAGGTCCTCCTCCACGCAGGGTTAACTGGTTATTGCTGGTCCCCTGCTAACGCTGCCTGCCTGAATGCCTCCAGGCAGAAACTCCATGACAGTGTTGTTTACCGCCAGCTGACAAAGGTGAAGCTGCCCGGGCGCCATGACAACTACAACAACACACTTTACCACAGAAATAATAAGAACACACAGGGGGAGCAAAATCACGAGGGAAGAGATGCAAGTTCCTTTGTGAAGAGACAGAGGGACATTCGTGAGTGTCATGTGACGTGTGTCACAGTCACGTGGCAACAGAAAGATGCTCCCCGTCACTACCAGTGACGCCACTGGACGGGAGACAATTCAGAGCTAACAGCAGGCTGCTGCTTTCATGAACAGCAGAAGGTTCAGGTGGAGTGAAGACTAACCCCCAGCAGAAGGCCACACACACGACATAGTCACACACCAACAAGGAGAAAGGGTAAAGGGAACCTTCATCCGCCATGTTGCCATCCAGCTGCGGCCCAGCATTGCTCTCCCTGAACTGGATCCCCTGCATGTGTCTCTGCATGGCCTCCTGGATCACATCGAGCAGCGGCTGATCCTGGAACCAACAGCTCACATCAGTGTGTTGGCAGCTTGAATCCCACAGAGACACCAAACCGGACACCAGTTTTATACATCACTACCCTGCAGCAGTGCTGTCACTACACCAGTGGCACCACTGTGGTCTACAGGTTATTATTTCCCGTCTAATATCTAATCAGAAAAGCTTTATTGGCCAAAATCAATGAAACAATATAGTTCTAGTTTTCTCAGGAGTTTGGCGTTAGAGAAAATGACGTCTCTCTTGAGAGGAAATGAGGTGGAGGTTTACAGGAACATCTAAACCTACATTAAGCTTTTCCACCTCAGCAGGAGAGGAGCCCATCAGCCACCTGGCCTGCAGACTGACACCAGGCTCCACCTCCTCCTGAGACCCACGGAACCCTGCAGTCCTACCCAGACTCCAGCAGGCTGAGGAGCCGACACGTTGGTGGGGAACATCCTAGACACAGGACACTTGAGGATGGAGACGCCATTGGGTACCAGGGCACAGAAGTGCTGAACGCTCTGCAGCCACCACCAAACAGCGTCCCGGCAGTTGTAGCAAGCGCTGCCACCGTGGCCCAGCTGGTTGGGGATCAGGCCGTAACGAAGGGTACCTGCAAATGCCAAGATGATGTTCCTGTATCAGGCAGAACACACACACACACACACACACACACACGCACACGCACAGTTTGATCAGCTGTTATGTGGCAGGTTTGGGGCACTTGTTCAGGATTTAGATATTTATTAATTTCTTAACCTCAAACAGCCTTTGGACTTCTCCAGGTCTTGTTTCATTTAATGAGGTTATCCATATTTCTCAATGTTGAACTCACGTTTTAAAACGTGAACCTCAGTTACTGACGTGGAAGCAGAAGTGGATGAAGTACTAGCATCTGTACTTCTAACAAAGTACTGTTTATGTACGGTATACGATGGTATAAACGGTGTGACGGTAGAAGTCCGTCCACCAGTGATGTCACTATCATGGCTGATCGAATCTAGCTGACATGGTAATGTGACCTGGGCAGATGTGGAGGAGGAGAGGGAAGTGATGAATGTGGAGGAGGAGGGAGAGGAGCAGGAGAAGGAGGAAGAGGAGGAGCAGGCGGGGAGGAGCCAAAGGGGAGGGGAGAAAAGAACTTGTTATAAAGGTTTCTATTTGTTTGTGTTTAATAATTATCACAATGGACATTTTGGCCCTTCATTTTTTCTGTTTTATCGTGTCATTTTGTGTCTGTTTGTGTTAGATGTTTGTTTCCTAGCGACCATCTGTGGAAGGCACGCTGAGGCGTTCTAGCATCGGGGGGCCTGAGCACTGAGCCCAGCCCATGGGTTGAACCAGAGACAACCCTCAACGCTGGAGAGAGTGGAGTGAGCGAGACTCACCGGGCCTCCAGGTGTCTGCCGGTCAGCAACATCAGGCCCCTCAGAGCGATGAAGGTGTCCCGACCCCAACAACGGAGCCCCCCCACACACAGGTGAGGAAGACCTGGAGTTCAGAGAGACACCATCAGCTCAGGTGGAGAAATCGAGGCTCCGTGCTGTGCCGCTGTGTTTGGCCTCTGGCGCTGCTGTTGACATCTCTCTTAACAAACTCAACAGGTAGTTCCCGTGCTTCCGTGAGCTCACGTGTCATCCTCCTGCCTCAGATCTTCCCGCCAAAGATGTGAGAGAGAAGTGAGGAGGAGACGTGAGGACAGAGGAGTGACATGATGCGCACCAGCTTTACCTGTCACGCACACCGTACAGACTGAGGGCGCTACCATGATAACCTGTCTGTGTCGTTCGGGTCTTAGCTCCTCCCCCTTGGAAATATGATTCCCTCCCGTTGCAAACGGCCTCGATTGATATGTGTTCTTAAGTGGTCCCGAGCTAAAGACTGAGAACTGAGGAACAAGCTGACGGTGCAGAACATCCCACAGATTCTCAGCAAGGAACATTTCTGGGTGAACAGGGAGCTGCTGGAGAACAGGGATGTTTTCATCCTCCACAAACAATGATGAATGTTGTCTGGTCACGACTCTTCCTGTGGTGCCAACAGCAGGATTGACCTCTAAGGGTTGCAACTGCGGCGACTGGCGGAACTGAGATAAAATCATTTTGTCTCATTTCATTTTAAATAAATAGCGGGCGAAATGTAGAACGATGAGGTGAAAGAGAAAAGGTCACTACCTGCTGCTAGAGACAGCGAGCGTGTCTCCTCCTGGTTGGTGATGTCACTAAGGTGATCTTCCAGGTGAGGGGAGAGGGCCGGCAGCGCCGAACCCCCAGCCCCCCCAAAAAACTGGACTGATCCCAGAGCCAGCTGTTTAACCAGACTGGAGCCATCCTGGATGAAGCTGAGGACACACACACACACACACACACACACACACACACACACACACACACACACTGCAGTTTTTCTACTGACATTTTGTTGTAATTAGTCCTTTTGTAACCCCCCATGTACTAAAAATTCACCAAAATTGAGGAAATAAATTAAGTCTTTATTGTTGAAATAAAGGCACATCGAATATGTTAATATAGAAAGAACCAAACTCCCAATAACAGGCTCCTGCTAATAAGAACTGTTCTTGTGCCTTTGTGTGAGCCCCCCCATATCCTTGCCCTGTGTGTTGGAACACACCATCAGAGGAAGGAGAGAAAAACTACAACAAAAGACCAAAACGAAAAAAGAGCCTGGTCACCTCGACATGTGAGTGAACGCGGCCTCCAGGGCTGTGGTGTAGGCTCCCTGGATGATGGCGTCAAAGTAGCACGGTACCAGGTAGCGAGGGATGTTCTTCAGGTAGCTGAACATGGCCTGGAGCCAGTGTCCCACCTGTAGGTCAAAGGTCACTGCCAGTCACAACACCACAGACACTAACGACGCACTGAACCTTCACAGCTCAAACTAACAGAGAAATAACAGAATCCAAAGAGTTCAACATGTAAACAACGTGTTCGTAACGTGTTGTATGTTTATTAGGAGTGTTGCTGGAGTCGCTCTTTGGGGGTCACATCCTGTCTCACTGTGTGGTGGCTACTTTGTGTGAATGTGAGGAAGATGGTGGTTTGGATCCAGCTGGTAAACATGAATCAATCTTGTTTGGTGCTTCAGCTTCAAGTCAAACATTTGCAGAGCGACCACGTCACTACTGAGAGAAGTCAAACGCTGTAAAGATTTATAGAACGTGTTAGAAACCCAGATCAACTAGAGAACCTCCAGGCCGGCAGCGACCCCTCACCTCTCCCAAAGCACCGTCCTTCATCAGCAGTCTGTCAGAGATGAAGTCCATCATCCAGTCGCCTCGTCTCAGGTTGTCACAGACAGGATGAGCCAGATTGTTTTGAGGACGGATGTCAGCCATGGAGGACATCACCCCTGCAGAGGTGATGAACCACAGACCACGAGATGTGGGGGGAGAGACGGTCATTACAGGATTGAGTCATTGAATGTAGGTGGGAGATTGAAACTGGTGATTGTAGGTGTTAGCGGTGGTGTGGGGGAACAGCAGCAGGATCGCCATGGGAACGCGACCTGATCAGTCACAAGTGTGTCTGTAAGCACTCAGAGTGGTTCTTGTACCCTGCAGGCCTCCGTAGTTGAGCGGCAGCCATGATGGAACATTGTAGCAGCCTCTCCCATCCTCCCACTCCTCGGCGTCACAGCGGTACAGCAGCATGTTCATGTCCGCCAGCGTCAGCCTGGACATGATCCTGAGGACAGAGGAGGCCGGGGTTACAGGAGAACCACGCTGTCTCATACCACCAAGAGTTGCTGCCAGGGATCAGGAGGAACCACAGCTGAGACTGTCAAGCAGCAGACATGACATCACACAATGTGCTGCCTAGATTAACGGGCAGCACTGTTCTTGAGAATCGGCTTTCCACACAGAGAAATTCTTCTTCTTTTATCTCTTAATTAATTAATAATAATTTCATTGCCCCTCGGGGATAAATAAAGTCATCTGAATCTGAATCTGACTCTGAATCATAAACACACCTCCTGCGTGGAGAAGAGGTGGCTTTATTCCTGACATTTTGACATTTAGCTCACAGTGCATGATGAAAGAAACCTCCCTCCTCTTCTTTTTCTCCTCCTCCCGGCCATAACCCCCCTGCATAGTTTTTACACACTCTCAGTTGTCAAGTACAAATTATAGCTGTAGTTTTCTGACCGTTACAGAGTACAAGGTAATATATATGATACAATAAAATAGCACTACTGTGCCTGTGTACTGTACAGTACCTGCAAGTTACCTGGGTTATTGTTGCAAATATTTGATGACACTTCTGAAAAAAAGATGATGATTTCAGAGGATCTACATCAGCTAAAGGTAAAACTGGTGATCAGTGCAGTTTCAAATCCAGCAGTGGAGGAACCGCATCTGCAACCGTCTGCTGGCATGTTGCACCTACCAGGGCCAACATGTGAGTTTCAGCCTTTACACCATTTTGTGTCTCACATTCACTGTAAACAAAAATGTTGAAAATACAAGATAATGTTATTTAAGATTTGGGAACATACTGGGAACTAGGGCTGTAATCTCCCAGTCGACTGGTCGATTTATTAGTCGATAAGTTATTGCTCGACCAAAATTCTGATTGGTCGATTTCTTTTTTTTTGCCACGTTAATTTCATCAGGAGGAAAGTACCAAGTGCTAATGGGGGTGTTTTCAAAGCGCCCCTGTTTCACAGATAACAATCTATCTTTAAACACCCCCTTGTTCTTGTTATTTTGGACTCGCCCGACCCGCTAGAGACAGACAGACTGAAGAGGACTAGAAGGCCCACGTCTGGTGGTTTGATGAATGTCTATTTAGTGTTGAGGGTTTCATTCCAAGTCAGTCCTCGTCCCCCACGTCAAAGACGTCTGCAGCGTGGCAGCATTTCATGAAAACAGACCATGGGAAAAAAGTCGAATGCAAAGTTCTCCAACCCCAGTTTTCATGTCACAGCTCCACTACAAACCTGGCGTGTCACCTGGAAACGGCGAGCTAACGTGTCCACCTCAGGTTGCCTGTCAGTTTTGAGTACATGAACACATCAGAATTGACATTTCAATGTTTTAGTCTAATATTTGTTTTGTTTTAATTGTAAAAATTCTTACCGTGGACTTGCCTTTTGTGTTTGAGAGTAAAGTTTTAAGTTAATGTCTATTTGTGTCTCAGCGGCGATGCTGAGCTCCTGTGTTCAGTCTGGCTCTGTCAGGACCAACAATGGCGTCGCTCAGTTATTATAACCTGACACAAACAATTGTCTCAATGTTCCTCAGCAGGTTTGTGCTGATAGTTGACACAGTAGAGTTTTCATGTATAAAATGAGTCGATTTTTAGTCCAAATTTGAGGGCTTCAGTGGACCAAGAATGTCTTTGGCTGATTGCAGCCCTACTGGGAACTACTTTCCTGACTAGCCCCTCAAAAGCTGCATCATAACTTCAGTAAGCAAAGCAAAGACTGCTGCTACTAAACAAGGGCGGGGCTGCAGTTGAGGATGATGAGGAACTCTGGAGAAACAGGCTCCCTCAACACCCCTCCGGTTCTACCGAGGCAGGAAAGGACCATTTGGAGAACAGAGTATTTGACTGCTTCTGAGCCTGTGGGCTCATCAGTGTCTCTAGCAGTCAGCCTCTGGTGGGCGTCTGGAGCTTCGCGATGCACCAGACAGGCAACAGTCATGTTCACCAAAGAGTTGCCGTGTTCCTCTAATAAATTCCTCAGTTTTCTTTGGGTTTGGTTACTCAGGGACCTAAAAGCTTCTTACAAATTGTACCACGATTGTGGATGTAAATGGTTTGAGCAGAGCGACGGATCGCTGCTGTGTTACTGACATCATCAGTGGCTCAGTGAGGGCAGAGGGGGGGCTGCGTTCTGCCAGGCTGTCCATCCGGTACTGAGGACCAAACTGGATCAGGTGGCGCCTCAGAGCCCCCAGCTGCTTCCTGGACCTGGACTCTGGAGTCACCCTGCAAGAGAGCAGCAGTAGAGAGAATCTTCCAGCATGTGTGTGTGCTTGCATCTGTGTGTGAGTGTGTGTGTGTTTGCGTCTGTGTTTGAGTGTGTGTGTTTGTGTGTGTGTGTATGTGTGTGTGTGTGTGTGTGTGTGTGTGTGTGTGGTCCACCTGAAGACGATGATGCAGCCTGGCGTGAACCTCTCCAGCCTGATCTCCTGGAAAACACTCTTGTGCTCTGAAACCTTGTGAGTCTTCCTCACCATCTCACTGTCCTCCAGCTGGAAGACACTTTGACTTGTCAAGACTTGTGTTTGCGTCAGCTATGAGGTGTCGGTACCGGCACCCACAGACCCACCTGGATGTGCTCCCGGAGCTCCATGGTATACTCTGGCAGGCCGTTGAGGTTTTTGTCATCTTTTGTGCGTGAGTCGGTGTGTCTGACGATGGTGCGAGCCTCCAGCAGCACCTCCTCTACCTGACCTGTGAGGACGAGAGTCCAGTTCAGCAGGGCCTCTGACAGCGGAGCCATCATGGCCCACAGAGAGGAATCAGACAAATGTCGGGAGGGTTAGCAGTCATCACATGGTAAGAGCACAGGTGGCACATGGTCGGCTGGATGGGTTCCTGCCATTCGCAACACAGCGACCACAGACTGGTGGCTGGTGGGACAGTGCCTGGTCACCACCAGCACGCCCCCACCCAGCTGCTCCACACAGACCTGCCGTCAGAGACAGAGGAACATCAGCAGCTACTCAGACATCACATGACATGACGACCTAGACTGTGACTATAGCGACTGCTAGTGAGCATGTTGTCCTTGTGTTTGCCCTGTCTCTGACTACACTCGCTCTCTAGTTCCAAACTGTCCTCACTGAATCATTTCAGTTGCATCAACAAGTCAGAGAGGGCGCACCTGAGAGAAGCCCCCCGCCACCAGCTCCTGGTGCAGCTTGTTCAGAGCCAGCCTCCCAGCAATCATCCCTGTCTGCAGGTCAACCTGCTTCGACGTTCGGACGTCAGGGTTCCAGCTGCCGTACTGGTGAACCTCCATCGCCATCAAAGCCTGAGCAACACACAGGAGGTTAATCTTGAGGGAGCGACTACGGCAGGCAGAGTGAGGACTGTCTCCGAGAGGAGGGAAGTGTCATGGCGACAGGTGGATATGTGCTGGATGCAGTAAAACTTGTCTGATATAACATCAACTTATCCAATGATGAACATATCTGAGCAGGATGGCGGACCCGGCTATGCCCCGCTAAACCCTTCTAGTCCCTGCTAGGCCATGCTAAACCTGGCTAGACCCTGCTAAATCCTGCTAGATCTTGCTAGACCCTGCTAAACCCTTCTCGTCCCTGCTAGGCCATGCTAAACCTGGCTAGACCCTGCTAAATCCTGATAGGCACTCTAGACCAAGTTAGACCCTGCTGGACCCTGCTAAACCTCACGCCACCTGTCTTGACCCTGCTAAATCTTGCTAGATCTTGCTAGACCCTGCTCGTTCCAGCTAGGCCATGCTAGACCTGGCTAGACCATGCTGGATCCTGCTAGACTTGGCTGTGTGTATCTGTTCTGACCTGATGAGGAAGCAGCTCGTCGTACCCTCTGGTGCTGCTGGCAGCACAGCAGGCCATCGAGACCAGAGCAGAGCTGGGCAGGTAGTCCAGCACCGAACGCCCCTGAAACGAAACAGACCAACCTGAGAGGTTGAAGTTAGGAAAAACCAGGCGATCAGAGCCAGTCAGGCCAAGCGTACCACAACAGCTGGATCACACGGACGCAATGCCAATCACCAGGGTTCAGAGTAATCAGGCTCCTTTTTTGTTTTAACTAGAAAAATATGTTCGTTTTTGTAGTTCAAATAATCAAATTATTATTGAAATAATTAACATGTTAGTGGGCTGCACGGTGGAGCAGTGGTCAGCACGGTGGCCTCACAGCAAGAAGGTTCCGGGTTTGAGTCCCGGCTCGGGCGCGGGATCTTTCTGTGTGAGTCTCCATGTTCTCCCTGTTCCTGCTGGGTTCTCTCTGGTACTCCAGCTTCCTCCACAGTCCAAAGACATCAAGAGGGGACCAGGTTAATCCAGACTCTAAATTGACCGTAGGCGTGGCTGGGAGAGCCAATGGTTGTCTGTCTCTATGTGTTGGCCCTGCCATGGACTGGTGACCTGTCCAGGGAGAACCCCGCCTCTCGCCCGTAGATGCTGGGATAGGCTCCACCCCCCGCGACCCTTACTAGTAAGGAATAAGCGGAAGACGACGATGGATGGATGGAACATGTTAGTGAGGATAATCCCTCGGGTTCAGCCTGCGTTTCTCCTGCGATGGTGTGCGTTAACGCAGCAGAAATAATGGCGTTCACACAGGGGAAGAACTCGCTACAGGGACAAGAGCAGCAAAGGATGCTGGGTGATAAATGTCTGTTAGCACATTGCTAAATTGCTGATTGATCCTTCTAAGCTGTCCTGGTTGTTGCTCCGCCACCTCTGGTGGTGGTGGTGGGGGGGAGCATCTCTGGAGCAGCAGGAGCTTTGATCTGGTTGGAGGAGCTTCAAGATAATCAAGGTTCTAGTTTCAGGGAAAAGAGGTGTGGAGCCATCGCTATGGGGAACCTACACAGGAGAACTGTTCCAGACATGATGGACTGGGAGGTCCTGCATCCATGGTGGACATCAACTTCTGGACAATAAAATCAACCAACAGAAGGATTTTCAAATTTGATAAAGTTCTTTCACAAGCCACTTTCTCAGAAGTAACGTTGTAATTGAGCTCACAGTTTGTAGAGCAGCGCTCATCAGCAACCAGGGTTCCTCCAGTAGAGCAAGGACGTTGTTTTGTTGGTCTGTTAGCAGGAACATTTGAAAGGATCAAGACCCAAACTCAGGCCAAGGCCCTCGCCTTGGCCCAGACACAGACACAGGACCAGACCAAAAAAATATAGGTTGATTTATTTGTTTTGGCTGCCTGGGTACTGCATTTCTCTCTCTCTCCTAGACTCAACTGGTGTCCATCAGTCTGTCCATGAACCCCCTCACTGTCACAACCACACCTCCACCTCCTCCTAACATGTGGAACTGAAGCTGAACATCTGGTTGTGTTTCCACAGACCGCTTTTATCAGACCACCAATCAATCACTTTGGAATTTGGACTGATCAGCTACACTCCACTCAGGAAAACTGTAGTTTCCAGATGTTTGTCTGATCAGGCCACACCTGGATTTAAGGAAGTGGTTCCATTGGTGCTTAATTCAGTGTCTTGTCCCACTGTAACAGAGGAAACTGTTGTCCACCTTAGTCCCTCCCAAACTGATCATTTTATCCATAGAGCAGCAGCACCTTAGCAACAACTCTGGACTCTACTGGCCCACTAAAACAGAAAACTATGAATCCAAGGAAACAAGCACCTTGGTACGGTTCTGGAACCTGACAGCTTCAACAAGAAACCAGAAACTGGAGAGAAGATGGAGCTGCTCCAAACTGGAGGAGTCACATGGAGTCTGGCAAGATGGCCTTAGAACCTAGAAGAAAGCCCTTGGTAGAACCAGAGCAGCCGACTACTCAGCACTAAGAGAGGAACACAAGAACAACCCAGGTTCCTCTTCAGTACTGGAGCCAGACTGACAGAGAGCCACGGCTCTACTGAACCAAGTAGTCCTGTTTCCCTGGGCAGCAAAGAGTTCATGGACTTCTTTAATGACAAAATTCTCCTGATTAGAGAGAAACTTCTTCTCCTGCTGCCATCAGCTGACAACATGGCCCCTAGAACCCAGAACCTTAGAGGCAGCTGGAGGACCAGACACACACTTGGATAGTTTTTCTCCCATCAGCCTTCATGAGCTCAGTTCAATAATGTCCTCCTCTAAACCTCCACCTGTCTCCTAGACCCCATCCCAACTAAGCTGCTCCAAGACTCTCTCCCCTCGTTAGCCCCTCCCTCTTAGATATGATCAATGTGGCGCTGGTATCTGGGTCCGTCCCTCAGTCCTTTAAAGTAGCAGGAATTAAACCCTCCTCAAAAACAAGCCTGGATCCAGAAGTTCTACCAACTACAGACCAACATCACATCTTCCTTTTCTCTCCAAGGTTCTGGAGAAAGCAGCTGCTAAACAGCTCTGGGACTTCTCCACAGCAACAGCTGATTGGGGGATTCAGTCAGGTTCCAGGTTCATCCCAGCACAGAAACAGAACTAGTCAAAGGTACCAGTGACCTCCTACTGGTACCAGATGAGGGACTGGTCTCTGTGCTGGTCTGATTAGATCTCAGTGCAGCTTTGGTACCATTGATCACCATATCCTTCTACAGGGACTGGAACCTGTCACTGGTATTAAAGGAACCACACTAAACTGGTTTAGGTCATATTTACTAGGTCATCTCAGTTGGTACTAGTTAATGATGGTTCCTCTGAGACCACTACAGTCAGTTCAGGTGTTCCACAAGGGTCTGTGCTTGGACCAGTCCTCTTCACCCTGTACCTGCTTCCTCTGGGTCACATGATCAGGAAACACTCCATTAATGTTCACTGCTATGCAGACGACACTCAGCTGAACTCATCAATGATCCACATGGAACAAACCAGCTGACTGAACTGGAGGCCTGTCTGAAGGACAGGAAACATGGAGGACCATCATTTCCTTTCTTAAACTCTGATAAACTGAAGTTCTTGTGCTGGGCCCAAACACCTGAGGACCACCTGATCTGATGAGACAGGTACCCTGGATGGCACCACCCTGGCCCCCAGCATCACCATAAGGAACCTAGCAGTTCTGTTTGACCAGGACCCTTCAACTCCCACATTCAACAAATCTCCAGGACGCCTTCTTCCATCTACGTAACATCGCTAAGATCACACACATCCTGGCTCAAGAAGATGCAGAAAAACTGGTCCCTGCTTTTGTCACTTCCAGGCTGGATTACTGCACCTCCCTCCTACCAGGCTGGACTAATAAGTCCCTAAAGACTCTCCAGCTGGTCCAGAACGCTGCTGCCCCCCTGACTAGAACTGGTAGCAGAGACCAGGTCTCTCCTGGTTTGCTTCTCTGCATGGCTCCCGGTCAGATTCAGAACAGAATTTAAAATTCTCCTTCTACCATCAAAGTCCTCAACAGTCAGGCTCCTTCATCCCTGACAGAGCTCCTAGTCCCCTATGATCCAGCTAGAACCCTTCACTCCCAGGATGCAGGGTTCCTGCTGGTTCCTAGAGTTCTAACAGTAGAATGGAGCCAGAGCCTTCAGCTATCAGGCTCCCCTCCTGTGGAACCGTCTCCCAGTTTCAGTCCAGGACCCAGACCCCCTCTCTAGGTTTAAGAGCAGAATTAAGACCTTCCTTGTTGATCAGGCTTATAGTCAGGACTGCTTAGGCTGGCCCTTAGATCTGCTGCTATAGGCTCAGACTGCTGGGATCTCCCATGATGCACTGGGCTTCTCTCTCCTCCTGTCCTCAGACGTGTAACTAACTCCTCTTCTTCTCCCCTCATCCCAGATCCTGGTGCTGCTGGAGGAGGCTCCAGACCTGAAGAGGCTCCAGCTGCCACCCGTAGCTCCACCTGCTCCCGTCCCCATCTGTCCATCAGTCTCTCCTCCTTTCTCTCTCTTTATCTCTGTCCCTCTCTTTCCTTCTGTCTCTCTGTCCTCCTCCATTCTCTCTTTGTCTCTGTCCATCAGTCTCTCCTCCTTTCTCTCTCTCTTTATCTCTGTCCCTCTCTTTCCTTCTGTCTCTCTGTCTTCCTCCATTCTCTGTCTTTGTCTCTGTCCTGCTCTTCTGCTCTCTCTCCGTCCCCACTGATCCTGGATCTGCTCCACCTTCCTGCTGGTAAAGGAAGGTTCTGGTTGCTGCTGTCGCAGGATGTGCTGCTGATGGAAAATTGTTGGGTGGAGGTTCATTGAAGGAGGGAGGTGCTGGACCTGCTCTACTTGGACAGAGTCAGGACAGAACTTTGGTTGGGGTTTGGTACCACACAAATAAACCTGACCTGACTCAGAGCTAAATGCTCAGCTGCAGTGCTTCAGTATTTGCAGTTTCTGCTCATACAGTACAGTACAGAGTACTGCATTCCTGCTACCACTGTGTTACTTTATCAACTTTGCAGTAATAATTCACATGGAGGAAATATTTTGTATTTTCGCTGTCATTGCTTGTGCACACACTGAAACATGGACCTGGATCAAGACTGGATCACACACCCTGGCTGGTGAGCGCACCTGAGCCGGACGGGGACTGTGGAGGCTGGAGTCCATGAACATAGTGTGAGCAGCAGCTGGGATCAGAGGCCGAAGGCTGGGCTGAATGAAGCCGCCTACTGGCTCCCGACCAAACCAGGACATCCAGCCTGGCTCCCCTTGACAGTCAGTGGCACCGCCCACATCTGACAGCGAGATGGAAGAGAGACGGTGTTGACATCACGTCAGTCACATGATAGTCACAACATTCCCATGAAACATGCGAGTGGAAGTCCGACTGCAAGATCACAACTCAAATGCTGTTAAACACTCTCATTTAACACCAGTCTGATTAGTTTGAAGCAATAACTCCGCCCACTCAGCTGGAGGCAGGTGACTGCTGGGAACAAGATCCAGGGGCACAAAATAAACACCTGTGGTTTTTAGCAGATTTCTGAGTCTGAAGAACTGGCATTGAAATGTAGCAATCCAAACCACACACACACACACACACACACACACACACACACACACACACACACAGCATGCTGCTGTGATGGCTTACCTCTGATGAGCCAGGTAACAGCCAGTCGAGTCACACAGACATTCTGCAGCTCTTCACTGATCATGAACAGCTCAGCCAACACAAGCAGGTCTGGCCTCACACAACGAGCCTGATCGAGCATGAACTGTAGAACCGGGCCACACCACAGCAGACACAACCAACAGGATCACACCCAGAACCATGCAAAGATGGACCCACGTGGTAGAGGAGGGGAGGGGAAGGAGTGAGGATGAGGGATCAGGGTGATGGGTCAGGGACACGGGTGATGTATAATGACATAGTTGGTACAAATTTGTGTTAAAACATATATGAAGTGAGCAACCATGCGTGTTAGATGAAATGATAAACACAGCATAAGGAAGCAGAGGAAAGGAGAGAAAGGAAGACTAGAGTTAGAGTCGGTCCCAGTCCATCTGAAGAAGGCAGCCCCCGCCCCCCCACAGAGTGGCAGTGCTGTGTCTGACAGGTGTGTTTGTGTGTAGCAAGCCGACGGGCCGGAGTCAGTACCTCGCACCAAACTGGTGATTCCCAGGTGGTTTACAAAGACATTGTGACTAGGCTGAGTGCTGGGAGAGAGCTCAGCTATCACATAGAGGTTAGCTCTGACGGCTCTGGCTGCTGCAAGCATCGCCTGCAGGGACCAACACACACAGTTAACCACCCCAACCCACCACACACACTTTCATCAGTGTCCCAGCTGCTGCTGCAACCACTGATCAGACCACGGGGGTCCGTGTGGACCGCTGAACATCCATCTACACCCGATTCTTCAAGACTACATCACCTCTGCTGCCTCCTCGCCGCCATGAGGAATCACCTCCAGCTACAGAGGCAGACTGTGTTGTCTGGAATTCACTTCCAGAGCTGATGTAGCTTCACAGTCTCACGACATGTTACAGACATCGCCGTGTCTTTGTGGATCACTTGACTCCAGTGTAACAGCACTGATGAACACTCTTCATCAAAGGTAGGAATGAACAGGAATTAACCCTCCCCCTCCCCAACCTGCCTCCTTACACACCAGACACCAGATGC
The DNA here is from genome assembly GCF_037954235.1 of Aulostomus chinensis. Classification (NCBI taxonomy): domain Eukaryota; kingdom Metazoa; phylum Chordata; class Actinopteri; order Syngnathiformes; family Aulostomidae; genus Aulostomus; species Aulostomus chinensis. The sequence goes on along the minus strand of NC_141340.1, from coordinate 24,874,624 downwards.
TGAGTGTATCTGACCACGGACGTTAGCTGTTAGCTGCTGCAGCTCCTGCAGCTGCCACGCAGGAACCTGTGCGATGCCCTGAGAGGATTCAGCAGTGAGAGTGGAGGCAGCAGGCTGGGCAGATGTGAAATAAAGGCAGCTGTAATGCCAGGATCTGAAACTAAACCTCAGCTTACACTATCAGTTGATTAGAAAGACATTTTCAATGACTTTGCTTTGCTGTTGCCATATTTCAGTCCCCCTGCCACACAGCCAACATGTGCGTTGTTGTAGTGGCAGGAGTGACACGGATCCTGGGCTACAAGATGGAAGATGTACAAGAGACCCCGTGAAACAACAAGACCTCCATGACACACTTTAAGAGTGTATTTGCTGAACCGAGCCAGAACAGTACAGGTGGATATGGAATACCTGTGTGACATGCAGCGGCGTGGCGTGGCAGTTGACCAGGCAGATGCCAGAGAAGATCTTGGCCATCATCTCTGTGTACTTCTTCATACGAGCCCACAGATAAGGACAGTCGTCTGGTTTCTCTCCGTAACGCAGCTTGATGGTGTCACTCTGACAGACCAGTTCTCGCCGCAGGTAAACCTCTGAGACTGTCACATGACAGGAGCAACACAGTAAAACAGGTTCACTCCTCCCTCTGTCGGGTTAGGGTTACATTTTCCTCTTGAGATTAAGAAGGAGGAATTCTTCTTAACAGCATTTTCCTCTCAATAGTTGGTGTGACCTTGAAAAATACGAGTCCTTAGGTATTATGACATGGAGCTCATGTCCTTAAGATGCACTGAAATTAGATGACAGTGACATTTTGGTCCAGAGTTTTCCTTTTCCTGGAAAACTCAGGAGAACTGGAAGTACTTCTCTTCCACAGTGTATGTGAATAAACTGCAGTTGTTGCTCTTAATCCAGCATTTGCCCTCCACAGAAAACACCAAAGCCAGCATATCTCTGCTGTAGCTGCTAATAATCACAGATATACAAGGTTCCTGTAAAATGAGAGGATGGTGCATCCTGACCTGGTGCCGCAGAGCTCGTGAAGGCCTCGTCTCCCATTTTAAAGCCGTCGTGGGCCAGGAAGTGACACGCCTTGTCTCTCTCATCCATCAACTGAACTTCCTCCTCTAAGGTCATCTCTTCAAATGGGAAGACAAAATAACTGCAAGAGGCACAGAAACCATGAATGTAAAACCAGTTGCTACAGCACTCGACTGCTCCAGTCAAGGTTCCTTTGTGCAGTCAACATCAGGACCACGTGTCACACGCCTGCTGCAGTTTCAGGCAGAGCTACCTGGGACAGAGAGGACGTTCCCGCGTGACTGGACCCAGTTTAGGTCCCTCAGCAGCAACACGTTCATGAACCACAGTTCCCACAATGCAGTTGGTCACCTGACGAGAAAATGCAGGTACCAAAAATTTGGCACAAAGAAAATGAAAGCCCTGGTAACGTCCCAACACACAAACACACACCTGCTTTGCAAGGTCACTCATCTCTGTGTGCAGGCTGGCATTGAGCTCCTCCAGTTTCCTCCTGAAGCGACGACAACTCTCCTGGATGTCTGCCAGGCTCCCGCTGAGGTCCGGAGAGAGAAAACAACAGCAGCACGTCAGGGATCTTCTGGGATTCATAGATTAGATAAATCTTTCTTTCTTTCTGTGAAGAGCTCTGAAGGGACATGAGGACCATGAGGAGAACTCACCTGAGAGGGACGAAGATGTCCAGCGCCGAGTTCATGTCCACTGTGTTTCCAAAGCGTTGGTGCTGGGGGTCCTGAACTATCTTCAGCTGCGTCAGTTGCTCAGTCCTGGTCCTGCCCCCCAAACCTGGATGGACAGAAGGCCAAACACTAGAGGTCTTTGCAGGTCCCCTGAAACCAGAGGACCAGAAAACCGACCCGAGACCTGACCTTGGACTGAGGTCAACGCTTCATCAAATCCAAGTTCTATGCAGACAATTGGGTCGATTAACATTTAATTTCATCCCTGAGTTGATCCATGATCAGACAGACATCAGAGATGCTGCTGCTGCTGCTGCTCAGGAAGAGGTCAGAGGTCAGGCAGGGACATTGCAGAGGACAGCAAATTCTCTACATATAGTGCTGCAGGGATGGTGCATTTTTGTAGTCCAACAGGAAGTTAGCATGTCAGGGGTGAGGTGTGTTTGTAGTCCAAAAGGAAGTGGTCATCTCCTGGCTCCTCACCAGCAGCCAATGGGATTGTTCCATGTGATTGTGGTGATTGTGGATCATCTTCACTACAGAAGCACTTTCAGCACCTTTGTATTAAACACATTTATATCTGATTTCTTTCTTCATCAGGATCAGGACTGAGATGGTAAAACAGCTCAGTTCATACCTGAAATGTGGGCATGTGGTAATGGCACCAGAGCAAGTGGTTTAGGAAAAATATTAATTAAACTAGGTAGCGCTATTGAGTATTGTATTGTTTTTTTATTGTTTTTTTTTAATTATTGAATTTTTCTCCGCACCCGATGTGTGTACCAACTGTGGTGAGTTTTCAAGCATGTTTAGAGGGTCAAATTAACTTTTAAAGTGGCAAGTGTGTCGAGCAAACACCATAGGGTCTTCGCCCCGGAGGACCTCCGGGCTCAGGCCCTAATTCAAACTGCAAGCAGCGTTGTGAGGGCCTGAGCCCCTGGCCTGAATCCCAGGGTGTCCTGGTCCAGGGTGGAGGCCTTGTAGTTGAGGAGTTAGAAGCCTGAGTCTGATCAGAGAGTGAGAGCAGAGCTGAGAGCTGGCCCTTTAAGAACCCCTCCCCCCACTGCTCTGTCTCTGATCTGTAATAGAGTGAGAGCAGAGCTGAGAGCTGGCCCTTTAAGAACCTCTCCCCCACTGCTCTGTCTTTGATCTGTGCTAGAGAGAGAGCAGAGCTGAGAGCTGGCCCTTTAAGAACCCCTCCCCCCACTGCTCTGTCTTTGATCTGTAATAGAGTGAGAGCAGAGCTGAGAGCTGGCCCTTTAAGAACCCCTCCCCCACTGCTCTGTCTTTGATCTGTGCTAGAGTGAGAGCAGAGCTGAGAGCTGGCCCTTTAAGAGCCCCTCCCCCACTGCTCTGTCTTTGACCTGTGCTAGAGTGAGAGCAGAGCTGAGAGCTGGCCCTTTAAGAACCCCTCCCCCACTGCACTGTCTTTGATCTGTGCTGGAGTGGAGAGCAGAGCAGAGAGCTGGCCCTTTAAGAACCCCTCCCCTACTGCTCTGTCTTTGATCTGTGCTAGAGTGAGAGCAGAGCTGAGAGCTGGCCCTTTAAGAACCCCTCCCCCACTGCTCTGTCTTTGATCTGTGCTAGAGTGAGAGCAGAGCTGAGAGCTGGCCCTTTAAGAACCCCTCCCCCACTGCTCTGTCTCTGATCTGTGCTAGAGTGAGAGCAGAGCTGAGAGCTGGCCCTTTAAGAACCCCTCCCCCACTGCTCTGTCTCTGATCTGTGCTAGAGTGAGAGCAGAGCTGAGAGCTGGCCCTTTAAGAACCCCTCCCCCACTGCTCTGTCTTTGATCTGTGCTAGAGTGGAGAGCAGAGCTGAGAGCTGGCCCTTTAAGAACCCCTCCCCACTGCTCTGTCTTTGATCTGTGCTAGAGTGAGAGCAGAGCTGAGAGCTGGCCCTTTAAGAACCCCTCCCCCACTGCTCTGTCTTTGATCTGTGCTAGAGTGAGAGCAGAGCTGAGAACTGGCCCTTTAAGAACCCCTCCCCCACTGCTCTGTCTTTGATCTGTGCTAGAGTGAGAGCAGAGCTGAGAGCTGGCCCTTTAAGAACCCCTCCCCCACTGCTCTGTCTCTGATCTGTGCTAGAGAGAGAGCAGAGCTGAGAGCTGGCCCTTTAAGAACCCCTCCCCACTGCTCTGTCTTTGATCTGTGCTAGAGTGAGAGCAGAGCTGAGAGCTGGCCCTTTAAGAACCCCTCCCCCACTGCTCTGTCTTTGATCTGTGCTAGAGTGAGAGCAGAGCTGAGAGCTGGCCCTTTAAGAACCCCTCCCCACTGCTCTGTCTTTGATCTGTGCTAGAGTGGAGAGAGAGGAGGAGCACCAGGACTGGAGTGGGACAAGAGGAAGAAGTCTGCATACGCTGGTCCAGAGGGACACAGAACACCATGTCCTTGGAGGGGTTTTTGTCAGGAATGCAGTGGTGTGGTTGGTAGAGCTGTGGGATGGATGGTGTAGACGTGAGAAGCGTTTGTTTGACAGTATGAACCTGAGAGGACACCGTCTCCCCATAGACTTCCATTGGAAGGTGAAACGTGTCTCCCCCACTTTGACGGCTTGTAAAATCCAAACCCAGTAATTCAGACAAAAACTTTTAATAACTTTTAATCAGCACAGTTGGGAGAGTAATGTGTCAAAGTTTGGAAGCGATAGCATTGATGGCCTAGGAGGAGATAGATTTTGTTGGGGGAGTAAAAGAAGTCCTGATTTTGACAGCTTTGTCCAATTTGTGGACATTCTGTTGTAGACAGGTGAGGGGTCAGAGTGTAGGAATTGTTGGTCTTGATGAGACGAGTCCAACGGTGTTGGTCCCATGTTTGTGGGACATTCGTGGGAGGAGTTATAGCGCTCCAAATTATAAAAGAATTATCTTTTAGTTGTGTGGCTCCCTAGGTGGCGCTATTGACTTTTGTGGTGTTTTTCTTTAGATTAGTGAATGTTTAGCCAGACTGGACAAGTGTGGTGAATGTCAGCAAATTTCAATCATGTTCAGGGTTGAAATTAGATGATGCTCATATTGGGCGCTCATTGAGAGCAAGAACAGTCCAGGACCAGGTTTTGAATGGTGAGGATGTGAAAACCGGCTCCAGGCCGTCTGGCCCAGCTGCCTCATGGGTGTTGGGGGGCTGGGACACTGGCTAGTGGGTGTTTGTAGTGTTTTAGTGCTGCTGATGTGTTGCTCTGCCCAGCAAACATGAGAGGGTCCAAGTACCTTCAGGCTCAGGACAGAGTGTGTAACATGACTAGGAGGTGAGACTGATGCTGTCAGTCACAGAGCAGATTTAAATTTGATGACTGAAGGAAATATACATGATAAGAACATGTATTAATTGATGTTTTCATTTACTTGAATTAGGACACATTTGGCACATTCATCAGCATGTCAGCATTATTGTGCATCAGTGCAAATAAATTGGAATTCGTTTAAATTCATCAACCATCGTGCTACATCCTCAACGCAAAACTATGCAGATTTAAATGTACTGGCACTGCATGACATCTTTGATCCCTAAGAAATCTAAAGATGATATAACTTAAAAAAACACTGTGTGTGTGTGTGTGTGTGTGTGTGCGTGATTCTTTAGTGACATGTGTTGTTGTCTCACCAGATGTCAGCAGCTGACTGAGTTGCTCAACCGCTGCTCCCACATCGACCCGCAGGAACTCCCACAGCCGGAGCCTGGAGAAGAGCTGCTGTAGGAGGGCCCGCAGGGCCTGACACACACACACACACACACACACACACACACACACACACACACACACACACACACACACGCTTCAATATTCTGCTCTTGATCACGCTGAAATGGAACATTTTTCGATCTTAATCGTCGCTGACTTTGTCCTCAAGGCGACCAAAGACATCCTGTCTTTCCTCTTCCTTTTCCTCTCCAGCTCATTGAGCCGCTCACCCACATGGCTCACTTGGCCCACTGCCAGCTTCACCTGAGCTCAGACATGATGCTCCATCCGAAGGAGCACTGCTGGGGAAAATCCTGTTTGTACCTGTCTCCGTATCCCCTGTTCTGAGGTTGTGGTTGGTGTCTCGTGGAAAGAGAACCGCCAGCAGAACAGTCTGACCTATGACGTGCAGAGATGTTCACTTTCTTTGTCATGGGACGACCTTCTCTTGTTCCTGTCACACACTCGGCCCACCCTGCTGTCACCCCTAAGACAACTCTAATAGGAGTCAGGATTCGAAAGAAGTGCGACTGGCTCTTTATCATGTATGAGTTGTTGAATTGTGAGGGCCTGAAGGTCCTTTATGTTTGCTCGTTTAATTGGAGTTTGTCAGTGGTTGAACAGGTGAAACACGCCATCCTCTGACCCACATGCTCATTTAGTGACTGAATCACCCTTTTGAAAAAACCTGAATACCTTGTGAGACAAAACCTGCATCTTTTATTGAGTCTTTTTGTGAAAGACGTTCTCCCTCACCAACACATGGCAGCACAGGAGGAAAAAACTTCACGTCAAGTCAAAGCCAGGAGTCAGAGCTTCAACACTTCACCTCCCAAGCGATGGGACTTGTTGATGATGTCGCTCTGACTGCAGGCACCAGCCAGCGACTCGTAACCATGAGCTTCCAGTGCTGTCAAGTCTCCTCAACCCAGACAAAGACGCCACGCAGACGAGGAGTCCACTGAGCTGTCTGAAGTTTTTCTGCTCGTTTGTTTCACTACAAAATGCATTTACTGGGTTGTAAACCATGAATGTTGTGCTTTCCATGTTTTCTACTCAGCAGTGTTTGATTTTGACAGGTGTGAAGACAGATTTGACATCACTTGCTTTTTTCAGGTGGATTAGCTCCCCATCAGGAGGTAGATTCATTTTATGGTTAAAATCGTCCCTACTGTGAAAGCCTTTGTCTGCACTTGGTGTTAAGCAGGTGATAATCTACTGTCTGCACCTGCCAGCTCCTGTTGTCATACTTGGCACTTTATATTTAGTTTGACTGCGGTTTGAGGATCAGTTTGGTGCTTCCAGTTCTGAGAGGAGGGTAGAAAGGTGCCTGAACAATTGTGAACATCTGTGTAATGCAGACGTTTTAACTGGCAGAATTTATGAAGTCTTAAAACTCTGTGTGTTCTCCATCTGCATCAGGATGATCTGCAGATCCCAAGGGAAACATCATTTTCCTCATTGTTCGGTCACAGTCGTAGACGGTTTTCTCAGGTTTATTTCAAATCGTTTAAACATCAGCGTGAACTTTCTGTGATTTGCTGTATTGCTACTGTTCGGTACAGCCGATGCAGACTCACATCTACGTGTTGCTCATGCTGGATGAGTGCTGGTACTCCTGCAGCAGCATGCTTCCCATCAGCCACCTCACAGCTCAGGTGCCACAGGGCTCTGTCTAGGAGCCACGCTGGTTTCAGATCAGGAGCATTGACCAGGTTGTAGCCACACTCGGGATGTTGGTGAATCCACTCACTATCAACGGCTGAGAGGAGAGGAAGGGAGAGGAGAGGAGGTGTAGAGGAGATCCGGAGAACAGATCCACACAGATCACATGTTATTACTGTCATATACCACAGTTGTCAAAATGTGCTGGTGCATATATTAGGCGTTGCATGGTAACGACACTACAAGACAGTCCACGTGCTGACCAGCGCTCTCTCCATGGCTGTGGTTACCCAGCGGTGTTCAGTAAGTGACTGGACATAAATACGGTGTCAGAGGTGAATGGGAGGAAGAAGAGGAGCAACGGCAGAGTTCAGACCCCCAACAAACTTCTCCTTTGACAAGCCAGCAAGCAGCCGGATTGATTCAGGACTGCCAACATCCTCAGCAAAGAAGATGTTCAGTGGCGTGATATCCAGCATGAGAAGTGAGGTGGGGAACCTCCCAGTGGGTGGAGAGTTTGATGAGTATTTTGTGCCAAGTGGGAATGTGAGACACAAACCAGCATGTTTCCATCGGCGTGGAGGGAAAGCTTAGACTTTTATCAGGGTTTCTTATGAACTGTCTGAACATTGTGACTTTGGTGCCAGCAGAGAGGAAATGATCCAGGACAGGATCATTGTGGGAATAAAGACGACCCTCACGGGCTGCAGCTGATGAACCGTAGAAGCTGCAACAGCAGGTGGGCGGTCTCAGCAAAGGACCCTGGATCTGCTGGTGTGCTTCCCACCTGTTGAATTCAAGACTGGCACAGGGGCCGAAGCGAGCATCATCGGGAAGGACATCGATCACTCACTCATCCCTGAAACCCCACTGGAGCCTGCGGACATTCCACTAGACAGATTCTGAGGGGGTAAAGAGTTCGGGTAAGGCCCGCATGGTAGCCTGAAGAGCCCCATCCCCTCAACAGTGGGACGGCCACTCGCAGGTAGAACCAATGGACCTGGGCCTCGCACAACAAGCAGCCTTTCAACACATCAGGGAGCAACCATGCCAGGACAAGTCTGCACTGCTGCATCAATTGATACAAGTCATTATGGACTGGGGGGGGGCCTGCTTCACCTCTAAGGGGGGCAGTGTAAACCTGTGATTTACTGCACCAGGCACCACACAGAAGCTGAAACACACTCTGCCCAGATAGAGATGGGAGGCTCTGGTCAGCGTGAGAGAAATTTCCATGATACCTTAATGGACCAAAACTCTTCAAGTTGGTGACTGACAACAAGTCACTTCGCCTGAACAAATGTACCTCGACCATGTCAGTGTCTCCTCATGTGACTCATGAGGTTCAACACAGGGTCAGGGCACGCTCCAGGAAAAACCTGGAACGTGTTTGTCGCTGACATCCCGTCACACCACCCACGGACCGGCTCGTAGGCTGTGACAGACACGCACAGTGAGGAACTGATGCTTGTGTCTGCCAAGATGGATGAAGTTCCGCTGGTGACAGCAGAGGACACAGAGCTACTGTCTGTTATGAAGCTTGTAAGCTAGTGACCCTGGCCTGAACACACAGGTGCACATGGCTGCAAGAGCAAACGTTGAAGTTAAATCTGAGCTGTCAGAACACGATACGGTGGACTTATCCTAACAGGAAGCAGGATCGTCCTGCCAAGGTCAATGAGAGGGAAATCCCTAAAAAAAAAAAAACACCGGACAACAAGGCCTGAATAAATGCAGAGAGTAATTGTGTTCATCAGTGTGGTGGCCTGGACCTGTGTGAGCACCAACACCAATAGGTTCATAGAAGTAGTGCACCTGCCCTCAGCCACAAACGGACAAATGACCAAAAAGCTGAAAGTGGTCTCCCTGGAGATTCTGCATCCCTGATGAGATGGCGAATGATAACAGGCCCAAGTTTCCTGGCACAAACCTGTAGGAGATCTCTAAACTGCTTGACCGCCATATTCTCAAGCATCTAAAGCTCTCATCATCCTGATCAGGGAAGCTGAGCAAGCTGTGCAGAGGGCAAAGGAAATCGTCTGGCAAAAGGATCCTGTGATGGCCTTGATGGCCCATAGGTTCACCCCCTGCTCCACCACAGGCTTCAGCCCAGCTGAACTCCTGATGGGGAGGAAAATAACTCCCCTCCTTGGAAAAAAATTGTACTCTTTAATGGCTCAGCATGTCGGCTGGGAAAGGCAAGAAAGACAATTATGATGCAACTCATCTTAAAAGAGCTGGAGCTACAGGTCTTGTTGAGCTTCTGTAGCCTGATAGCTAGATGTAGCTTTATTGCTAGCTGTGGCCTGAGAGCAAGATGTAGTCTGAGCGCTAGCAGTAGCCTGAGAGCTAGTAGTAGCCTGACAGCTAGCAGTAGCCTGAGAGCGAGCTGTAGCCTGAGAGCTAGCAGTAATCAGAGAGCTAGCTGTAGCCTGAGAGCTAGCAGTAGCCCAAGAGCTAGCAGTTGCCTGAGAGCTAGATGTAGCCTGAAAGCTAGCAGTAGCTCGAGAGCAAGCAGTAGTCTGAGAGCTAGCAGTAGCCTGAGAGCGAGCTGTAGCCTGGGAGCAAGCAGTAGCCTGAGAGCTAGCTGTAGCCTGAGAGCCAGCAGCAGGCTGAGAGCAAGCTGTAGCCTGAGAGCCAGCAGTAATCAGAGAGCTAGGGGTAGCCTGAGAGCTAGCAGTAGTCTGAGAGCTAGCAGTAGCCTGAGAGCGAGCTGTAGCCTGAGAGCGAGCTGTAGCCTGAGAACTAGCAGTAGCCTGAGAGCAAGCAGTAGCCTGAGAGCTAGCTGTAGCCTGAGAGCAAGCAGTAGCCTGAGAGCCAACAGTAGCCTGAGAGCTATCTGTAGCCTGAGAGCCAGCAGTAATCAGAGAGCCAGCTGTAGCCTGAGAGCTAGCAGTAGTCTGAGAGCTAGCAGTAGCCTGAGAGCCAGCTGTAGCCTGAGAGCTAGCTGTAGCCTGAGAGCGAGCTGTAGCCTGAGAACTAGCAGTATTCTGAGAGCTCGCTGTAGTCCGAGAGCGAGGAGTAGCCTGAGAGCTAGCTGTAGCCTGAGAGCTAGCAGTTGTCTGAGAGCTAGCTGTAGCCTGAGAGCTAGTAGAAGCCTGAGAGCTAGCAGTAGCCTGAGAGCCAGCAGTAATCTGAGAGCTAGCTGTAGCCTGAGAGCTAGCAGTAATCAGAGAGCTAGCAGTAGCCTGAGAGCTAGCAGTAATCTGAGAGCTAGTTGTAGCCTGAGAGCTAGCAGTATTCTGAGAGCTAGCAGTATTCTGAGAGCTAGCTGTAGCCTGAGAGCTAGCAGTATTCTGAAAGCTAGCAGTATTCTGAGAGCTAGCTGTAGCCTGAGAGCTAGCAGTATTCTGAAAGCTAGCAGTATTATGAGAGCTAGCTGTAGCAACTATGTGACCACTTCACTCACTCAGCATAGTCACATCATAATTTTGTGCTTCTGTCAGAAAAAAATACGCGGACAGTGAAAATGGGACTGATAAGCTCAGAGACATAAGATGCCGGAGGGCTGGACCATTCGGAACCACCACGACATTCACCTTTGCTTTCATTTGTAAAGAAAATGCAGGAGATAGCTGTTGAATGTCTGCAGATGCTGGATCAGACTTGTTGCTCGTCAAAATGGCTAGTAACTCTGAAAGCTGTTAACCATGGTCGCCGGTTAACGCCAAGCCCCAATCATGTGACCGAGCCCTCTGTTTCTGCGAGTTTGCAATATGTCTACATGTTATATTTCTATGTTTGAATCATCTTTTTACTCTCAGAAGGGACAGAGCTTGAGGATTGCTCTGAATGATCAGACAGGTGCTCTCAAGGTGAACCAGCTGACTACAACTTTAACATGAAATCTTCCAGCACATCCAAGCTAAACTGAAGACGGAATTCAGAAAGCTCATGTTTCCACAGGTCTAAAGGTTTGAGGCTTTGAAAGTGAGAGGGAGGTCAGGCTGTCAGGTCCTGACAAAGTGCTGCCTCTTGCCAGCACCAGTCTATGTACGCGTTTGACCTTCAGCATGAATAGAGACTAAATGTCAGAGGGGAAACTGAGAAGGTGATGCAACAGCCACAACTACCTGCTGGAAAGGCCAACAGCTGTGGCTAGATTCCACCACTCCCTGTCACTGTCCCAGATAAAAATAACTCCCCAGTAATCCCTCAGTGGGACTGAGTCACTGTAGCAGGACATGAAAATAGGATGCAGCCACGAGGAGCACAATAGTGAATCATCAAGCTCTCCCCTGCAGGGTTCCTTCTCAAACTGCAACCGTTATGAATATCAGGTGAGTGTTCAATCAGAGGACCCCGGACACCGTGGATCCATGAGTCTCCAGCGTGTGACTGCTAGGGTGAGGCTGAAGTCTGACGTTGGATGTGGGAGGGGACACAGTGGAGCTGAACTCCTACCCAGCTGGTCTCAACCTGGGCGTTGGCTCCGTTCCATCACCGCTGAAACGTATTTATTATCTGTTCATTGATGGAGATAAGAAGTAGATGGCGCTCTACGTCTGCAGTGTCCCGCTGCAGGAGACGAGGCGCAGTGACACAAGGTTAGACCTCGAACAAACACAGACACCAAAGAAGGAAGGAAACACGGGATGGATACGGAAATAGCTCAAATAAATTAGCTAAAATAAAATAGCTCAAATAAATTAGCTAAAATAAAATAGCTCAAATAAATTAGCTAAAATAAAATAGCTCAAATAAATTAGCTAAAATAAAATAGCTCAAATAAATTAGCTAAAATAAAATAGCTCAAATAAATTAGCTAAAATAAAATAGCTCAAATAAAATAGCTCAAATCAATTAGCTAAAATAAAATAGCTAAAATAAAATAGCTCAAATAAATTAGCTAAAATAAAATAGCTCAAATAAATTAGCTAAAGTAAAATAGCTAAAATAAATTAGCTAAAATAAAATAGCTAAAATAAATTAGCTAAAGTAAAATAGCTCAAATAAATTAGCTAAAATAAAATAGCTCAAATCAATTAGCTAAAATAAAATAGCTAAAATAAAATAGCTCAAATAAATTAGCTAAAATAAAATAGCTCAAATCAATTAGCTAAAATAAAATAGCTAAAATAAAATAGCTCAAATAAATTAGCTAAAACAAAATAGCTCAAATAAATTAGCTAAAGTAAAATAGCTCAAATAAATTAGCTAAAGTAAAATAGCTCAAATAAATTAGCTAAAACAAAATAGCTCAAATAAATTAGCTAAAGTAAAATAGCTCAAATAAATTAGCTAAAATAAAATAGCTCAAATAAATTAGCTAAAGTAAAATAGCTCAAATAAATTAGCTAAAATAAAATAGCTCAAATCAATTAGCTAAAGTAAAATAGCTAAAATAAATTAGCTAAAATAAAATAGCTCAAATCAATTAGCTAAAATAAAATAGCTCAAATAAATTAGCTAAAATAAAATAGCTCAAATAAATTAGCTAAAATAAAATAGCTAAAGTAGGAAACATAGGACGATGGAATTGAAGAGATCTGAATATTTCAGCAACATGCTGTTGGAAAATATCTTAATACAGTCCTGACCTCCACGAACTCTGACCTCCATGAACTCTGACCTCCATGACTTGTAATATTCCGTTTTTCCACTCAGTTTTTTAATGCACAAATTGAAACTGTGAGTAAACACACCTAACATGGCAACTGTGGTCAAATAAGCTGTGGTTGCAGGAAGCTCAGTACCTGTGTGGTTGTACACCACATCAGTGATGCACACCATGCCCCAGTCTCTCCTCAGCCCCTCCACCAGACCAGCCACGTGGTCCCAGGTGTACTGCTGTCCCTCGGGTGAGAAGGAAGGGTTCAGCTCCAGCTGATCAGCCAAGGAGAAGCCTGAGCCCGACACTCCCAGCCTCTGCAGGGGGGTGAGGTGGATCATGTTGTAGCCTGGAGCAGAGCAGAGAAGAAGCAGAGGTCCAAACTTCAGTGGGAAAACAGAGTGAAGGATACTGGAGTTACTGGTCAATAGATGTGTGTGTGTGTGTGTGTGTGTGTGTGTGTGTGTGTGTGTGTATATGTGTGTGCGTGTATATGTGTGTGTGTGTGTGTATATGTGTGTGTGTGTGTGTGTGTATATGTGTGTGCGTGTATATGTGTGTGTGTGTATGTGTGTGCGTGTATATGTGTGTGTGTGTATGTGTGTGTGTGTATATGTGTGTGCGTGTATATGTGTGTGTGTGTGTGTGTGAGGTTGGCAGTCATGTTGTTGTGAATCTTGTTGTGCAGCAGCGTACAGCGTGGAACTCTTTCAGCCGTGGCTGCAGTGGTTTCCGAGTCAGAGGTTTTGAGGTTTGTTTTTGTGCGAGCAGTCACACGCAGCATCGTCACAGCTTCCGATCGTTCGGAGCATCTAAAGTGATCCGTGTTGTCTCAGATTCATTGTGTGATTGATTTACAGAACCCTTGTAGACTTCATGCTGACATGATGGTCCACACCAGTATCTTAGTGTTGATGTGGTCTGTTGTCGTGCCGTCACTAACCCGTCTCCTTAGCGACCCGAAGTCGCTCTCGCCACTCGTCCAGTGGGCCGAGACTCCGGGCCAAGTATGTCTGGCTGCTGATGCAGTCCAGTGGCAGGATGTCATCGTTGGCTCCCACCTTTACAACCGGATCCACCACAATGTGACCTCCACTCACTTTTTCTGTCTCCCTGGAAGAGAAAACATCGATGGACACCTGATGGACGCTCGTGGGGGGGTAGCAGGCTCAGTTAATGCTAAGTTAGATCCAGCGCAGTTGTTTTGATCCCAGAAGAAGAATGTTGGCTTCTGTTCAGTGATCATGTGATCTCTCTCTTTCTCTCTCTCTGTCACTCACACACACACACACACACACACACACCTTGATATATGGGTTGAATTCTTCACTTTGATGACAATACTCCACTCATTTTCAATCAACAACATCTTGATAAGACCGTCGTCGTCGGTCAGCTGTTTATGTTGATGCCCTGCACACGACTGGGGAAAGGAAAAGGACGCAGAAATCCAGTGAATGAAAAACTGTTGAAGTACATTTATTTGTTTGTTTTCTAAATGGCTGCAACTCAATTTCTGGCCTTAGCTTGACTTCAAATCAACGTAGAAAAAGTAATATAATATTTTTGAGAGTCTATTTTCACATTTTGGGGTGCCAGAAATCCACAGAAATAGCAGTCGGGTCTCTAAGTCAAGTACATTTCTATTTTTTCACGGAATTATACAACTGTTGTAATAATAATTGCATTTCTCTGAGTTTTCAGCACGTTCCCTCCTTCAGGACAGAGACTACCTCCACTCTGAAGGTAAATGGACGACATCCCAGGCTTCCTCAGACAGCAGCATTTACATCTCGTCTGATGAGAGGATGGAGGAGCTGATGTTCTCGACATGAATGAAAACCAAGCCCTCAAAGTCCTGCAGCCTGTCTCCCAGAAACAGAGCTAGAAACGACTGGGCCATCTTTGTCGTGGGAGGTGAGAAAATCCCACTCGGCCCAAGAAAAGCCTGCAGAGACACCGTACAGCAGAGCTCTCTGATAAACAGGTGGGCAGGGTTGTGCTGAAAGGGCCTTCTGACGATGCACACATAAGGATGGAGCGATCAGCGCCCCCAACAACCAACATGCCGATCCCCCAGAAGGCTTTTCTTCCCCTGGTGCAGACACGTTTTGCCGAGATCCTTCAGTTCAGTGCTCGCTGGTGTGTATCGGACTCGGCCACCAAGGCCATACTGGCAGAAATGCGCACAGAGGTCACGCGGACTCTGGTTGTTCAGGTTTGCCGAACAGGAGCCAAAAGGAAAAGATGGCTGACATCCCTGGAGACATGATGGCCGACACCAGCCCTTCCTGGTCCGCCTCTAGGGCGACGCGGCACCCCTCTGAACAGGCTAAGTGAGAGAGAAGTGGGACACCTGGTGCTGGGTCCCAGCCCCAAGTCCAGACTGGAGTCCTGATCAGCCAGCAGCCAATCCAACAGCACCATTGTGTTAGGAGACTGTGTTGTGTTCAACAAGGTTCATGATGATGATCAGGAGGTTCTCCAGAGAACTTTTTATTTTTCCATCTGTTAGCTAACCCACACTGGCGATGACAGAAATACCACCGAGACTGGCAGCATCAGAGGCTCTGGGGCCCAAAGCTCTGATGTTGGATCGCCATCATGACTCAGCAGCGGGTCGTTTCCTGGCTTTGGGTCAAATCAGTGAATAATTCACCACCAGGCAAAGCTGCAAAGAGATGATCCACAAAAGCCTCCAAAGCCTCGAGGACGCATAAAGATGAGAACGTAGCCTAGCATCACTGTCACTGATACAACGCCCGGTGCTGGGTGTGCTGTGACACCTCCGTCTGCTGAGACTCCTGAGTTGTTTGAGCTCATCATGAGTCTGGCCAAGCTCCTCCCTGAATCTGTCTCTCTGCAGATCAGCGCCATCTCCTGGATCATCAGAGGCTCTAGCCCCAGCCTGTTGCTATGGGAACCACAGATAGTTGGATGACCTTCAGCAAGCCCGTGGTCAAGGGAATGGTGAAAGAGTTCGGCTCTGCAAAGCTGCTCACGGAGAACGCCATGACAGCTGATCCTTCTTTTGATGCTGCTGTTAACACATTTCAAAGACCACCTACAATGTGGGGGACCACCAAATGAGATGCCCAAGGTCTATGCTAACACTTCCCAACCACTACCATTCACTGTGCGAAGCAAACGAGCTCCCTGGGGAAGGGTTTCTATCAACTTGTCTGTCTCTAGGAACGAAGGACAGTCAGGGAATTTCCCAAAAAGGGATTTGTTCGGTTGAAAGTCAAACCCGACAAGTCTCTGCTCGCGGTGGTTTTGTGATGTTCCTGCAGTTGTGGGAACAAACCTTCACTCCTCTGTTGTGTTAGTTTTAATTTGCTCAGGATAACATGTGGAGGGAGTGGGGGTCAGCCATGATTCTCTCTTATGATGAATCATAGAACAATAAACTTTTGTAGATCAGTAAAACTAGTACACGTTCCAGTTCCTGCCTCAACAAACCCTCTGCAGTGTGGCCAGCAGGAGGCGCCGCACCTGTGTCCACAAACAGATCACCCAGACTTGACCTGATGGTGGCAGTGTTCAGCAGCACACAGAATCGATTGTTAAGATGATCCACTTCAATGGTTTTCCAGTTTTTAACAAGGTACCACTTCTTTGATGGTTAGTATTTTGAATAAAAAGATTTAATGAGCTGAATAAATCAAATCTGTTGTAATTAGTTACAGGAGGGTTGAACTTTTCTCCCATGTTGCCGGGGTGACGCCTGTAATGGGACAGTTTAATCAGCCCACTCCTGAATGTAGCTCAAGCTGCTACACAGTACCTTTGTCAACATGTCCTCCAGCACGTTACAACCCTCTGATACAGGACCAAACTAGGGTTCCTTGGTGCCCCGTTTCAAAATAGTGATGTTTCGTAATGTGTCGACCCAACCGTGAAGATGGTGGTTCAAGTTCAAATAAGCACTTTTGCTGAAGTTAGTGGACAACTCTGGACATAGTGTTGACTTGTAGCTGAAAACAGGAACCGGACCAAAATGTCTTGGCGGGGTGCCCCCTGGACAGGTCACCAGTCCATGGCAGGGCCAACACATAGAGACAGACAACCATTGGCTCTCCCAGCCACGCCTACGGTCAATTTAGAGTCTGGATTAACCTGGTCCCTCTTGATGTCTTTGGACTGTGAAGGAAGCTGGAGTACCAGAGAGAACCCAGCAGGAACAGGGAGAACATGGAGACTCACCCAGAAAGACCCCGTGCTGCAGCCGGGGCTCCACCCACAACCTTCTTGCTGGGGGCCACAGTGAGGACCACTGCTCCACCCACAACCTTCTTGCTGGGGGCCACAGTGAGGACCACTGCTCCACCGGGCCGCCCTTTCTCGTGAATATTAGATGTTAAAATCCAATGTTGGTTTGACATGAAATGCAAACGTTGTACCTCAAACCAACAAAATACTTCACACGTGAATGTATATCAGACAGGTTTGATTCACAGAACCTCGTCACAGAGGTCAGTCACTCAGGATTGTTTGTGGGCGGACCAGCGGGCCAGCAGGTTAGCTGGGGGGTCATGTTGCTTGAGGGGTTGAGGCCAGGGGTCAGTACAGCAGTGGTGACAGAAGGACTTACCCACAGGAGAAGTAGTACTGGTATGATCCAGCCACCTTTAAGTCCAGTCTGCAGTACTTGTCGCAGTCATCCTTTCGGCCATTGGGGTAGACCCAGTCCAAGGAATGAAACTTCTCACGATCAAACTGATGGTCATTGGTGGGGTAGTTGGTGTAGACCTGGACCTCCCTGCCCTGAAGCGTGGGACCCAGACGGAACTGCAGCTCGAAGCCTGAAGAGGACAGGAGGAACGAGGATGACTGGAGGACGGGGAACCCAGGAGGATCATGCCGGTGTGGAAGTCATTGCTTCGCAATAAGTCATCAGGTGGTAGATGGGAAGCAGCGGGGGATCTGACTGAAACAGGGCAGCTGCTCCGGAGGCTACGCCTTTAGCATCGCTATTCTAGAGAAAGTGGGACGGTTATTTCAAACATAAACATTCTGCTGCATAGAAGATGACTTGAATGTTGAATTAAGAAAATAAAATCATTTGGAAAATGTTCGCAGATGAAATAAATCAGGTGAGAAGCGAAGGTCTCTTTCATCAACGTCTGAACAATCCAACTTTTCTGCGGTTGAAGAAGTCTCCCCTGCTGGCCACGAGGAAGAATGCAGCTTTGACACACTTCCACATTGACTTCACTTATCAAACCATGAGGTTACAGCCAGATGTTTGTACAGTTTGTGGCGTAAACACATTGTTGTTAGACTTTCCAACGGTTCTTGAAGACATCATGTGCAGTGCATGTTTCCACTGGGGGAGTAAAAAGGGCCCTGACCAGACACAACAGACCCTGTAGACGGATCGAGTTTAGGTGTGAAGCCGTGACAGAGTCAGCTGAAAGCCACAGTCACATGACCCACATCCAGATCATATTGGCCTGAACAGCCAGATCAGACAAACCTGCAGATAAGGGACAGAGGTGGAAAACATGTAAACAGTTCAAGATGTACATCAGGGCAGACGAGGCGGTCTCTCCAGTCCGGTCCAGTTCTCTCTGTGTGGCGGTGCAGGACTTTACATTGATGTGCAGACAGCACACGGTCAATCAGCATGTGACAGGAGCGAAGAAGCTCCGGAACCTGCACCAAACACCCGTGAACCCCGGGATATTTGAGAGGGAGAGCATGTGAACCCTTTTTTAGGTGGACACAGATGAACGGGTGAGAGTGTGGTGGTGGAAGCCTGGGAAATTCGTCCTACCTTGCTCGAGGCAGAACAGAGCGCGCTCCAGTCTCTCCATGTCAGTGAGCAGCAGCAGACCCCCTGTCAACTGATCTCAAGCACGCTGTCCGACTGTATTTAGGCTGCTGCTGCCACACCAAGGGGGGGAGAGAGAGAGAGAGAGAGAGACGGTAACACGACACAGCGCCACTGCAGCAGCGCCGCTGCAGCTCCTGATGTGTACCATCTTTCACTGTCACTCTCGCTGTCTGGCGCTGCTTGATTCTCCTCAGACGTCCAGCAGCAGTGCAGCTTCATGACTTCTGTCGTCAGCGGGGTCAGTCTGAGTTGGGGGCCTCCCCCCGGGGTCCTGTCATTACTCTGCTTAAGTTACTGGATGCCTGAATGGGACCACGATGATGTGATCTGACCCAAAGACAGCGAGCTGTTTAGCCTTGTTAGCCCAATAATGCTGCTTTACATAACCTGAGGGGAGAACAAAACACATGAAGTGGTCCTGACTCACTGGTGAGTTTCTGACTAACGAGGACCAACGAGGGAAGACAGTAAAAATACCCTCAAAACTGCAGTATTGCTTAACCACATCTTTAAATGGATCACAAACATGTAGGCTGTTCTGCATGATGACTTTGACCAGAGGTCCTAGCTGGAACCGTCTGGATGCCTCTGGGGAGGCACCGACCACCGAGGGGTGAAGGCCCCGGGACAGACCCTCCATTCCTCTACTGCTGGATCTGTGAGGGGTGAGAACCAGCAGAATCCTCAGATGCACCGGCAGATGGGCAACGTTACAGCTGGGGTTCTATGTGCCGTGGCTGTCAGCAGCAGCTTCCTCCCTGGCTGGGAGGGACATGAGGGGAGGAAGCAGGTCGGGACGCTTTCTTTAATTTCACAGGTGTTGGTGGAGGCCTGCTGTCTCTGGGGGCCCTCTGGTCTCTGGAGGCCGGTTCCAGGGAGGCATACGAAGGCGAAGGCCCTCCTCTAGGCTGTACTGTTGGTTATGAGTTGCAAGGCCAGACTAATGTTTGGTTTTTGGAACTCAACTCTAGGAGACTGTTGGTTGAAAAAGGAAGAATTCATCTGCTCCGCTAGGGGCGCTGCTACCGTCTAAGATTTGGGCCAAAACAGAAGAAGAGCAGACTCCCAGAATGCACCGCCTGCGTGAATCAGAGATGTTATTCCCGCATTGAAGATGGTGACGTTAGCAGTTTTCGCGGAATGGTGGTGATGGCCGTCAGAGGGTTCCACCGTCACATCCCCCGGCTTACACAGGTGGCGTCGCCATCGGACAGATCCGCGTTGAGAGTCGCTGCAGATCAGCGTAGTTGAAGAGAGGAGTTTGGTTCTGTCTCCCCGGAGCGTCCCTCTCCTTCCCCGGAGCGTCCCTCTCCTTCCCCGGAGGGTCCATCTCCTCCCGGGTAACATCTCTGGCTGCCGCTGATCCGAGCCGCAGACCCGACCGGCCGTGTCAGAAACATGGCGGCCATCAGTAAATATGTGACAGCGAAGAACTCCTCCATAGCAGGCGGGGTTTTGCTCGTTTTATATCTGCTGAAGAAGAGGAGACGGGCGAGCAGGCAGGACCGGTGAGTTGGGCGGTGGAAGGGAGCTTCCGCCCGGGTTCAGCGGCTTGTGTGCGAGTTTCGCCGAATGCTAACGAGTTAGCCGCGGCGTCTGACAGGTGACAGCGACCTGCTCCCGCAGTCACGCCCGTGTCCTGAGGGCAGCTTGGTGGTTCGTGCTTCCCGCTCGGTCTGTCGGACATGAACCCTCAACAGTGACTCCACACAAATGTGTTCACCCGGAAAACCTCGCCTGCGCACGACTCCTGCGGATGGTTGTCTGGGGGGCTCAGAGGTCTGGGCCCCGTCCAGGGCGCCTCCGCATTCGTGTCAGACGTTTGTGTGATCAGTTTCGTCCGCCGTGGGGGTCGTGGGGTGTAACGAGGATCTTCTGGCGGGGCGAGAGTGAAGTCCCGACTGTGACGTCAGCTATTCATTTGAAGGGGCCAGGTTTTCAGCCACCTGTCGCGTGATTACATGAGGAATTCCCTGATAAACTCATCGCTGGTGTAAAGACGGAGAAGGTGATCAATGCCTCCCAGACACACGACCGATAACACTGAACCCACACCAGGGGCCCCGTGTCGGTGAGGCACCTCCCCGCCCGACTGCCCCCCCTTGAGACCCACCAGTGAGAGCAAATGTATCAGTCGGAACTGAAGGGCTTCTATGGGGCAGTCGGTGGACCAGGCAGCAGCAGGAAAGAGTGGAGGGTCAGGGGTCAAGTGCTGCTGGGGGTCTGGGCTGAATCTTCCTTCTTGACCTGGACATGTTGAACCAAAACCTCATTCAGGTCCAGGAGCCAGTCCCTGCAGGGTTAAAACCCTGTCACACACCAGGGTGACTAGAAGAATCCTAGACAGAAGAAGAGCAGACTCCCAGAATGCATCGCCTGCGTGTGAGAGAGAGAGAGAGAGAGAGTGACATGCCAAGTGTGATCCGTCATTATTGCCGGGCTCAAACCAGTTTTTGCTCTTCTTTTACAGAATCTGGTTTGACTCCAGCAGAATTGCTTGCTTGTGTCGTTCACTCTCACTCAACAGAAGGAAAGACCTGGATGAACAGTTGGAAGGGTTTAATGAGCTCATCGATATCATCTGTTTCTTTGCAGCCCCAAAGGAGCGTCAGATCTGGTCCTGAACACGGAGGTACGTCCGTCGTGCTTCCTGTCAGGGATGCAGCGATCCGACTCCATCAGTCCTGGCACTGAGTCCTGGTACCGACCGACAGTGATTCGTGATCTGACACGAGTGTTAGCGGCATGTTTCTCTGAAAAAACATTCTTTTGTGTGTGACATCTTGCGTTAAGCATTGTTGTCGTGGAAGAAAATGTAACAGACGGATAACTGAGCTGCTTGCTAGTGATGTTGAAAGCAGGTCCCCAGCTGCCAGCGTAGCCGCCGCCAGGCAGACCGCTGCTCTGCTGCCTCCCCACCCGCGCCGACCCTCATGACACGACAGTCTCAGTGTCGGGTCATGAGGGTCGTTACTTGACTGATGTCAGATCGCTGCTTTAATGTCCAGATGCGTCCTGACTAGTTGACTCTAGCTGTGTCCCAGCTGACCTGTGCTGTGTGTCGTCCTGCAGAAAGACGGCCGGAAGGACCGAGCAGCAGTGGACAAAGTCTTCTTCCTCCGGATCCTGCGGATCATTCGTATCATGGTTCCTCGGGTCTTCTGCATGGAGGTGCGACACCCTGCCGCTCTGCTTCCCCTGCGTGTTGCATTTGGAGCTGTCGTCCAGATGTTTAGGGGCAGTGAAGGCCCTCCGACGGTCCGGCGACGCTCCCCAGGACCACGTAGAGCTCAGCTGTGTAAACTCGATATCTGACCTCTCGTTCCTCACGGAGGTCGATTCGACGTCAGTGTGCAGGCTGATGGACGTGTGGTTTGATGATGAAGCTGCTGTCACTTTCCTCTGCGGAGGGAGGAGTCTATCGCTCCTCTGGTCTTGGTGTGACCCATGCGTGTGCCAGCTGGTCATCACACCCAGACGGTGCACAGCCTGGGTTCTAAGAGTTCGTATGTCGCCACCTGCTTCCTCAGCAGCACCGCATTCAGCCCTCAGAGTGACCGATCAGCAGCTCTCAAACAGCGGTCGGCAACCGTGAGTTAGATGTGAGGCGACATCTGTCCAGATGTCAGCAGGCGTCTGTCCAGACGCAGAGCCCTCTGACACAGATCCATCTGTGCCAAAAGCCAAGGTCACGTTCACACGTGTCCTCTGGGCCCGTTCAGCCTTATCAGTCCCGAGTCAAGGACGGGTTGATAAACAATTTAATGATCTGCAGCATTTTACAGGCTCTAACCCTCCTCTGTGCTCATCGTCTCCCCACAGACCGGCTACCTTCTCCTCATTGCCGCCATGTTGGTGGCCCGGACCTACTGTGACGTGTGGATGATCCAGAACGGAACCATGATCGAAAGGTCAGACTCAGGCTTCCCGCTTAGATCAGGCGTTCCAGTGGAAATGATTCAGTGTAGAGCTCCACATGAAGGGTTGTCCAGTCTAGAAGTCTTACACAAACACCAGTGGCGAGCGCCTCCCAGTACACATCAGGTGAGTCAGACTGGTACATTCAGAGTCCCAGTCTGAAGAGAGCTTGTTTCTCCTTCAGCCCCGGTGGCTCAGAAGGCCTGGATGGGTTCCTACCAGCCTGCCAGAAACACCCAAGTTTTGATCTCTGTTTATTGTCCAGTCGTGACGCGGGAACACAAACTGCCTCCGACTCGTCAACGAGTCATCAGATTTGCCATCAGGACCCACACGTGGCGACTGGCTGCCCTGTCAGGATTCTGGTTTGGGGGTTTCAGAGGGAAATGCTTTCTCTTCACACATTGACACTCAGTAATTATTTAAATGATCCGGGTTCGCTGTGACCTTTCGGCCACGCGCTCCCTGGGACCTCTAACTCCCAACGTTCCCAGTTACAACACCAACACCCCCAGTAAGAATGTCATTATCTCCTGGCTTTAGTCCCCGGACTACTGAGTGTGTGAAGAGTCCTGATCTGATAAAAGAAGCTGAGACATCACCACTTAAACCTGCATTCTTTCTAAGGGCCAGCGGGGGGCGACATCTCTCACTTGATTCAGGACTTTGTTCCCAGCGCTGCAGTTTGGTGTTGTCGGCGTTGGCCGTGCTCCAGCAGCACAGCCGCGAGTGCCTGCGGGCATGCAACCGTGGTCTGGGCTGCAGAGCAGTCACATTTCCAGGAGGTTTTATTTCTGCTCTACAGAAACTGTAGCCATCATAAATGCTGTTCCTGTGAGAACGCGGCGTGTTGATGCAGGCTCTGTGTCAGTGGAAATGTTACAACCACTGAGAGGGGACATGTTTGCATTTTCTGATGTGAGTTGAAGTAAGTAAATAATTACTGTCAGCAAAATGTGTTTAAAGTGTCCAAGTTAGGAATACCATGTAGAGTGTGTGTGTGTGTGTGTGTGTCCTTGACATGTAGCTGTGAGCAGCAGGACTGATGCCTGTGTTCTGACTCCCTGCAGCGGTATAATAAGCAGAGACGTCAGTCTGTTCAAGCAGCACTTTTACTCCTACATGTCAGTCATCCCGGGGGTAACTGTCCATCCGCCCTTCCTAGACCTGGAAACCCTGTTAAAGCACTAATGCCGTGGTCTTCATCTGGCTTTGTGATGGTGTTGTGCTTTGTCATCACTGACCGTCCACATCCCTCCCAAACCGACCCTGACGCGCCGCTTCATCAACACACCGAACTCCATTCCGCTTTGGGACAGTGATTCCAGTGTTGAGGGTACTTGTGGAGCTTGAAACACTTCCTTATGACAGAACCAGAAGGAGAACGAGGCCAGTGGGCACTCCCAAACAACGCGTCGCCATTCGGAACCCGGAACCTTCACGTCCGTTGGGTCCACCAGTCGGACTCCACCAACATCGTCAGTATGGAAGCTGAAATGACCCTCGCCCTTCGGCAGCCTCTCTCTGTGCCAACACAGCAGGGAGCCTTGAGCCCTTTTTGAAGCAGCGAGCAGGTTTATTCTAATCAGCTCCCAGCAGCTCAGGCAGGACACCAGTCCTGCCTTGGACTTGAGCCCACATTAGTCCCAGACCTGTGGGACCCCCGCTGAGACTCAGCCCAGTCATAATGAATGGTGCTCCTGTGTTGATGTGCGGCGGGTCAGAACTGCTGTGGGGTCTGGTTCCTACCTATGAAATCCTTCTGACTCGAATTCAGATTCCAGCAGCAGCAGTTCTTGCTTTGTAGTCAGTAGAAGAGAACTAAGTTTGATGAACCCTCAGGATTTGTCCCCTGACCCTCCAGACCATGTTTGCTCATCTTTGTGCATGTTGTGGTTTGCAGTGCAATTATTGGTCGCTCAACAAAAGATTTCAAGACCTTCTTGTTCAGCTTTATGAAATTCATGCCACTTGTAAGTCTGTTTTTTCTTCTTTTCACACTTAAGTGTGATCTCAGTTCTGTGTCTGCTAGGTATTTTCTTGACCGCCTCAGTAGCTCAGTCTCACTTTATTGAATGGAGACAGCGGCAAACTGCTGTCCTCCTGTGTGCAGTCACACATTTCCTGGTGATTGCAGTGAACCCTCTCACTCAGCAGAACAGGGTCTCCTACCACTCAGCATGATCTCCCTTCTATTAACCGCCGTGGGCTTCGCCGTTGAAGGGTGCGGCCGGTGATACTGGGTGGAGCAACCAGCAGCGTGCGACAGCACTCAGAGCAAATGTTACCTCGTTAGGGTGTGTGTATGTGTATATGTATATATACACATACACACACATATGTATGTGTGTGTATGTACGTGTATATATACACGTACATACACACACATATGTATGTGTGTGTATGTACGTGTATATATACACGTACATACACACACATATGTATGTGTGTGTATGTGTATATGTATATATACACGTACATACACACACATGTATGTGTGTGTGCATGTTAGGAGTAGTGTACTTGAAATTTTGTTCTGATCTGTTTATTGCAGATGAATCCTGAGCATATAATAATAACAATATTATTATATTGTTATTATTGTTGTTGTTATTAGTATCATGGTTATTATTTCAGACCACAGGGTAGATTAAATGAATGAGTTCATTCATCACAACTAAGAACAGAAAAAGGCGGTCTACATAATTACATCAGTTAAGGAACTACTCAACCCAGAAGGTATTGCAATATGTTTTTTCACCTCGCATCGTGTAAAAAACGACATCTCTTGACCAACTAAAGGATGAGATTGTTATCCATTCGTTGTTGGTTTTGTCGACAGCGAGAATTCCCGATTATCACCAGCCGGACTCTTTAACTCGGTGCTGCATCCTGGAATCACACGAGCCGTCTGCTTCGCTCGTTACTTCATTCCCTCTCGCATGCTTCCTGTTAACAAAACTGCATGAGACTATAGGAATGCTAAGACCTTGTCACATGATCATAGTGAGGCAGAAGCGTGCCAGCGTGCATGAACGTGTGTTGCGTGTGATGTTCCAGATTGCCTTGGTGAACAACTTCCTGAAGTTGGGTCTGAATGAGCTGAAGCTGCGGTTCCGCGAGAGGCTCACGAAGCACCTGTATGACCAGTACCTGCAGTAAGTACCAAAGGCTTGGTCAGCTGGGAGCGAGCTCAAGCTCCCAGCAGGCACTGGTACTGTTCACTTTTGTCTTGGTGTCAGTACTGGTACCAGTTGTGTGGGTTTGGCACCTCCCTTTTCCCTTTAATGACACTTCCCTTGTAAAAATGCGAGCTGCTAATGTTAGCTACTCAAACATTGTTCACTCTTCAGCTTGAGATGGCGTCAGGTTTTTGAAAACCTTAAACTCCCCATGACAAATATTGGAGAGCCCGGCCTGCGTCACGTCACGAAAGTGTAACCCTGCGTGAAACCACTGTGAGGCCGTTTGTGCTGGCTGCAGGGTGAGGTCTCACTCTCTCACCGAGGTGGGCTCTCAGGAATCCAACCGAACCACTTACCCTTTCAGTACCAGTGTACAACCCAGTCCTCCCTCCTCCGCAGAGTTTTAGGAGCTCCAGACCAACGTGTAGTCAGACCCAACCCACACATGTGTTCTCTGGCTTCTCTGAGTCTTCACTCTGGCTTGTTGCTCAAGGGGGTTCACCTACTACAAAATGGGGAACTTGGACAACCGGATTGCCAATGCAGACCAGCTGCTGACGCAGGATGTGGAGAAATTCTGCAACAGTGTGGTGGACCTCTACTCCAACCTCAGCAAGGTGACTGTCTGCCATCAAGTCAAACAGCATGTCCTCTGATGGTCACTAAAACTGTCTATGCTTGGGTTTAGACTACGTCTCAGGTGGTGGGCTCACGCGTGGACAGGCGTGGTACCAGTGACCTCTAGGGCTCATCGTGATCCCGTCTCTCTCACCCCCTCCTGAGGTGGTCTGGGACACGTTTGACTTCATGTCCTTTGTAGTGTAACTGCTAGCGTGGACCTAACGGGAACATACTTCTTTAGTTCAGGATGCAGTGGTTGTTTTGGGGACCATTCACACGTGTATTAGTTCTTCTGACATCTCGTCACTTTAATTTTCGTTGTCATACGAGCCTGTTTGACCTTGTAGCAGACGTAACGTCATCTCAACACAAGTGCTCGATCACACGTGCAGGGAAGGAGATGGCGTTGTGTCTTCCTGTCTGCTTGTCACCACCTGGGACACCCAGTGTAGCCAGGGTCATGATTAATATTACAGCGTGCACCCAACACCCCCATCGTCCTGCATCTTTCAGTGGGTGTTCTGTCTGTCCTGCAGCCCCTGCTGGACATCGGTCTCTACATCTTCAAGCTGACGAGTGCCATCGGTGCTCAGGTAAGCAGCTCAACCCGCATGCTACAACTCCAAATATAGAGTATGAAACAGGAAGTTACCTCATCTTTCCTCACCTTCCTAGGGCCCCGCCATCATGATGTCATACCTGCTGATCTCAGGTCTGTTCTTGACCAGACTGAGGAGGCCGATCGGCAAAATGACTGTGTCAGAGCAGCGCTACGAGGGCGAGTACCGCTTCGTCAACTCTCGCCTCATCACTAACAGGTAAACACAGTTCAGCTGTGTGCTAAAAGTCCTCCGACTCAGCTGTTCACTGCGCTGCCACGTGTCTGTCTGTGTCTGTAGTGAGGAAATCGCCTTCTACAACGGGAACATGAGAGAGAAACAGACCATTCACACTACATTTAAAAAACTGGTGGGTAGCAACGTGCACCGTTAGCTGAGGCTACGCGAGCACAGACGACACAAACATTTTCTGTTTTCTTTAGAAAAGGAAAGGAGGTGCGAGTGGTCGGTTCATTCTGGAACCCTTTTGCTCTCCGTTACCATTTCCTCCTCCAAATCACGGTATGAACTTTTCTCTTTGGTCTTCCAGGTCGACCACCTGCACAACTTTATCTTCTTCCGCTTTTCCATGGGATTTGTGGACAGCATCATTGCCAAGTGTACGTGATTCTCTGTCAACGACAGTATTCAGGTCAAACACTGGTTTGATTTGCCTTGTTCAGAAACGCCAAGTTGCTTCAAACTATGGAGCAAAATAAAGAGCGAACAGATTTGATATTTGGAAAAGTCAGAACACCAGAATTTTAGTTGCTGATGACAGGTCGCAAACTCACCAATGAAACCATCCTGTCAATGTTCCATCACGTCCAATTACGGGGAGCACTTCCCTCCTCCAAGCTACACTCAGGGGGGTAAGTACTTAGGATGGAACCCTGCCAGCAGCAAGCGATGCCAAAGACTGTTTGTTGATAGAAAAGGTTTGTTGTTTTTCTCTGCAACCTTTGACCTTTTCACCCAAACCAACACGAGTTCTTGTGTGTCCGCATGCCACTCCTGCAGATGTGGCCACGGTGGTGGGCTACCTGGTGGTCAGCCGGCCATTCCTGAACCTGTCCCACCCGCGACACCTGCACAGCACACACTCTGAGCTGCTGGAGGTCAGACACACACACACACACACACACACACACACACACACACACACACACACATCCTTGTACTTTTATCTTTGTGAGGACTTTCATTGATGTAATACATTCCCCCTCCCCTCCCCCTAACCCGAACCATCTCAACTGACTGCCTGATCCTAACCTTGACCCTAACCCTAACAGAACCTGATTCTAACCTTGACCCTAAAACCAAGTCTTGACCTTCAAAGGCCCTTTGAAGAAGTGGGGACCGGCTAAAATGTCCTCACTTTCCAAAAATGTTCTCACGCTGTTGGTTAAATACGTATTGTAGTCCTCACTATGTAGCAAGTACAAGAACACACACACACACACACACACACACTGCTTTGCAAGGATTCTACTTTCACTATTTCAGTCGTTTAGAAGCATTTGAAACTTAAATAGAAATAAATCTGTGAAGGGAAACGAGCGTTGGTGCCTCTGAGGTCTTTACTGATGCTGGGATCGCTGGGCTGAAGTAGGCAGCCGTCGCACTCCCCTGTCACATCAGTTTGACAAACATGTCTTCCTGTTGTTGGATCTGTGTGTCTGCAGGACTACTACCAGAGCGGCAGGATGCTCCTGAGGATGTCCCAGGCCCTCGGCAGGATTGTCCTGGCTGGTCGAGAGATGACGCGACTCTCAGGGTGAGTCCGGTCGTTGCGTCACTTGTGTTTCGCACCTTCACATTCCTCACAAAGTGAGACTTGAGGGAGGCCTTCAGACTTCCAGCAGCTCCCTGATTTCATGTCCAGTGTGTGACAAGCTGCACGCTATAAAGTCACAGGACCACTGAAGGAGAGTCGGTCCCTTATGTCCATGCATCCTTGACGCGCCGACCCTTTTAACCCGAGACTCAGGGTGTCATCATGTCTCAGTGCCAGTGGCATCCCGCCTCTGGCTCTGGTCACCAGCCGTGCTGCTGGCAGAAATGTTCCTCTCTGTGTGGGTTTATTGGACCTCTGTAAACACCAGTGGCTCTGTTTTAAACCCAAGCTCTGATCAGCATTTCTCACTGAAATCCCTGCACGCTCACAGCGAGCGCCTCCCTCCAGGTGAGACAGGCAGGTTCTTTGTTGAGTTCAAATGCGTCTGTTCTCCTCACAGATTCACAGCCCGCATCACCGAACTGATGAAAGTCCTGAAGGAGTTGAATTCAGGCAGATATGAGCGTACGATGGTCTCTCAGCAGGACAAAGGTACGAGCCACTCCTCAGCACGAGGCAATGCGGTATGGAACCGAGATCAGTTGAGGTGCTCAAACTGTAGCTCTCCCTCATTCAGAGTCTGCAGAGAAGATCCCGCTGGTGCCTGGTAGTGGTCAGATCATCAACCGCGACAACATCATCAAGTACGTGTGTCATCCTGGCATGCGCGTCGTTTTTCCAATCTTTCACCTCGGATTAACAGTGTGTTTGTTGATTCTGCAGGTTTGACCATACGCCGCTGGCGACACCGAACGGAGACGTCCTCATCAGAGAACTCTCTTTTGAGGTAAAGCCCTTGTTCATTGAAGGTCACTTCTATTGCTTTCCTGTCGCGGCGCGTCACATGATGTGCAGCTGCTGTGCAGCACCTGCCATGGAGACTTTTTGGCATTGCTTCGTGTCTTTGAGGGTCCATGTGAAATGAACAAATTAGATGAAACGTTCCTAAAATTACCGTCATGATTTTATACGATGATGAGACCAAACGAAGCAGCCTCCTTGTGTCCTGTGAAGGTGAGCTCTGGCACCAACGTTCTTGTGTGTGGACCAAATGGATGTGGCAAGAGCTCCCTGTTCCGAGTTCTCGGAGAGGTGAGAACGGCTCATTTCTAGTAGTTGAATTTTCTTGAGTCTTGGTATAAAAATGAATCGTGCCTGTGTTTGTTGAAGCTGTGGCCTCTGTTTGGAGGACAACTGACCAAACCAGAGAGAGGGAAGCTCTTCTATGTTCCCCAGGTAGGAACCTCTGCAGCCCTGCCTACACTTGAGATGCGTTCGGTCATTTTAACAAAACGGTGGTCTTCAAAATTTGTGTGGAAGACTCTTGCTGGGTGCCGGGAGGTTTAGATAAACTGTGAGACTCTGAGCGTGTCGGGCTGCGTCCGTCACTGAGCTCCTCAAACCTGAGCGGAGGGATGGAAGCACACCTCACTGCTAACAGGCTGCGTTGTCTTTGTCCAGAGACCCTACATGACTCTGGGCTCTCTGAGGGACCAGGTCATCTACCCCGACACCCACGAAGACCAGAGGAGGAAAGGAATCTCTGATCAGGTGGGACAACACACACTTTGAGACATCAGTGTGTGTGTGTGTGTTGGGGTGGGGGGGGTCACATCATCCTTGCTTTCTGCTTATTAAAGTTATGACATAAACATTGATGGAAAATGTTTTTGTATTGTTTATCACTTTGTGTATCCAGGCATAAGAATCTTTTGTTTGAGTCAAACCAACTAAAGTCATAACTCATAAATATGTTGACTCTGTGACTGCGTGGTCACGTGGGGGCGCCAGGTTCCAAACCCCTGAGAGGAGTCTTGGCTGAGATGCCTGTCAGCCTGGGAGGCTGCAGCTTCAGGGTAGATGGATCGCTCTGATCTCTTGATGGCTTTGAAGATGAGGATGAAGGAAATGCTGAGGATGTGGTTTTCCTTCTTTTGGAATTGTCAGGGTTAATGTGAGGAAACCATTTGAGGAGCGGTTGTGACCGTGTGTTTTATCCATCCAGGTGCTGAAGGACTACCTGGACAACGTTCAGCTGGGTCACATCCTCACCAGAGAGGGCAGCTGGGACACGGTGCAGGACTGGATGGACGTCCTCAGTGGAGGAGAGAAGCAGCGCATGGCTGTAAGCCCTCACTCGCTAAGCGCTCATCTACAGGCTTCATAGGCTCACAGATGTTGGTTAATGAGAGCTGTTGGTGAACAAGGGGGAGCGGACTGACCCCATACGTACAAGTACTTTACCTGGGTGGTGCTCAGAAGTAACTGCAAGTTAACCTCCCTACTGGTAGAGCAGGTGGAGAACCTCCCTCCTGGTAGAGCAGGTGGAGAACCTCCCTCCTGGTAGAGCAGGTGGAGAACCTCCCTCCTGGTAGAGCAGGTGGAGAACCTTTCTCCTGGTAGAGCAGGTGGAGAACCTTTCTCCTGGTAGAGCAGGTGGAGAAACTCCCTCCTGGTAGAGCAGGAGTAGAAACTCCCTCCTGGTAGAGCAGGAGTAGAAACTCCCTCCTGGTAGAGCAGGAGTAGAAACTCCCTCCTGGTAGAGCAGGAGTAGAACCTCCCTCCTGGTGGAGCAGGAGTAGAACCTCCCTCCTAGTGGAGCAGGAGTAGAACCTCCCTCCTAGTGGAGCAGGAGTAGAACCTCCCTCCTAGTGGAGCAGGTGTAGAACCTCCCTCCTAGTGGAGCAGGTGTAGAACCTCCCTCCTAGTGGAGCAGGAGTAGAACCTCCCTCCTAGTGGAGCAGGAGTAGAACCTCCCTCCTAGTGGAGCAGGAGTAGAACCTCCCTCCTAGTGGAGCAGGTGGAGAACCTGGTGTACACCTACCTCTACCTTCCTGGGTAGGTAGGTGTACTAGTAGCACATCCTCCCAGCAGCGCCCTGGACTGAAACTGGGAGACGGTTCCACAGGAGGGGAGCCTGATAGCTGAAGGCTCTGGGTCCATTCTACTGTTAGAACTCTAGGAACCAGCAGGAACCCTGCATCCTGGGAGTGAAGGGTTCTAGCTGGATCATAGGGGACTAGGAGCTCTGTCAGGGATGAAGGAGCCTGATAGCTGAAGGCTCTGGCTCCATTCTACTGTTAGAACTCTAGGAACCAGCAGGAACCCTGCATCCTGGGAGTGAAGGGTTCTAGCTGGATCATAGGGGACTAGGAGCTCTGTCAGGGATGAAGGAGCCTGACTGTTGAGGACTTTGATGTTAGAAGAAGAATTTTAAATTCTGTTCTGAATCTGACAGGGAGCCATGCAGAGAAGCAGTCCAGGAGAGACCTGGTCTCTGCTACCAGTTCTAGTCAACACGCGGGCAGCAGCGTTCTGGACCAGCTGGAGAGTCTTTAGGGACTTATTAGTCCAGCCTGGTAGGAGGGAGGTGCAGTAATCCAGCCTGGAAGTGACAAAAGCAGGGACTAGTTTTTCTGCATCTTCTTGAGCCAGGATGTGTCTGATCTTAGCGATGTTACGTAGATGGAAGAAGGCGTCCTGGAGGTTTGTGAATGTGGGAGTGAAAGGATCCTGGTCAAAGAGAACTGCTAGGTTCCTACGGTGGTGCTGGGGGCCAGGGTGGTGCCATCCAGGGTACCTGTCTCATCAGATCAGGTGGTCCTCAGGTGTTTGGGCCCAGCACAAGAACTTCAGTTTATCAGAGTTTCATAAAGGAAATGATGGTCCTCCATGTTTCCTGTCCTTCAGACAGGCCTCTAGTTCAGTCAGCTGGTTTGTTCCATGTGGATCATTGATGAGTTCAGCTGAGTGTCGTCTGCATAGCAGTGAACATTCATGGAGTGTTTCCTTATATTTTATATATTACACAACATTGAGGTGTGTGTGTGTGTGTGTGTGTGTGTGTGTGTGTGTGTGTGTGTGTAGATGGCCCGACTCTTCTACCACAAGCCCCAGTTTGCCATCCTGGATGAGTGCACCAGTGCAGTGAGTGTGGATGTGGAGGATTTCATCTACAGCCACTGCAGGACGGTACGAGTCGCACACACCAGACACCATGTGACAGCTGCCCGCCCTCGCCGTCATGAGCCTTTCAGCTGACCTGTCGAATGTCTGAGAGAGGAAAAGTGATTTTAGCCCAGCGAACATGTTCGACGGCAAACTATGGTGATTCTGAACAGAGCTGCAAAGCTGGAAGAATTTAATTTGCTTATTTTATTCAGTTTTGAAGACCAAAGATCTATACATCTGCATTTTGCTTTGTTGTGTAATTATTAAAATGTTAAACTAAAAGAAGGAAAATTAAGGACAAATTTATTCATTTCAACATTGAAAAATAAGGAAAAAGCATATGAACTGTTTTTTCAAACAACTGTCCTGGCAGCAGAGTGGAGCCTGAGGTCCTGAGGTGCAGACGCACTGCAGGGCCTGCAGGGTAGAACAGGCGTAGGCCTGCGGGGTAGAACAGGCGTAGGCCTGCGGGGTAGAACAGGCGTAGTCCTGCAGGGTAGAACAGGCGTAGGCCTGCGGGGTAGAGCAGGCGTAGGCCTGCGGGGTAGAACAGGCGTAGTCCTGCAGGGTAGAACAGGCGTAGTCCTGCAGGGTAGAACAGGCGTAGTCCTGCAGGGTAGAACAGGCGTAGTCCTGCAGGGTAGAACAGGCGTAGTCCTGCAGGGTAGAACAGCTCGTGGTGCAGGTCTCCAGTCCTGCCAGAGGGATGTCAGTTTGTTCGATGTTGTCATGGTTCTTGTTTTGTGACAGTTCTGTTTTCCAAACGTCGACCCTCCAGTTGGAGGAGTCGTCTCTAAGATTTAGAAGTCAAAAGAAAATCTGGCCACATTGGGAGGATCTTACCTTGGCGAGGCCTGGGCTGGTGTGACTGAGACCTGCACTTCCAGTTTGTCAGATCAACGGGGTGTGTTTGAGGGGATCTCTGCTTGCTGAAACAAGTCACTGATCAGACGCACAGCTCACACTCAAGATGGCCGCTGACTGTAAGCGTGCGGATCACCCACATTCCTCCTGGAGTCTTCTAACCGCTGCTGCTTTCTTTGGTCCACAGGTGGGCATCACCTTGTTCACAGTGTCTCACAGAAAGTCTCTGTGGAAGCATCACGAGGTAAAAGCTGCATGTCCTCCGTCATTAGATGTGGTCCTGTCCCAGGTCTGAGAGGGAGCGGTAGCTGTAGGGTGGAGCTGAGAGTGATAGAGTTCTCAAACAAGGCAGTCCGACACCAAGCGTCCGCATCTTTGAGTTTCTTTTCGCCCCCCTGCCCCCAGAGGACGTCCCCTCAGACTCACCGCCAACGTGACCACGTCAAACAAGGAGTCAGGTTCTGGCCTCTCATCCGTCGCAGGCTTCGTTCACTTTTCTAATCAACCCTTGAATATTTGTCGTTCTGGAAAGAGGAACGTGGTGCTGCCTCATCGTGAGCTGCGACCACATCTTCGGGAGGCGGTGCTTCCTGTGCGGCGTCTGGAGGTTTGGCACACAGACCTTCTCCAGGAACTGTCTGGATGCCTGCTAGCTCGACTTTGTCAGGGCCGTTCCTATAAATGGATCTGCATCATGCGGAAAGCATCATGATGCAGATTAACTTCAGTGCGATTAGTCGGGTCTGACTGCTAGTGGTCAGCGGCGTTGGAGCGGCTCCCGCTGGTCCTCCATCTCAGTCCAGGAGCTCCGGTGTCAGTCAGGCGGGGGTCTCTTCGCTCCCTGAGGACAGGCGTCTGTGTGACGTTTTCCCGTGTGTTCGTCCATAACCTGCTCTGATGTCATTGTGCATGCGCTGCTCTGACTCATGTCTCCGTTCTCTCCTGCTCTGGCGCTCCAGTTCTACCTACACATGGACGGGAGAGGGAACTACGAGTTCAAGCCCATCACAGAGGAAACGGTGGAGTTTGGCTCCTAACTGCCGGCGCACTGCTCTAATAAACCAGTCCATTAATTCTTTGCACTCGAGGCAGAAGTTGGATCTAAACTAGGAACTAAACCAGATTTTAATCATGTGACTGTCGGCCTCTGTTATTTAAAGCATCACCTCAGTTTGTAATCATTAGAATGTCGAGCCTGATTGTAAACAAACTATTTTATAGTGCCAATTGCTGGGTTGTGTCTTACGCCCGGGACCTTTGAGTTGGTGGGGATGTCCAGGTGAGCTGTAGCGATCAGGCCCCTCAGAGGCGGCGCGGCCCTGTCCAGACGGTCCTGACCACTAACCCTGGACTCAGAAGGTCACACAGCTGGTGCTGAGCCCAGCGGGCCGTGCACTCAGAGCCCTGTGTTGCATACTGACGCTTGGCCAGTCTTCACCTCGCTGAACTCCCGGCACGTAGGACGGCGCCCCAGGTGGTCAGAGTTGAGGGGGTCCTGTATGATATTTGCCGTCGTTAACATTGACACTGGCTCGCAGCCAAATGATTCTCATGAACAGGAGTATGAGGCTGTAATAATGGCGGCATCCCTCATCCAGGACGTGGTGCTTTTGTGTGGCGTTCTGATGTGTCATGAACTGTCTTCCTCTGCCGCCAGGAGAAAAGCCCCTACAGGAACCTTTGATCGCCCACCAATCAGTGCAAACCAGTGTAGTCCGTTGGCTTGTGATTCGTCGATCTCTTGATGCTGGCCGAGAGTCCTGGTCCGCCGTGGTTCTGCTCACGAGCCGGTGGGCAGAAACATGGCGGCATCCTCTGACGTCATCCTGGCCGCTGCGTCATCAAATCAAAGCCTCACGCTCGGCCACCTTCATGGGGTGCGTGTCAGCTGAGGGGGACTGTTGCCTCCATCTTGGATTTTAACATTCCTCCTACAATGTCGTTCCCTGGGTTCGTGCGAATCAGAAGATTCTGAACATTGATGAGAACTAAATCTATGCATTGACTTCTATCCACCATTAATCTTGTGACACTTTTCATGAATAAAGGAATTCTGTCTACGTTGTGTCCAGTTCTGCTGTCTGTGCTGGGACAGACAAAGAGTCTCGGCTCTCGCTGCTGCAGCTCGAGTCTCTCCAGGTTCCTCAAGCTTCTCTTTCACCAAATGGCAAAGTCGATGCCGAAAGGGTTGACGCTATCGCCCTCGTGGTTAACATCAAGGAACGTGACGTCGTGCCCGGCAGGAGCACAGACCGCTCCACGTGTCTGGCGTGAGACCTTCCCCTCCGTGGCTCCAGCCCACATGTGGTTGAAGGAGGCTAAAGCAAAGCTTGCGGCTGTTAAGTCACGCCCACTGAGAGTGGCGCTCACCGACAGGCTCGGATTGTTGTGATCCCCGTCCTTGGACCGGGACCACCGGGTCAGAACCACCCTCACTCACCTGTGTGTCCTGCTTCCTAACATCCATGCGCTCAGAAACACAGAGCCTGTCCCTCCAAACCAAACTACATCTGAAAGCCAGAAGAAAGTTCTGACTGGAAGTCCGATCGGTAGTCGGCCTCCCTGGATTCTGGATTCTGGAGTGTTGAGTGAGCTCAACTACACAGCGCCATCCAGTGGACGGTGATGAAGGCGATTGCTCAACCAGGTGATGCAGTTGTTGAGTGAAGTCAGAGAGCTGAGAGCCCACGACCACAGCACTTCCACATTCTTCCTCTATCACCGGAACAACCCTCCGGAGGCGTGCTTGGAGAGTTGAGACGAGTCACTCAGTAACCGTCTGCTGATCTCACGACCTTTTGTTTTTTCACGCCACCACAGACAGGAAGTCAAACAAGGAAATGTGAGTTTCACTTTGACACAGAAACAGTCAGACTGCACCATCATGGAAGCACTGACGCTTGTGCTGTTGACGCCTCTCTTCCAGACCTGCGTGTCCCTGCTCCAGACTCAAGGTACTGTTGACTGTGGGAGGGTTGACCTGACCTTTGTCCCGACCTTTGACCCTAGCAGACAACTCTACATTTATGATTCAACTGGAGCACATTTTTTATTACCCAAGTCTTACCAAGCAGCCTTTGGCAGTCCGGCTGGGTTCCTAGTGAGGGTGTGGAAATAATCCATAGGAATCCATGCGCATGTGCATGGGCTCCTTCACTGGGTACCGATGCAGCTGGCGGGGAAATCCAGATTCATCTCGATCTGGTATGCAAGCGCCGTTTTATTCCTGTTAAACTTCACCCCATTTGCTGCTCCCCAGGCGCAAAGAATGCACCTTCATCATTTCGCGTTTTGGATTGAATACGGACGGAAGCCGTGAGGCACAAACTACACTACTCGTAAAACAGCGAGGAAGCTTCTAGATTTACTGCACCCGCAACGTGTCAATCGTATGTTTGGAAACACTGCGGATTCGCAAAGAAAGACGGAAAGCTCGACGAAACGTCCGTCATTTGAAAGAATGGAAGCCGCACAACGGCTCACGACAACCACGCAGACCCACGAAGAAGAGCGCGCACATCAGCGACAGGTCTGCCGCCGCCTCCCCGTCGAGGTCCTCGCCGACACCGGGGAGGCGTTGATGGCAGGGTCCCTTCTCACTGAGTGTTGTTGCTGCGGACTGTCCTTTTACAGCAGCAATCACGGTCGAATTGTTTTCCTCTCTACTGTTGCACAAGTCACTCGAGTCAACTGAAGCACATCAGTTTGGCAGACAGGAGGAGGCCATTGAAGGGTGCATTGGTTCATGAGGGGTGCTGTCACGTGACCCGACGAGGACAGAGCACCTGAGGGATGGAGGGTTGGGATTGGAACCCTTTAGGATTTTATTGATTCAGACCAACAGTTGCAGGTCTGTCTACTCTGTGGAACTGCAAAATGGAACCCAAAGGACACTTATGGGTTCATTTGGTTCTATTTGTAGACTCAGAACTATGATGGTCCTTGAACTTCACAAGTTTGAGAACCACTGCTGTTGTAACTGCACAGCCGATGTGAAGGTGAGGACAGTTGTTTTTGAGACGTTCTTGCTGTTTAAGATGCAAAAAGAATTTGCGTGACGTGAGAAAAGACAAACAGCACTTTTGTTGAATTTACTGCCAAGTGCCTACTAGGAATAAAGCCACGCCCTTTTTTAGAACCACACTGAACTACACCTTTTTTAATTTCTTTTTTCTTCGCTTATTTGCATCATGTCGCATCGTGAGGAGGATGAATGGTATCGCCAGAAAATTCCACGTCTCGTTAAAGTATCGTATCGCTGGCAGTGCATCGAGATGTGTATCGAATCGTCCTCAGTGCTGAGATTCACACCCCTAGTACCCAGAACCAGGAGGGTTCGGGTTCCGCTCCCCCGCTCAGAGTGCATGAAGGTGTGAGAGGCAGTGTCAGGAGTGTTGCTCTTCTCGGCAGCTGCTCTGGCGTTCGCGGTGGTGGCTGACTGGGGAGGACTTCCTGTGCCTCCCTTCTACACTCCCCATGAGGAGGCTGTGGCTGCGGAGGTGGACCGGCTGGCCCAGACTGAAGGGCTGGACTTTGTCCTGAGCCTGGGAGACCACTTCTACTTGGATGGGGTCAAGAGCGTGGATGACCCCCGCTTCAAGGTTAGCAGTCACAGCAGCTACAACTGGAAGTGAGCTCATGTCAGGTGATTCCTGTGGTCCAGTGAGCAGCCAAAGACGGAGGCTGTCAACATGTTTGCGTGCTTTATTGAGCTGACCTGCACGCCCCCTGGTCACATGACCCCCATCTGACTGGTAGACATGATGAGCCCTCAAAGATCAAGAACATTCTTCATGACAATGTAAAATGAAATGAGAAATCTATCGCGTGCTGTAAAATAAGTGGGACTCAGTTGACTCTTGAGGATGGCGTGATGAACGCGTTATGATCATGTGATGATGGCGTGATGAACGCGTTATGATCATGTGATGATGGCGTGATGAACGCGTTATCATCGTGTGCTGAACGCGTGAAGATTGCGTGATGAATGCGTTATGATCGCGTGATGAGCGCGTGAAGATCGCGTGATGAACGCGTTATGATCGCGTGATGAATGCGTGATGAACGCGTGATGATCGCGTGATGATTGCGTGATGAACGCGTGATGATCGGGTGATGAGCGCATGAAGATCGCGTGCTGAACGCGTGAAGATCGCGTGATGAGCGCGTGAAGATCGCGTGATGAACGCGTTATGATCGCTTGATGAACGCGTGATGAACGCGTGATGATCGGGTGATGAGCGCATGAAGATCGCATGATGAACGCGTTATGATCGTGTGATGAATGCGTGATGAATGGGTGATGAACGCGTGATGATCGCGTGATGAATGCGTGATGAACGCGTGATGATCGGGTGATGAGCGCATGAAGATCGCGTGCTGAACGCGTGAAGATCGCGTGATGAGCGCGTGAAGATCACGTGATGAACGCGTTACGATCGCGTGATGAACGCGTGATGATTGCGTAATGAACGCGTGATGATCGGGTGATGAGCGCATGAAGATCGCGTGATGAACGCGTTATGATCGCGTGATGAATGCGTGATGAATGGGTGATGAACGCGTGATGATCGCGTGATGAACGCGTGATGAACGCGTGATGATCGCGTGATGAATGCGTGATGAACGGGTGATGAACGCGTGATGATCGCGTGATGAACGCGTGATGATTGCGTGATGAACGCGTGATGATCGGGTGATGATCGCGTGATGATTGCGTGATGAACGCGTGATGAACGCGTGATGATCGGGTGATGAACGCGTGATGAACGGGTGATGATTGCGTGATGAACGGGTGATGATTGCGTGATGATCGCGTGATAATCGCGTGATGATTGCGTGATGAACGCGTGATGATCGGGTGATGATCGCGTGATGAACGCGTGATGATTGCGTGATGAACGCGTGATGATCGGGTGATGATCGCGTGATGAACGCGTGATGATTGCGTGATGAACGCGTGATGATCGGGTGATGATCGCGTGATGAACGCGTGATGATTGCGTGATGAACGCGTGATGATCGGGTGATGATCGCGTGATGATTGCGTGATGAACGGGTGATGATTGCGTGATGATCGCGTGATGATCGCGTGATGATCGGGTGATGATAGCGTGAAGATCGCGTGATGAACGCGTGATGATTGCGTGATGAACGCGTGATGATCGGGTGATGATCGCGTGATGATCGGGTGATGATCGCGTGATGAACGCGTGATGATTGCGTGATGAACGCGTGATGAACGGGTGATGATCAGGTGATGAACGCGTGATGAACGGGTGATGATCGCGTGATGATTGCCTGATGATCGGGTGATGATCGCGTGAAGATCGCGTGATGATCGCGTGATGATCGCATGATGAACGCGTGATGATCGGGTTTTCAGCGAATGTTGAGTGCTTGTTTTGAAAATGTCTTTCAACATTACATTTTTGTAGTTCGACAACTGGTCCCCGCACATCGAACACACCGTTCATCCGGCGGCGTCCGTCCACGCAGATTTAAAGTCTCTTTCCTCTCGTTTTTCCCTCACGGTTACTGAATGGGTCGCACACTCAAGAAGCCGCCTGCAGGCAAAGGCGAGGGCTGGAGACGTCGATGTGACGCATGTTTTAGTTGACAAATGATTTTTAAATAAAGGTTACAAAATTAGATGTTAAAATAGGCTATATAACCGTAGAAGTAGTAAATAAAATGCAAAAATAATAATGTATAAATAAAAATTAAATTAAGATATAACCGTTATTCATTTTCATTTAAAAACAAAATGCATTTTCATGTTTTGGTTTTTTTTGTCAACGCCAAAGTGAGCCGCAACAAGGAGGCTGGAGAGCCGCTGGTTGCCAACCCCTCTAGTGGGATCCTCCAGGTCACATGATCAGATTACAGAGCTGTGAGTCTCTAACTACCGACGTTGTCTTCGCTCACAGCTCACCTACGAGAGGGTCTTCTCCCAGCCCTCCCTGCTCCACATCCCCTGGTACCTGGTCTCTGGAAACCACGACCACAGAGGCAACGTCTCAGCTCAGATGGCGTATTCTGCCCTGTCCCCCCGCTGGTAAACCTCCGGCACCGCCCTCCCTCCCTGATCCCGCTTCACGTGTGTGTCAGTGCATCTGTTTGGTCTCCATAGGAACTACCCCAGCCTCTACTATGACCTGCTCTTCATCGTCCCACACACCAACGTGTCAGTGAGCATCCTGATGATTGACACGGTGGTGTTATGTGGAAACACCCAGGACCGGCTGCAGCCTTCAGGCCCGGACGATCCCAGATCAGCTGGCCGCCAGTGGGACTGGATCCGGTCCAGACTGGCCAGCAGCAGGTACTGAAGGATGTTCCTGATCATTTAGAGGTTTCAAACAGCCAAAATACG
Organism: Aulostomus chinensis; assembly: GCF_037954235.1. NCBI lineage: Eukaryota > Metazoa > Chordata > Actinopteri > Syngnathiformes > Aulostomidae > Aulostomus > Aulostomus chinensis. Next base: position 24,833,820 of record NC_141340.1, on the reverse strand, counting down.
AAAGCTGACTCTACAAATCTAGAATGGTAGATGTCACACTTGCTCCGCCCACTTGTGACTGAATCTCCGCCACGCACCATGTTTTTGGTGGTGTACCTGGACTTCAGTGTTAGAGAGGATCAGATCCAGGTCGTAACGGTGCTCTTACACCTTATGGGGGTTTAGATGATCCACATCTCACCTGCAGGTGTTGGGTTTTCTGCGGTTGAGGTCTGGTGATGATGAGGTCATACCACATGATACTTACACTACCAACTGTTGAGTGAGTAAAATTACCCACTGAGAAGAAGACTTCATTTGTCCCTGGTTTGTATATGGAACTGGAAAAACTGGCGGGGTTGAGTCAGCCTCAGTAGGGGAGAGCAGGGTAAGTTGATCCAGTGGCGGACGCGAGCCAGCGCCTGTATCCAGGTAACGCCAAACTAAAGATGCAGCAAGGACGCCAACAGCACATTCTTCATCTTTGACTGAATTATATGGATGGTTACAGTCATGCCAAGTAAACTCATCATGTTCTTCACAGTTTTGGGCCTCATTTCTTCAATAAACACAGACGGATTTTATCATGTTGAAGTCAGTCAGCGTCAAAACAGGGTCACGATCATGGAGCGTCACAGAGGACCATTCAAAAGTAAAAATACTCGGTATTCAAGCAGTCACATCAACAAAGGGACGCCAAGATGGAGAAGGACCCTGGAGGGTACGCCAGCTGCCACTGGGGGTGCACCAGCTGCCACCGGGGGTGCACCAGCTGCCACGAGGGGGAAGCCAGCTGCCACCGGGGGTGCACCAGCTGCCACCGGGGGTGCACCAGCTGCCACTAGGGGTACGCCAGCTGCCACTAGGGGTGCACCAGCTGCCACCGGGGGTGCACCAGCTGCCACTAGGGGTACGCCAGCTGCCACTAGGGGTACGCCAGCTGCCACTAGGGGTACGCCAGCTGCCACTAGGGGTGCACCAGCTGCCACCGGGGGTGCACCAGCTGCCACTAGGGGTACGCCAGCTGCCACCGGGGGTGCACCAGCTGCCACCGGGGGTGCACCAGCTGCCACTAGGGGTACGCCAGCTGCCATCGGGGGTGCACCAGCTGCCACCGGGGGTGCACCAGCTGCCACTAGGGGTGCACCAGCTGCCACTAGGGGTGCACCAGCTGCCACTAGGGGTACGCCAGCTGCCACTAGAGGTTGTGCCAGCTGCCACCAGGGGGTTAACAAGATAAAAAATGTGATAGCGGTTTTGAGCATTTTCAAGTGGGATTTTCCCACACAATAACAACATGTGAATAAACATTTCCTTTGTAAACTTAAAAATCAAAAGTTGACATTAATATGCAGGCGACTCAAATGCACCTCCTCTAAGATGAAGTGCAGAAGTTATCTCCTACGTGCTGTGTACAGATATAGAAGGGGGTCCGCAGCCCAAAAAGTTTGGGACCCACTGAGATAACCGTCGTCACACCTAAACCACGCCCCCTACGTACTGAACAAAGACACACTGAGGGTTCCAAACTGACACTGGGACACAAGCACGTAAATTCAAGTCTGACATTGTCACGTGTTAGTCGAGTCCACGTCGCCATAGTGAGACAGAGTAGGATCAATCCTTCGCCCACCAGGGGGCGTAAGTTAGTGACAGAAGTTTGGTTGACACCTTCCAATAAGGACATCCGTATCAACGTTTAATATCTTTTTTATCATTAAAATTGCAAACGATCGATCAGATGGGAATAAAGAGCAAGTGGGAGCTGAGGAACCACCAGGCTTCCTGGTTGCCAGTAGCAACCACAGCCTCTTTAAGGAGGCAGAGCCAACAAACTGCTGAATTATGTCCATCAGGACGACAAACCTGACATGAGGACCGGCAGCCAGGATGAGTGATGGTCAGTTCTCTCCTCTGGTCTGTCCCAGGTCCGATTATGTGGTGGTGGCGGGTCATTATCCCGTCTGGTCCATCGGCCATCACGGGCCGACGGCCTGCCTGCTGGAAGGACTGAGGCCTCTGCTGAAGAAGTACCAAGTGGATGTGTACCTGAGTGGACACGACCACGACCTGCAGGTCAGTGACTTGAGTCCAAGACAGGTGTGTCTCTGTCCACGTTACCTTTTTGCCGTGTTTGCCTCTGGGTCGCTGGGTGGCGTGAGCAGCTGCGTGGTCATACATGAAACATTATGCTCAATGAAGATTCCTTTGCTGAGACGCTCAGCGGCCCAGGACAGACCCCGCCCCTCACTCAGCTCCTCGGGACCTGCTGATGTTTGTCCTCCCAGCAGTAGAAACCTGTAAAAGCACTTGTGGCTTCAGCGAGCGGCTCGCAAAACGCAATCATCCAGATTGATTTGATGCTGAAAACTGTTTTGTGGGTGAAAGGTCGCACATTCACTGTCGTCCGTGTTGCTGCTGAGACGTCTCACTTCCTGTCTCTCCTCCCTCAGTTCATCAGAGAGGATGATGGGAGCTCATATGTGGTCAGCGGGAGTGGGGTCGTGAGTGACTCCTCCACCAGTCACAGGGACAGGGTTCCTCTGTCCTGGCAGCGCTACTCCAGTCCTGTCAATCACACCGCAGGAGGCGTGGCTTACTTCCAGGTCACTGAGCATCACATGACAGTCAGCTTCATGCAGACGGACGGGAAGTGCGTTTACCAGGCGGAGCTGCCGAGGCACGTCTGACCCCCCGAGCCTCGTGTTCTCAGTCCCGTACTTCACATGTACAGCATCACAGAATTACTACCAGTATTGTTGTTGTTCACCTGAGTCAAGACCTCCAAACATGCTGACGTCGTGCAAATATGTTCTTTGGTTCAATGGTTCTTCGATCGCATCCTTCCTGAATGAAGCGGAACAGCGTGCGTGGTCTGTACGTCGGGACGGAGGCCAGCTGACGCGTGCAACAGTCGCAGCAGCAGGGCGTGGCTCCGACGCGTCACTTCACTGTTTTTCCACTCTTTTGTTCTGACTTTCTATAAATGAGCTTTATGGATGATTGCGTCTGTTTGCTTCAAGGTTACATTTGTCACACCTGAGAGCCCGAGAGGGGCGGGGCTTCTGTGGTCTCAACTCCACACACACACACACGTGCATGCGCTCACTCTGACGTCTCTAAGTGTCCCGGGTCCTGAACCCGGCTCACTGGATTTGCAGCTCACAGAGAGTCAAAGCGACAAACTAGGAAGCTCAGAGCCGAAGGCTCCATGGCGACACTCGTCCTCGCTCAAACGGCATTGAGCCGACAGACTTGCTGGGAGCTCACTGACATCCACAGAACGCTGCTCCTCGCTCCAGCAGCTTTGTTCAGACGAGAGCAGCTAGGAGACCCCCACGTTTGGACCCACCATGCTGGGTTGCTTCCTTTAGTGTGCAGGAGCATTCGCCATCCTCTTTCTGTGTTTGTTGGTACTTGAACACAGCCGCCGGCGCCGAACAGCTCAGCAGACTCGTGGAGCCTTCATGACTTCAGCTTTAGTTGACGCCACATCTCTCGCCTCATGATGGAGCTTTGCCTCAATCATCCACTCAACTCAAGGGTGAGTTTCAAAGCTTGGGGGGGTCAAAGGTCACTGTGACAGTACTCTGTCATATTAGATACTTGAGCAAAGTATATTTGTACTGATTTCAGGACGGATTTAAACTACTACTGCAGTATTTTTCCTAAACGCTGTAATGAAGAGATCAGGTCTTTTTCCAGCTCAGTGTCAAGGACTGGTCCTCCAGGAGGGGCCGCCAAGAGCAGGCAACAGCATGTGCGAAGGCTGTGTCTCAGGTAAAACGAGAGCAGTGGACGAAATGGGGGTGGGGTGGGGGGGGCCTGAGAAGAGGAAGTTCACCTAGAAAGAGTGAAGCATTTCAGACCAGCTTCATCCTTGGAGCTATGGACTGTGTCCTACCATCGCCGAGTAACCTCGACCACTGGTAGGGAGAAGACCCCGCATGGTGGGGGGGCTTGAGATAGCAGATGCCTAGCTGGCAGCAGGGGGTGGGAGGAGGAGTCCCTCCATCCACCCCCCCCCCCCACCACTCACACAGCACCACAGTTCCCACTTGGAAACCCTGCTGATACTAACCACTTCCATCCATCATACCTCCATCATCCATCATTCCATCCATCATCCCTCCCTCCATCATCCATCCATCATCCATCCATCCCTCCATGTTCTCCCTCTCCTCCTGTTCAGGGTGGTGGGGGTGGAGCCTATCCCAGCAGCCTTCCCCCTGGACAGGTCACCAGTCCATGGCAGGGCCAACACATAGAGACAGACAACCATTGGCTCTCCCAGCCACGCCTACGGTCAATTTAGAGTCTGGATTAACCTGGTCCCTCTTGATGTCTTTGGACTGTGGAGGAAGCTGGAGTACCAGAGAGAACCCAGCAGGAACAGGGAGAACATGGAGACTCACCCAGAAAGACCCCGTGCTGCAGCCGGGGCTCCACCCACAACCTTCTTGATGGGGGGCCACCGTGAGGACCACTGCTCCACCCACAACCTTCTTGATGGGGGCCACAGGGAGGACCACTGCTCCACCGGGCCGCCCCACTCGCCACTTCCGTCTCAGGTTACCGACCTAAACCAGGGTTGGTATCGCACAGTCCTAATCAGAACCACTCTGATGTCGCCGTCACACCTCCAGAAGTTCCTCCTTGTTGGAACAAGTTTGGCGTTCAAACACGCGATCAGAGCGATGAGTTCAACAACGAGAAGGAAAAGAGGGAATCTGGAGTGGTGGGGGCTTCCCTCTGAGGTTATTAATCTGCTGTTTGTGGGCTGAAAGCAGCTTCTAACGCCCGTCAGCCGTCTCAACAACAGCACTTGACTTCACAATCATGATTCACCATATTTAGTAGTTTATTATATTTAATAACAACAAAGGATCAGCAACAGTCTGAAATATAAAATAGCAACATATACAAATATTAAAACTTCTGTTAAAATAATAAATAAAGTATTTGATACAAAAATAAAATATACCAGTGTAGTTTTCACCTTCTCCAGGAGACGACTGAAGAAACGCATGATGATGTGCAACAGAATCAGCTGGTAGTGCTCATCTACGTGGCGACAGGTCATGTGACTCAGCAGGAGTGCTCAGCGTTCTCAGCAGCAGGAAACCATCACATCAAATATGTCAACATGTTCAGAGTCAGTTTCACGGAAACTAAAGACAAGTGATTCCACTGTTTGACATTGGAATGTTAAACTGGGTCCTGGTCCACCCAGTCCAGCTGTACCACATGTTCCCATTGGTGTGTGTGTGTGTGTGTGTGTGCGTGCGTGTGTGTGTGTGCGCACGCCTCCTGCATGGAACACACACTCTAGACTTTCTGCAGAGGAACTCCTTCTTTCCCAGCCCTCTGAGCTTTCCTCCTGCGCCTGCAGCAGACCACGGCCACGGCGATGACGATGCCGATCAGCAGCAGGATGAGGAAGATGGCGCCCGCTATCACTCCCACGGAGTAGACTGAGGAGGACACACGAGGACAGGTGAGTGGCCCGTGAGGGGAGAGGTGTTGGTACGTGACACAACTCAGATGAAAAAGTTCTGCTATGGAAGCAAAATGAACCAAAACTGGAGCATAAAAAACCGTCTGTTTTGTGTGAAATCAGCTGAAGAACACAAGAAGAAATACACGCGTGTGGGGAAGAACACAAGAAGAAATACACGCGTGTAGGGGGAAGCCATGAGAGAAACCCTGCCTGCTGGTGTGGTAGTTCATAGTTCGTCCTGTGGGTGGCGCTGCTGTCTGGAGGCTGCAGCCACAGCAGATCTCCTGTGACTCAGGAACTCTGCGTGAAAGCTGACTGACACAGTTACCAAAGCTGAGGTCCGGGGACCCCGAGGGGTCTCTGTGCTGTGGTTTCAGTAACAGCACATGAAGCTCTCGTCGTTTTACGTGTCACACTTGTTTTGTCACACTTCACAACTTTCAGACGGTATGAGGCTGGCCCGGGGCCTTTCCTCATGTTTTTGGAGAAAAAGGGTTAATAACGCAACAAATGACTGAGGAAAACAACAACAGACGATAAGCAAAGAAAAAGGAGGGAAATGACTTCAGTCCAAACACACGGCATGAAACTTGTGACGAACGCATGTCAGCGAGTCAGTTGGGCATCAGAGCTGTTGACGGCGTCCGCCTGGGAGTCGCCGTGTGGGAGGGTGCCAGTCAGAGGCAGCGTTGCTGAGTTGCTCTTTGTTTCAATCCAAACAAAGACAGGAGTGACTCATCCTCCATCCACCGGGGCCAGCGAGGGGGGAGACTACCTGCCCCACGGACCCCCAGGTACATCCTCTACACAGGGGTCCCACGGGGGGGCACTGCCGGACACCACCATCAGCCATTACCCATCCTAGATACGGTCCAGTCTCTAAGGAGGGGAGCGCTCGGTCACATGAAACGCTGTCGGACCGTCCGTGACTGTGGTCGGTACCAGAGGACGCCCACGGGTCAGTACCTGGTCAGACGCCCTGCCAGAGCTCATGGACTCTCGTAACAGAACGGCACGGACACGTTCTCAGAGTAGCGCCCGGATCCTCGCCGCCGGCAGCTAAGCTCAGCGACTTCATATCTCTCAGCATGTCAGAGGGATGACACCAGCCTGGCGGCCCACCACCACCCAGCTGGGGATCTGCTGGGAGCCTCCTCACCTTCAAAGATGGACTGGTCGGCGTCGTTGGAGCACTGCGTCTGGCTCATCTCGCCCAGCTGCTTGTCGACGCTGCGGCTGGGGATGAAGGCCTGCACGTTGAAGCAGTAGCTCTCTCCAGGGTCCAGGTCCGTCAGCTCCATCACGTTGGACTTGGAGATCAAGACTTTCTGGAAAAACACAGAGGGAACATCACATCGTCTCTGTCGCCAGCTTCTGTGTGTGTGTGTGTGTGTGTGCGCCTGTGTGGCCGCTGCAGCTCACCTTGCCGGTGCTCTTGTTCCTACGATAGGTGACTTTATACTGCAGCTGGTCAGAGAAGACGTCCCTGATGGTCAGCTGCTGGTCGTCCTTGAAGAGGGCGGTGAGGGGGTCCAGCACGTACAGTGTGGTCTTCTTTTTGTTGTCGCTCACCTCCAGCTTGAAGTCAGGTCTGCCGATATCAGCTGGGGGGACAGGTGAGGACAGGTGAGTTCACTGCGTGGATGGCGCCTCCATGACACGATGGATTATTTGGAGAGATTTTATCAGATCATCGGCACCATCAGCTGCTCCTTTGGTGACAGGTTTGTTCACCTGTCAGGGTCTCCTGGGTGTTCCACCCTTCCTCTCCCTCCTCTGAGATGTGTTGATACATAAATGACCGTCGATCACTGTTCGATCGGTGCGATCAGGTGCAGCAACTCGCCGCTGGTCTTCAGTCCATCACCAAAGCACCAGCGACCACTCCAGTCTCCCACGTGACCCACACCAGGTCCGTGAGGACGCAGGAAGTGCGTCTGTGACCCCGACTTGCCTCGGGAGCCACATGCTAACGACTCTGTAGTAAGACTGTAAACCAAACCCGTGTGTACTAGGAGTGTGTACAAGTACTCTGTTGCATTTATAAAGCTGTGTGTACATCCTCCTAGTAAACCTCAGGAAACGAAACTGATACAGGACACACACACACACACACACTCACACACACACTCACACACTCACACACTCACTCCTGAGGCAGCCATGGCTGTATAACCCTTAACACAGATGAGAGACAATGTCCCTAAAAAGTCTTCAAACCCTTGAGGAGAGGAGTCTCAACTGTGCTCTCCTCCACTGGTTCATGTTGCTCTCAGTCCCGCTGGAGCCCCTCCCCCTGGGGAGGAGTCAGCATGCCTCGTCTCCATGGTGACGCAGGACTTTGACGTTGACCCAAACAGTGACACAGTCAAAAACAATGTGACCTGCATGGAGTTCAGAGGGTAAACCTGATAACAATGAGGTGACAACCATGGACTGGAATGTGTGTGTACACTGTGTACTGTAGGCGTGTGTGAGTGTGTGTACTGTAGGCGTGTGTAAGTGTGTGTACTGTAGGCGTGTGTGAGTGTGTGTCTGTGTGTATCAGCTGCTCTGACACTACACAGGTGAGAAGGACCTACTGTCTTTGGAGGGGCAGAAGCGCGGCGAGCTGCTGTACGGGAACTCGGTGAGGTCAGAGGTCACACCCAGGGGGGGCTCAGACAGGATGTCAGCGGTGTAGTAGGCATCCAGGTGGTTCATGGAACTGGACAGGTCACACACTGTTGAAGAGGTGCGGATGCAGTTTTGGTTCCGCTGTCTGTCCTTACCCACCCTGCAAGACGCGCGCATGCACACGCACACACACACACACACACACACACACACACACACACACACACACATGCCTCATTAGATACACAGGAACACACAGTCTAAAACATCCGGTCACTCTTATAGTGACAGGGAAGACTAGTTGGACCCATGCAGCATCCTCTGCTCTACACACACACACACACACACACACACACACACACACACACACACACACACACACACACACACGTGGCGAGGGCGTGTGAAGGACTCGCTGCTTGTCAGTAAAATGCTTCTCAACGAAACGTGACCGGCTCCTGGTGGCCTGCACAAGATGAAGAGCCACCTGCTTCAACGCCACAGACCTGTCACTGAGTGTGTGTGTGTGTGAGTGTGGGGGGGGGGGTTCTGTGGGTCTGTGGTTCTGTGGGTCTGTGCTGGCCCAGGCTTTGTCAATCATCTTCGCTGTGGAACAATAGCTTCACATGTCAATCACGTCAACTGTTGGAGCCGTGAGCTCCATGTTTGCCTCTCCTCAGCTTCTGTCACGTCTGGCCTAAAATGGAGGATCCGGTGAAAGAGATTTTCCTGGATCAGTCTGGCAGCACTGCTGCTATCCAGCTGTCCGTCAAGGTCATGTGACCGACACACAGGAGTCAGTACAACTGCAGTACTCACCTGGAGTACTCCACCGTGTAGGAGTAGCTGCTGGAGGGTTTGGGCTCCCACACCAGAAGGGTTTTAAAGTTGGTGGATTTCCAGGTGACATTCTGAGCTTGAGGAAAGGGCCCTGCAAGATTTACACATGCGTGTTAAAGCTGCGTGTCTGCAGACACATGCATGACAGCAGGAGCGATCAGGGCCTGCAGCAGAGATCAGAGAGAGAGGGAGAGATCAGAGAGAGAGGGGGAGAGATCAGAGCCTGCAGCAGAGATCAGAGAGAGGGAGAGATCAGAGAGAGGGAGAGATCAGAGAGAGGGAGAGATCAGAGAGAGAGGGGGAGAGATCAGAGCCTGCAGCAGAGATCAGAGAGAGGGAGAGATCAGAGAGAGAGGGAGAGATCAGAGAGAGGGAGAGATCAGAGAGAGAGGGGGAGAGATCAGAGCCTGCAGCAGAGATCAGAGAGAGGGAGAGATCAGAGAGAGAGAGGGAGAGATCAGAGAGAGGGAGAGATCAGAGCCTGCAGCAGAGATCAGAGAGAGGGAGAGTTTAGAGAGAGAGGGAGAGATCAGAGAGAGAGAGGGAGAGATCAGAGCCTGCAGCAGAGATCAGAGAGAGGGAGAGTTAAGAGAGAGAGGGAGAGATCAGAGCCTGCAGCAGAGATCAGAGAGAGGGAGAGATCAGAGAGAGAGGGAGAGATCAGAGAGAGGGAGAGATCAGAGCCTGCAGCAGAGATCAGAGAGAGGGAGAGATCAGAGAGAGGGAAAGATCAGAGCCTGCAGCAGAGATCAGAGAGAGGGAGAGATCAGAGAGAGAGAGGGAGAGATCAGAGAGAGGGAGAGATCAGAGCCTGCAGCAGAGATCAGAGAGAGGGAGAGTTTAGAGAGAGAGGGAGAGATCAGAGAGAGAGTGGGAGAGATCAGAGCCTGCAGCAGAGATCAGAGAGAGGGAGAGTTAAGAGAGAGAGGGAGAGATCAGAGCCTGCAGCAGAGATCAGAGAGAGGGAGAGATCAGAGCCTGCAGCAGAGATCAGAGAGAGGGAGAGTTAAGAGAGAGAGGGAGAGATCAGAGCTTTTATGATGATAAAAATCTTACAGGCTGAGAAAAGCTGGTGTGATTGAGGGAGGAACAGAATGTGCTGCTTCAGTACCCACTGACCTTTCACTGAGGTGTGTGTGTGTGTGTGTGTTTTGTCCCTCAGGATAAGGCAGAGAAGCATGTGTGTCACGCGGCTGCACACTCACACCTCAAGAGCATCAGATTGGAGACGCAGGTGTGGTTTCAGGTTCCTACATCCACCTTAGCAGAGGGAGCCAAAGAGCAACCCTCGCGCGTGTTCTGTGTGTGTGTGCGTGTGTGCGCGTGCGTGCTCCGTTCCCCGAACTGCTGATGAGTGAAGCTCCTCGCGCGTGTATGACGTCACCGCTCTTCCCGCTGCGTGAACTCCTCAGCTCATGAAACCAAACTCAAGTTTCTCGACCTCTCGGGTTTCTTGGAAGTTAATTTTCCAGAGATCATTTATTTTTCTGACTGCGATGCAGTACTCTTCAGTGGTGCAGTACTCTTCAGTGGTGCAGTACTCTTCAGTGGTGCAGTACTTCGAGCCCCTCAGGCGCGCGGGTCCCAGAGGGAGGACCGTCAACATATCATCGGTCTCTAGCGCTCCTGTTCTCCTCGGATGGTGACGTCATTCATGTGACTGCCGCTCGACCCGCCAAATAAAGTCGTCCACCTGCGCTACCGGAGTTGTTGGTGTTACTCTGACGCGGGTTCGTCCGGTCGGGAGTCGACGTCGCTCTCCCGACTTCAACCGTCAGACTGAGGTTCGGGTCCCGTGCGCAGCGGCACGCAGGTGCAGGTCACCTGGACTCACCTGAGGCGGAGGCAGCGAGGAGGCAGCAGCTGATCCAGACAGCCAGAGAGGCGGCGGGCAGCGGGCGGCTGGCCGACGCCATGTCCCAGTGGTCCCAGTGGTCCCAGTGGTCCCAGTAGTCCCAGTGGTCCCAGTAGTTCCGGAGTCCCGGACACTCGCTTCCTATCCGTCTGAGGGAGGATGAACTGGTTTGGTGAAGGCAGCGACTGGTCGGGTCTGCTCGGTGCGGTCCTCCGCGTCACTCTGGCTCAGACAGCTTCAGCCAGCGATTTAAACGCGCGAGGCTTGGCCAAATAAGGCGCGTCCGGCTGTGGCGTCACCAGACGAGGGAGCGGCTGAGGTCATTCATGTCTTCATGTCTTGTCCTGGATTTCTGCAGTGTCCCCAGCCTCGCTCAGCGACTGGGGGGTGAAGCCTGTAGATCACCGCTGCCTGGATCCTGGAGACTGTGTATCCGTTTCTGCTGGACCAGGAGAGCCTGGTCCAGACCGACTGCTCCTTTCCCCCTTTCCACACCGTTCCTCCCCCGTGGGGACTCACTGTTTCACTGTTCACTGACACACCAGAGATGAAATGTCAGTGAGTCGCTGCTCCTTCAGGACCCTGCTCCTGGTGGGGGGGTGGAACACATCTGGATCACAGCCGCAGAGGCCTGTGGTCCACCTGAGACCGGACCAGACAGGACCGGACCAGGAGAAAGAATCCCTGCATCCATCGTGCTGCCCCCAGTGAACCTGGTTCATGAGTTCATCTTCTGCTTCCTCTTTCTCCAGACACACTCATTTATTCTGACACAAAAACAGAACTCTCCTCACTTTGGCTTTTCCATTCCTCTGAAATTCTTTGAGACAGAAAGTGAGTCACGTCAGGGAAAAGCGCTGCCAGTGGGGCGGCGCTCGGCTGGCAGCACCTTTGCCACATCCGAGCAGGTGGAGTTCACGGCTGGCAGACGCGCGCTTTCCTCATCTTTCTTTCTCAATTTCCTTCTTTTGCTGGAGTCACAGGGACGTAAAGTCCCTGCTTCTACCGGAGACCGTCGACAGGCCAGCCCAGTCGCTGAACTTCAGAAATACACACTATCAGATTCAGCGTGTGGGGCCGAGTGTTGTTTCATCATCTGACGTGAATCATAACCTGCTTCCACCAATCAGGTGACAGAAAATAGGAGGCGTGAGACGCGTTCCTTCCATCCCCCGTCGGACGCGTGCCGCGTCAGAGTAGGACAGTTGGATGGATGGCGTGTTTTCCCGTGACCTCACGGCCACATTTACTACTGCGTGATGAGAGCGCGGCTGTGTCTAATTACTGCACCAGGGTCAGCTAACAGGAGCAGCTCAGTGAGTCAGGACGTGACTGACTCGACCACTTACACATGCAGCAGTTCAGAGGCACACACACACACACACACACACACGTGCGTGTGTGTTCCTAAAGTGATGTTACGCAGCACCATGAGGTGTTGGCACCACAGGAGCAGCAGAGCTCCAGTGCGTCCTGAGCCACGTCTCTGCTGTGTGGTTGTGAGGACGTGAGACGTCGGGGCTCCTCGGCTCATGAACACACTCACCACCTCCCCGTCAACGTCCAAGGGAGGTGAGCCCAACACAGGAGGGTCACGACAGCAGCACATCAGCAGGATGACGTCATCACGTGTTCCAGTGGGGCAAATCGTCATCGTACAAAGAAACTCGTCTGTCTCCGTGTCCCCCTGCACCCCGGCAGCTGCAGCTCTACGTCGGCCTGCTGGACCAGGCAGGCACGCTGAGGTGAAAGCGGCGGGTACAGCCGCGGCTTACGTGAGCTCATCGTGTGTGTACGATGAGGTGCAACACACACGTCCTGTCTCTGGAAAGATCATTAAAGCACAGGGTGGAGCACCAGGCCAGGGCTGCTTCATGTGGTATGGCCCTTTAACGTGGCTGCTGTTGTTTGAGTTGGGGCCGGCTGGGAATGTCTGCCTGGCAGCGCGCCAGAACTTGCCCCCTTCACCCCATTGTGCCTCCCCCTTCCCACCAGGCCACGAGGGGCCCGGCGCAGCAGCACAGTCCTCCATGGCTCGGAATACCAAAGAGCTGTGCTGGGAAGCGCTGAATGCAAATGTGGGAGTCCATCAATTCTTTCCATGTGTATAGAGGACACACACACACACACACACACACACACACACACACACACACACACACACACACAGAGGACTGGTCAGAAGGACGAAGGGTGGAGCTTCCGTCTGATGAGTTCCTGACAGAAAAGGGATCGAATGTTCTTCAGTGTTGTAACTTCATGTCAGGTTCAGTTGAGGACCAGAGCTGAACGGCTTGTTAGCGGTGGACCTGCTCGCCGTAAGCTAGCACAACGACCGCGGTGCTGGTGTCACCCGGGCGCCCACCCCCTGGTGAGTCCGAGTTTTGACGTTTCCTCTGTAACTCTGGCATTTTTCTGGAACTATTGTGGTGTGACACACACACTGAAAACACACCTGTCACCTGTGCAGCTGCTCATTACTGATGTAGCCTACAGGCTCCGCCCAGCAGCAGCCAGCAGCCTCTGAGACGAACCCTCTACTGAGGATCTGGTCGGGATCTGGTCATGTGAGCAGATCCACTGAGTGGTGCAGTTATTCTGAGATGGTGACATCAGCTAAACTGCTGCAGGGACAGCGGCTGCTCGGCGCAGTGCTCCTCACCGATGGACGACCAGACTGAACCGCCGTGGCTCAGGCCTCCAGTGAGTCGCCATCACCTTTATTAACCTCTTCCAAACATTTCCCAGCATTCATTTCATCTTGGCCTCCTGAAGAAAGTGACGCACCCCTAGAATGAGCTGTGTCTGGATTTGTCCGTGTGATGATGTTGAACTCGTCACGCGACAAATCCAGGAGGACTACACCGTAGTGTGCGGGGGGGTGCAGTATTGTGCTGCAGGGGTACGTAGTAAACAGTCACAGCAGGAAACCATGTGACACAGCAGACATGAACCTCAGATTTTCTGGTCTTTAAATCTGACGGTGGACGATGACAAAGTCACATGATGTTCTTTCAGGGCTGCAACGTCAGGTCAGCGCACAGGCCAGTTCACTCCAGAGATCCACCATCGCTCGCCGGAGGGGGACTTCGCCTCTAAACTGACCCTGGAATGCAGAAGGGGCAGCCGTGTTCATTGGTTGTGGATCAAGGAGACCTGGCTTCAACTTGTAGTTGTACTAGATCGTCATATTTCCGTCCCTTCTGACACGTGGCTCCTACAGCGTTGCTAAAGGACGTGAATCGAAATGTCCTCTACAATTCCAGAATCCAAGATGGGAGCAAGTTTCTGTTGCACGAAGGAGCTGCTTCCTGGCAGTTGTCTCATCTGCTCACGTCTGGTAAACACTCCCCCAGAAAGGAAATGGCTCCTGAGATTCACAGAGATACAGGCTTCCAGCGCTGGGCGGGCGCCAGCATTTCCTGTTTTGCTGGCATGTTTCTTAGGGTGCATTTGAAAGCCTCACAGCCTCCAACTGAGAGCAAACACGTCTCGCAGGTTGGATGAGCTGCAAGAGCTTCCGCTGCAGCCTGGAGAGTTCCCAGGGGCTGTGCATCAATGCTGAGCCAGACGGAAACTCAGTGTTGGAGGGATTATAATGCAAGCAAGAGAAGTCTGCTGGGTCCTGTCCTCCCTCCAGACACAGGGATTAAAGCCCCAGTCCCCCGTTGAGACAAGCATGTGTGCAGGACATCAGTCTGTGAGATCAGAACCAGTTGGGATCAGGCTTCCATCATAAAACGTCCCCTGTTCCAGTCGCACTGTACTTCCTGTTAGATATCTGGAATATGAAAACTACAAATGTTGACGCGTCGGATGTTTCCTTCCTGTCAGACTAAACCTTTCTCAGCTGGGGGAGGCGAGGGTGAGGTGAAGTGCAGTGGGAGGGCCGCAGGTCTGCAGGTTCATGAGCAGCTCCAGAGAGCAGGACAGAGGTCACGAAGACATGTCAGGTTGCTCTCTGGACTCCTTCCTAGCAGTACTCCTGCAGTACAACACAAATACCCGTATTTTCTACACCCTGCAGTCTAGAAACTGACATGACTTTATTAGATGGACAAAACTATGTGAAGGACGTATGAAGGGGCCAGTTTACTCCGAAGATCCATGACAAGTGAAATCATTTCCTGGTTATTGATTACTGATGATACAACCAGAGTAAAGTGACCTGCATTACACCAGACGACCACCTGGAGAGTTTCTGGACAGTTTAGCTGCGGTTAGCATCAGTCTCTGTTAGCTTTGAGCTAAACATACGTGGCTGGTTCTCCCTGCAGTCTGGAGTCACTCAGAAGGGATGGAGGAGGGAGAGACACCTCAGTGAGCTGAGTGCTCCTGGTAGTGAGGACTGCAGAGGACAACTATAGTTTCTGGGTCAAGTAGGACTTCAATAAACTCGGTCAGTGGTCGAGGGTCTAGTCTCTGTTCCTATCCTTATCTAGTCGGGGGGGGACTTCTTCTCCAAGCCTCCCAACGTTTGATGACGTCTTCCTCTTCTGTCACAAAACGCTTGGTGACAGGTGAGTCACCTCGACAGGCGTCAGCAGCACCCATGTTGGAGCGCAAAGGACTTCTCTGATCCCCTCCACTAAATCATCAGCAGGGGGGGGGTGAGCTGGACGCTAGGCAAACACACACCAGTCTGTTCCAGTAAACTGCTGAGGTGTTAGATTCCTGTAGTTTAACTCCAGTGGGAGGAATGGTGTGTGTGAGTGTGTGTGTGTGAGTGTGAGTGTGAGTGTGTGTGTGAGTGTGAGTGTGAGTGTGTGTGAGTGTGTGTTAGTGTGAGTGTGTGTGTGTGTGTGTGAGTGTGAGTGTGAGTGTGTGTGTGAGTGTGAGTGTGAGTGTGTGTTAGTGTGTGTTAGTGTGAGTGTGAGTGTGTGTGAGTGTGAGTGTGAGTGTGAGTGTGTGTGTGTGTGTGTGTGGGTCCATCCATACATCTCTGGTGGCTCCCCCTGTGTCCTCTAGTTCAGTGATATTTGCTAGCATCAGGCACTGTGTGTGTGTGTGGGGGGGGGGGGGCTGCAGTCTGTACTTCATTACTTTGTATCAGTCAGAGTATTTTTACTGCACCACTACCTGCTCCTTCACGTGTGCTTTAGATGTTGTCAACTGGTCTACTTTGATCCAGTAGACGGTTTTTCCCTCATAAGCCACAAAACTTTGCCACCAAAAGTTTCAGTTTTATTGAATGCTTTTACTTTTGAATTCATTAATTTACTCATGATTAGTCGAACATTTACTTCCTGTACGTTCTGCTGCAGTAGTAGTACAGAGACGTATCTGACCTCATGACATCACGAGCCTCCATGATAGGTCCATGTGACCACAGGCCGCTCAGGATCTTTAGTTTGAGTTCTGTAAGCAGCAGCTTTGGTGTTTGGGCTGTTTTTGCCTGCTGTTCGGGCGGCAGAGATAAACTGGGGCGTGCGAGTCCGTGCAGGGAACTCTTGTGTTCCACTGACATGAGCTGAGAGCTCCTGGGGCCACGCCCACTCATAAACCTGACACAAGGACGCTGGAAATGTAGATATGAGCTGCTGTGAATGTGTGTGTCTGGACTTGTACCCTGCATGTGCGTGTGTTCCCTGGAAGCCTCCAGCCTGGAGGCGTCTGAACAAATTGTTATTATTTCAACAGGGTTTCTCCTGAGCTCTTGAAGCAGGAAAAGGCCACTGGAGCAGCGCGGCGACCACAAACGTGTTGAGAGCCTGCAGTCGGACATCAGTTGTTCAAAGGTTGATTCAAAGTTGCACCGATCGTCATAAAATGATTCATTTGAGTTGGTGAACTTTTGAATGACTTATTTTTGAATACAAATCAAAAAGTTGATGATTTATTTAATGATTGACAAAAAAGTTGCATTTGACTTTACCAGTCAAGCAGAGACCTGCAGCACTGATGACATCACTACCTGCCAATCTGAAGCCAAACAGATGAGCTGCCCACGCGTTTAGGATGTAACCACCGTCGTCCTCAGCAGGGATTTGGAACGAACACAGGATTGCTGTTGTGTTCTCACTTTTGCGATTAGCGATCTTTGGAGAGGATGTTCCATTCCGCCTGACGAAGCCAGACATCAAAAATCTCCTCGATATTTCAACTGTTAACAAACACCTCCCTAAACATGTACTTAACCATGTCAATGGAAGGTGAAGTCGCTGCACAAAGACTTGAAACTTACAGTGAGGAAGCCTGAGAGAGGAACGAACATGACATCATTCTCTGGAGGAGGTTTTACTCAGGTTCATAAATGACCGCCATGATGCATCACCCGGGGGAAGTGAGGATCCAAAAAAAGAACTGCAGAAGCACACTTTGATGTGGGACGTTTGGAAAGATGCTTCCACGTTTCCTCCATGGCTGTGTCACAGGTGAGAGTTCCAGGGGGAGGCTCCGGGCCCCAGGGGGAGGCTCCAGGCCCCAGGGGGAGGCTCCGGGCCCCAGGAGCAGCTCAGAGCATTGCTGCACTTGGTTCTGTTCATGTCAGTGGAGAACAGGCTCGTCTGCTAGAAAAATGAGGTTTCCTCAGTGGAGTTGTTTTTCTAGGGCCTCGTCCAGGCCCTGAGGTGGGGACATTTCTGACTTCATCCCAGTTGGGTCACAACGTTGCTCTCAGCTGGACTCCAGCAGGCTGGGTGACCAGACGTCGTTGATGAACTGATAGATGAAGGTAATCATAGAGAGTTCCTTCCTTCCAGAAGTCAGGGTTCCAGTCATGATGGTTGTGTTTGTTTTATTCATGGTCACCAGTGAAGACGTCACAGTCAGGATGCCACTGCAACTTCCTGTGTTCAGTCTGCAAGTGGAGCCGTCACCAGAGCGGTGGCATTAAACTGACAGGAGTCGTCAGGGTAAAGCCTTCCTGCTTGACGAGCTGTTCTCAGAACGTCCTGGGGAACCTCCTGTACGTTCCCCTGGCTTGTCGGTTAGCCAGCAGTTATGCTGTGAAAGTGTTCAGGCCCAATTCTGCAGCAGTGTGATGTTTCAGCAGGCATGTGAGACGGTGCAGAACGTCCTATGCTGAGCTTTCAGGTTTTGTTTGCTCTTGTGCTGAAAGTGCTGGGAAGATAACAATGGTGCAAGGTAGCGATGTGGTCCTGCACCGCGGCACCGACCTGTGTGTGAGGGTGGTAACTTTCCACCGGTGCCCGGCGCCTCAGCTTGCCCAGGAATGTTTGGTGTGTCGGGAGACTCACCTGTCAGAACACGACTGCCAGGGGGAAGCAGGGATCAGATTGGAGGATGGGAAACACAACTCTGACACAGTGACACACAACAACACACAAAAACACACAGAAACATGCAGTAACACAGTAGCACACAGTAACACACAGTAACATGCAGTAACACACAGTAACATGCAGTAACACACAGTAATGTGCAGTAACACACAGTAATGTGCAGTAACACACAGTAACATGCAGTAACACACAGTAATGTGCAGTAACACACAGTAACATGCAGTAACACACAGTAACATGCAGTAACACACAGTAATGTGCAGTAACAAGTACTAGAGACGTTCGAGGATGTAAATATAAACAGTGAAAATATATTCAGATTCCAAACAGTTGATGAAAATTCCTATAACATGAAATATATGAATGTTTTTCTGTTAATTCTGATTTATTCATTTTGATCATTCATGGGGAAAAAACTAATTATTACTTGAAACAAATATCTGATAAATGGTCGTTAAATGTATCAGTTAGAATCATCTTATTTCAAATTCTGCTGCTAGTTTAACTACAAGAAAGGTTCTGTAAACTTATAATTTTACACAGGTGTTAGGAACAAAGGAATATAATTCCCTTCTGCAATATGGAGATGAAGCTTGCAGAAAATTAAAAAACCAGAGTTCTTAAAAATAGAACACAATCAGTGGAAAAGGTACAGCGTCGTTTGAGTGGGTGAGCAGCAACTTTGGTGTGACGTATTTCTCAATCCAGATTCCAGACATGGTTTGGCTCCTTGAGTCAGCCGGTAGCAAGTACAAACCTGAGATTATTGAGACAGATTAAATGATAGGGTGTAGCAGATTAGCAATCTCAGAGTGAGTGCCACCCGGAGGGCAAGAGCCCCCGGGGGTCACTGAGGACGACGACCCCTGATGGGTCTCAGCTGATAAGCGTGACACTGCAGATACCACAGACACTGGGACTCTGATAGTCAGGGTGTGACTTACTCACGGCTGCCCGCCTGGCTCATGGTTTCAGGTAGCCCAGTCACCAGGGTGGAGGGAGCCCCAGCAGCAGCGTGCCTCACTGCTAAATTATGCACTGCATGATGGGAAAGGGCTGCAACATGAATCAGTGACAGGCTGGAGTTCAAACATGTCTCAACGCGTCCTAGTGTGGATGTCAAAGGTGAGTTTCCTTTTCGTCTCGGGGCAAAGGGAAGAACCTCCAGACGGGTTTTGTCTGCCCCCATCGGCCGTACTGTGTGAGTCTGTATCGCAGCGGAGATCAGAGTCGGGCGGGGGGGGGGGGGTTTCTGACGCTCGCTGGATGCCAACAAAGCTGTAGAATTTGCAGGTGTTTACTGCGGGTGTGTCTTATCTGCTTCAGGTTTCTTCCATCTCTTATCTTTTTACACAGAGAGAACAATGTACGCTGCTGGGAAACAACTTCTGCTTGGCCCTGGTGTGAACTCGTCCCAGCGGACGTGACTCACAGAGGTCGGCAGCAGAGCAGAATATAGACAAAAGCTCCCTGAAATAAGCCAACAAGGTTGAGCAACAGCTGATTTGAAGACGATGGCCAACTTGTGCATTTTCTTTTTTCTTTTCCTTTCCTTCTAACACCACTTGGCAAGGAGCCACATAGATGCTGAAAGTTTAGATTTAAGCATACCAGACTCTTAACTTTCTCTTTAATTTGGAGGACGTAAAGTCACTTTCTGTGTGCCCACATAGTCTTAATGATGATATTTAATGTTTATCTAGGCATAATACCTTAATCCATCACATACTACTACCGTCCCAAGATCTGGGTTGCCATCAGGGGCACTGCACCTTGCTGATTTTATCCCTACCTTTTAGGTCATACCCAAGCGTTTGCCATTGACAGTCCCACCTCTTCTGAGGCTGTGGCTGCCAGTGGTGCACCACAAGGTTCAACTTTAGGCCCAATTTTATTCTCTTAATGTACGCTCCCTATCGCTCCAACTGTCTGTTGTCAGGATGTTTTCTTCCATTGCTACGTGGACGTTTGCCTCCTGCTCAATGAATCCAAAACAGAAATTTTTTGGTTCACGCCCCAACATTCCACCCTCCTTACGGAAAACACCCTTGCCACATTCTCCGCTTACATCGATCCCACTGCCAGAAACTTGAGGTACAATTTTTGACTCAGCTTTCAACCGCACTTCAACAAACTTGTTGGGTCCTGCTTCCTCCAGTCGTGTACCAGATCTAAGTAAAAACTCGAGCTGCAACATTCCCACCTTGACAAACATAACCTCCTCAAAACTGGACATCTTCAGTTCACTCCAACATCAGTGATAAATCCCACGCCACCTCCAACTAATCCAGAGGCAGCAGCTAGACTTCCTACCGGTTCTACGTGGGAGCGTCATACAGCTCGATTTTTACCTCCCTCCACTGGCTCCCCGCATGTTTTAGGATTGATTTTAAGATTTTACTGCTCACTTTTTAAGCCCATCGAGCTCA
>NC_141340.1:24660857-24810857 GCF_037954235.1 Aulostomus chinensis | reverse complement strand
TTGCTTGTGTTGTACGTCGCTTTGGACAAAAGCGTCTGCTAAATGAAATTGGAGAACTGTAGAAAGCGAAAATTAAGAGAAACCTTATCACGAGGTCAGAAGTCACCACTTGGAGCAAGAGCAATCGTGCAGGCTCCCACAGTTCCCCATCGCAGTTCTCTGACTCAAAGAAGAGAAACTAGAAAAAACTGCCGGTTTGATACGAGGAACAACAAGAGCTGAGCGCTGATCCAGCTACAGGGCTGTGATGTCATCCCAAGGTCAGTTCATGGAGAGGAGGAGCCTCATGACTGTCTCCAGGATATCGACACGTGTGTTCTGTGCATGATGTGGGACTGCACATGTGCGGTATGTCCATATTGACCTGCACTCATTTGTGCCATTAAAGAATAAATAATCAATCAAAAGAACCAGCAGAGAAAAGACGCAGAGCTGAACCCTCTTGTGTCTCATCTAGTTTCCATATTCCAACTCCCATCTGTCCTCCCCAGGCGAATCTACAGGGATTAGAGAAATGTTGCTTCAGTCTTAATAAAGCGCCATGTTTGTTATCTCTAGCTCCTCCAGGACGCTGAGAACTCCGTCCTGCTAGGATTCGCTGTGACGGCTCGGACACTCACACCCTCCGTCCTCCTCTCTCTCCTCACAACAGCTGCTTCTGTAGCGGTAGAGTAAGAACATGCCATGAACACGAGAGACTGGTCCGGCCGCCGTGACCTCTGAAGCTGGAGGTCACTGGTTCCTCCCGCACACACGCCGATGCTGACTCCCCATCTTTGAATGAGCCTCTGAGTCAGGACTCTAAAAGTCGCGACAGCAATCTGGCTGTGACTGTGTGAAGCGGTCGGAAACATTTATGGAATGATGTCATCGCGTCATCATACCTCCACAATATGGAGAAGGAGACAACAGGATCGTGAGACAAGCAGAAGCGTGTCACCCACGCATCATGAAGTCACCAAAATAAAAGAAGAAGATTATTCAGAAGCTTTTATTTCCTGTCAAGGGTAAAGGCTGACACTGTGATGACAAACATGTCCGGGCCGTGTTGGTTGTTGACTTGTCACTAGAACCACACCAGACTGTTGACTTGAGCAGAACTGTTGAAGTAGAACATTTTCTGCTTCTCACCCAAACAAAGTTCATCTGGGGTTCGTCTGAGCCCTGCAGAGGCTTCACCAACACGTGACTCCGAGCAAACCGGCTTCGCTTTGACTGAACTAATCCACGACAGCTGATGTTGCTCTGGTAGGACTGCATTAGTTCAATCTGAGAAATACTGTGACAAGACATGAGGAGCAGAGCACCAGTCTGGTGGTTAGACTACCTTCCCCAGGTTCAGAATGACATTTGTTTCCATTTTGAACAAACACACAAGAAGTTCTACATGCTTAGTGAATGAAGTCACAGCCGAGCTCAAGTGATGTCATCAGCTCCATCAGCGCACAGGTGGAGAGTGACAGAACAGTTCCTCCTTGACGGTGCAGGTGCCATCACACCAGCAGAGTCGCCGCTGCACCGACACATCTGATCAGGTTGCACTGATCTCAGATCTCAGGGCAACACCACCTGAGCACCGTGCAGGCGCCTGTGCAGGCGTCACGCTTGCATCAGCGCAGCCTGATGCAGGAGAACAGCAGGTTCCATCTCAACGTTCAGATTATGTCCATGATCTGGCAAACAGCAGCAGGTGGGAAGGGCAGTCCACGATGCAGGAGAAGGGGAGGCAGCCTCCTCTGGCTGCTGGTGTCCATGTATGGACAGCAGTGCCACCCCCCCCCCCACCCCCCATCCTGCTCCAGTTTACAGCACTTCAGCCCTTGGCCACTTCAAAACAAGGTGCTGCTGAGGTTTGCTTATGTTAGCTAAAACCGCTTCATGTAAACTGTGATGTCATCATGCATTTATTTTTTTATTTTTACTTTTTTTTTAATTTCACCTAATAGCCTTTTGTATTTGAGGAGTTTATTTTTCCAACCAGGCCAGTGGGAACATTTCACCCAGACAAACACAAGAGAACTACTTCCATCTTGATCTTTATTAGCACACACACACACACACACACACACACACACACACACACACACACACACACACACACACACACACACACACACACAGCCCCTGAACCACTAAACTATCTTGAAGTATTTGCAAACAGTCTCAGCAGCACATCAACAGATGCCGGAGGCTCCCAGCCTCCAGTCTGCCTCTCCTGCGGCCTGGCGTAGCTGGCGTAGCGGGGAGTGTTGTTCCAGATGTTTGTGTCTCACTGAGCCGTGACACAACAGAGCTCCAACCACACATATACATACCGACCTTATCTGGGCTGCTCAATGGTCATGTGAATCGGTGTGTGAGTGTCAGGAACCAGGCGGGCAGAGAGTCCAGATGTATCACCACAGACCTCCTCATGCTTTTATCTCAGTGTTCACTTCCATGTGCTTCACCAAAAATAGTCCAGCAGGGTCTGGAGCTCACGCCAATGGCTTCAAAACAGCTGCTGCTTTCCTCCACGCCAATTTGACCATGTACGGTTATGAATCTGAAAGCACTTCCATGCTGGACGACAAACCTGCCAACAACACACGTTAACATCTGGCTTTCTCCAGAGTGCAAGGCTGCCACCTTCATCCTCGCTGCCGCAGCAGCGCCTCTCCATGATGTCCTGACACCACTTTCCTGCACACAAACACGTAAGCCCAGCAGTCATGGCTCCACAAGGTGCAGCTGAACCAGGAACCACAGTGAAGAGCTGACAGGCAGCAGCTGGATACCACTGCTGCCTGTCTGACTGCAGCAACAGGGAGTGAACTCAAGGAGGCACCAGAGAGCCACAGATACACCAGAGTGGCCCATCCATCCATCATCCATCCATCATCCATCCATCCATCCATCCATCATCCATCCATTCATCCCTCCATCATCCATCCATCATCCATCCATTCATCCCTCCATCATCCATCCATCCATCCATCCATCATCCATCCATTCATCCCTCCATCATCCATCCATCCATCATCCATCCATCATCCATCCATCCATCATCCATCCATCATCCCTCCATCATCCATCCATTCATCCATCCATCATCCATCCATCCATTCATCCCTCCATCATCCATCCATCATCCATCCATTCATCCCTCTATCATCCATCCATCCATCCATCCATCCATCATCCATCATCCATCATCCCTCCATCATCCATCATCCATCATCCCTCCATCATCCCTCCATCATCCATCCCTCCATGTTCTCCCTCTTCTCCTGTTCAGGGTGGTGGGGGTGGAGCCTATCCCAGCAGCCTTCCCCCTGGACAGGTCACCAGTCCATGGCAGGGCCAACACATAGAGACAGACAACCATTGGCTCTCCCAGCCACGCCTACGGTCAATTGAGAGTCTGGATTAACCTGGTCCCTCTTGATGTCTTTGGACTGTGGAGGAAGCTGGAGTACCAGAGAGAACCCAGCAGGAACAGGGAGAACATGGGGACTCACCCAGAAAGACCCCGTGCTGCAGCCGGGGCTCCACCCACAACCTTCTTGATGGGGGGCCACAGTGAGGACCACTGCTCCACCGGGCCGCCCCACTCGCCACTTCCATCTCAGGTTACCGACCTAAACCAGGGTTGGTATCGCACAGTCCTAATCAGAACCACTCTGATGTCGCCGTCACACCTCCAGAAGTTCCTCCTTGTTGGAACAAGTTTGGCGTTCAAACACGCGATCAGAGCGATGAGTTCAACAAGTCAAAATGATTCTGTGGCGCTGCTCCTGGGGAGGGATGCTGCTGATGTGACTGTTGTCTTCCTGTTCCTTCAGAACATCTTCTCATTGGAGCCCAAACCCTAACGTCTGCCTACCGCGGACCAGCCGCTGCAAACGGAAACAACAGTGGAAAAAGCAATGCATCCATTTAAATGTTGGCTTCATTAGACAATGAATGACAGTCTGTTTAAACTCCAATGTGGGAGCACAAAACAAAGCGGCGTCACCCAAGGGTGGTTAAGGAGCTGCAGCTCATGTGTCCCGGCATGCAGAGCAGATGCTGTTTTCATCAGGTGGAAAGATGGAGGCGTCCCAAATCCCTGCAGTGTGTGCACTCAGACAACACTGCTGCATTCTTTCATAGTGTGATGACTGGCACCAGGCAACACACACACACACACACACACACACACACTCACGCAGGCACACACATGCACACACACACGCTCAGCTGGCAGGGGGCTGGCCACCAGTCTCACCCAGTTTGCTGATCTCTGGTGCGATTGTTCCTGCCTGGTTCTGGTGCCTTTCCTGCTCCGGTGTCCCACTCTGAGGCCCGGCTCTGGTGGTTCAACAGTGGAGCGATGGGCCTCTCAGCCAGTGTGGGAAGGCGACCCCCATCAGTGCCACCTCCTTTCATGGGCATGTGAGAGTGCTGTCAGGGGCTGAGGTCACCTGGGGGGGAGCCGGGCCTCCTCCCCTCAGCCTCCTGCTCAGACACTCTGATGTCCTGGTGCCGTTCAGGTTCTGTCAGCATTCTCCCAACAGCAAACTGTGCTCAAGCAGAACTTTAAATTCATGGAACCGACGCCCCACGCTGGTCAATCGATGGAAAAGAAGAAATACAGAGAAACAATGAAAACCAACCGGGACTTTTAGAATATCAGTACATTCCTTTTGATATTTTATGATTCTACAATCCTACAATTCTACAATTCTACAATTCTACAATCCTACAATTCTACAATCCTACAATCCTACAATTCTACAATCCTACAATTCTACAATCCTACAATCCTACAATTCTACAATCCTACAATTCTACAATTCTACAATCCTACAATTCTACAATCCTACAATCCTACAATTCTACAATTCTACAATTCTACAATCCTACAATTCTACAATCCTACAATCCTACAATTCTACAATCCTACAATTCTACAATTCTACAATCCTACAATTCTACAATTCTACAATCCTACAATTCTACAATCCTACAATCCTACAATTCTACAATTCTACAATCCTACAATTCTACAATCCTACAATCCTACAATTCTACAATCCTACAATTCTACAATCCTACAATCCTACAATTCTACAATCCTACAATTCTACAATCCTACAATCCTACAATTCTACAATCCTACAATTCTACAATCCTACAATCCTACAATTCTACAATCCTACAATTCTACAATTCTACAATCCTACAATTTCATTTAGCAGACGCTTTTGTCCAAAGCGACGTACAACACAAGCAAGAATTCAGACTTAATGAAGGAAAAACCCATAGTAGCGCCAAAGTGCTTCAGTTGTGATTTGGTCACAGGTACTGCCATCTAGTGGCAGAAGAAGTGTCGCCCCCCCACCCTTTTTTACAATACAACATCACCCAACCCAGTTAGTGCTACATAGTCACTCAGTGCTGGGTCTTGGACCCTCTGACTGATTCTACCCCAAAGAGGAGCAGAGTCAGGTTCAGTGCCTCGGTGCTCTCTGAACAATTGAGTCTTCAATTGTCTCTTAAAAGTAGAAAAGGACTCAGCAGAACGCACAGAGTTGGGTAGTTGGTTCCACCATTTGGGAACAACAGAAGAGAAGAGTCTGGCTAGAGATTTGGAGCAGCGCTGGGCTGGAAGCACCAGGCGTCTTTGGCATGCAGAGCGTAGTGGGCGAGAAGGAGCGTAGACCTGGATCAGGGATTCCAGGTAGGCTGGAGCCGTTCTTGGGATTGTTTTGTATTGTTATGAATCGCCATTATTTCATGTGGAAGGCCAAATGTTTCATTGCGACGGGTCCCTGTGGAGAACTTTGATTTAGAACCTGAACCTCAGAAGACAGTAAACCTGTTTTAGTCGACACGGCTTGAACCAGGAAGCCGTCGCAGCAGAGCTGACAGACTGGAACTTGTAGTTTCTTCTCTTCCAATGAGCAGACGAGGGTCCGGTCTCAGATCGTTGTCCTCCTGAAGACAGCCTCCACTCGTTCTTCATCGTGCTCATCAGGTCGTTCATGTTTCCAGTGCAGTTTGGGAATGGAACCCAGGAGCTCCTACAGCGAGGCAGCAGCGGAGGAGCCCACTGTTTTCTAGAGCGTTCTGTACATCAGCAGGGCCGCTGACCACATCAGCTCCTGGAATCGGCCGTGAGTCACAGCATCAGAATCCTCTTCAAAGCAACTTCAAATACCACAAAAGCTGCAAAAGCATTCTGATGATCCTGAATACCAGAACACTGAGTGACTAAAGCTGCTCAGTGTCATTGCAGGTCACCGAGAGGAGCAGCAGACCTAACCTATTAGTGAGAGGAAGACGCCACAGCCTGGAGCGTGCTGGCGCTGCAGGGACTCATGCGTGATTCTCAGGATCAGAGTTGGACTCCTGGAAGACTTCAGTGATTTGTGGGATGACCTGAAGCCTCCAACCATGATGCGACCGACCAGAAATCACATCGATCCGATGGAGCAGCAGAGACTCCTCAGAGGAAAACTCCCCTCCTCCACATGCATCCATCAGGCCACGGCTGACCCCTGCAGGTTGGTCTGGGAACTACAGGCCTGAGACCAGAGCAGACGCACGTGTGCTGATGATTCCCACCTGACATGGTTCTATATCCATCACATTTTCGTGTCACACACACACACACACATACACACATACACACACACACACACACACACACACACACACACATGATCGTAGACACACAAGGAGGAATTTCAAGTGATGAACAATTCCAGCAACAACCGATGTGACAGACTTGATCTGCAGCTGTTAGCTCATCGCGAGCTCCTGCATCGTCGTCTGGTTCCTTCAGTTAGCCCACTATCTTTTTCATGCTAATGCTCTGCATCATTTGCTAATGTTTCCGCCCCCCTAATAATTGCTGCTGGAAAGTCCCTCCTGTTCCCCAGGGACCCACGTTCCTCTGACACATTACTGGAATGACATCATCACAACGCTTTGCCAGCAAGAGAACTGAGAGTTTCAGCAGGAAAATCATTTCTGCTGAAACTCCAGTAAACATGAGTGTTGGAAGCATGACAGCGTGGGGGGGGGGGGGGGGGTACTAGAACCACTTAGGAGAGAGAGAGAGAGAGAGAGAGACAGAGAGAGACAGAGAGAGAGAGAGACTGTGGGTTCTCTCCAGGTACTCTGGCCTCCTCCCACACGCCACAAACATGCTGGTTAGGTGATTGCCTGTGGGTGTGAATGTAGGCCTGAATGGTTGTCTGATGACCAGGGTCCCAGTAGTCCAGTGTTGGCCCCGCCTCTGGCCTGAGGACAGCCAGCCCATCCGTGACCGTCGACAAGGTAAGTGGTTGGTGATGGGGGAGACCTGGTCTGAATAGGAGAGACAGCACTCATCCCACTTGGACGGAGCTGCTGTCATTTCTAGAAGTATGACCCAGTTTATAATAGAACCAGAACCCTGAGAACCCAGAGTTCAGACCAGGAAGCAGAGCTGCCGTCTCACACAATTTTCAGCGCGTCCACTAGGGGGCAGTTACCCACCCACACCCCCATAGAGACCGTGTCTGTCCCCTGACCACGTCAGTTTATTCACTCCAGTTCTACTGTAGAGGAGTCAATCAGAAAAACCTGATCCAAGTTAACTCAACCACTAAATTAACTCAACAGAAGATCAGAATTAGAGGAGGACGATTGAATATCAGACCTCTGAGGCTGAAAACTGAACCAGTGAATGAAGTGATACCTGACAGTTGTGTTGACCTGCTGAGTCTCACTGAAACCTGGCTGGTGACGATGAGGATGCTAGTCTGAATGAATCCACTCCTCCAGTCACAGGAACACTCACATTAAACTCTGATAAACTGAAGTTCTTGTGCTGGGCCCAGACACCTGAGGACCACCTGATCTGATGAGACAGGTACCCTGGATGGCACCACCCTGGCCCCCAGCACCACCGTAAGGAACCTAGGAGTTCTCTTTGACCAGGATCCATAATTTAAAATTCTTCTTCTACCATCAAAGTCCTCAACAGTCAGGCTCCTTCATCCCTGACAGAGCTCCTAGTCCCCTATGATCCAGCTAGAACCCTTCACTCCCAGGATGCAGGGTTCCTGCTGGTTCCTAGAGTTCTAACAGTAGAATGGAGCCATCACATCCTCCACCCCGTCATGCCACAGACACACATATCCCTCCTTCTCTTTCCTTCTTTCCATTCATCCCTCCATCATCCATCATCCATCCCTCCATCATCCATCCCTCCATCATCCATCCATCCCTCCATCATCCATCCCTCCATCATCCATTCATCCATCCCTCCATCATCATCCCTCCATCATCCATCATCCCTCCATCCCTCCCTCCATCATCCATCCCTCCATGTTCTCCCTCTCCTCCTGTTGAGGGTGGTGGGGGTGGAGCCTATCCCAGCAGCCTTCTCCCTGGACAGGTCACCAGTCCATGGCAGGGCCAACACATAGAGACAGACAACCATTGGCTCTCCCAGCCACGCCTACGGTCAATTTAGAGTCTGGATTAACCTGGTCCCTCTTGATGTCTTTGGACTGTGGAGGAAGCTGGAGTACCAGAGAGAACCCAGCAGGAACAGGAGAACATGGAGACTCACCCAGAAAGACCCCGTGCTGCAGCCGGGGCTCCACCCACAACCTTCTTGATGGGGGGCCACCGTGAGGACCACTGCTCCACCCACAACCTTCTTGCTGGGGGCCACAGTGAGGACCGCTGCTCCACTGCTCCACCTTATTTATGTATTTTGTGTCATATCTCTTTATTTATTTGTTGATTTTTAAAGTTTTTTGTGATATAAACAAAAAGTGGGGGGAAGAAAGAGGGAAAAAGGGGGCTCAGTTAATTTATGTATGTACATATACATACCTGTATACATATATATATATAAAACATAAATATATATGTATATACATATAGGTATTTATGTCATCTAGGATATATGTATATGTAGTAATTACATTGTTATCCTTCATATATAACCCTAATATCATAGGTTACTGGCCTTTCTTGTACTCTCCTCCTCATCCTCGTCTTTACGATCAGTATTATTACTATTGTTATTATTGTCATTGTTTATATTACTATTATATATAACTATTGCCACAAGCACCGCTATTGTTATTATTATTATTTTTAATACACCACACTATATTACTATCATATTACTGATAACATCACTATAATCACTGCATGAATGTGATTATTACCTCTCCCACTGTTAACCAACAACACACAGACACACACAGACACACACACAGACATACACAGACACACACAGACACACACAGACACACACACAGACACACACACAAACACACAGACACACACAGACACACACACAGACACACACAGACACACACAGACACACACAGACACACACACAGACACACAGACACACACACAGACATACACAGACACACACACAGACACACAAACACACACAGACACACACACAGACACACACAGACACACACAGACACATAGACAAACAGACACACACAGACACACACACAGACACACAGACACACAGACACACACAGACACACAGACACACACAGACACACAGACACACACAGACACACACACAGACACACAGACACACACAGACACACAGACACACACAGACACACAGACACACAGACACACACAGACACACAGACACAAAGACACACAGACACACAGACACACACAGACACACACAGACACACACACAGACACACA
Organism: Aulostomus chinensis; assembly: GCF_037954235.1. Classification (NCBI taxonomy): domain Eukaryota; kingdom Metazoa; phylum Chordata; class Actinopteri; order Syngnathiformes; family Aulostomidae; genus Aulostomus; species Aulostomus chinensis. Next base: position 24,801,143 of record NC_141340.1, on the reverse strand, counting down.
GACACACAGACACACACAGACACACAGACACACACAGACACACAGACACACAGACACACACAGACACACAGACACAAAGACACACAGACACACAGACACACACAGACACACACAGACACACACAGACACACACACAGACACACAGACACACACAGACACACAGACACACAGACACACAGACACACAGACACACACAGACACACACACACACACACACACACAGACACACACACACACACGCTTCTCTGTTCGCGTGTCCGCTCTATGTCACGTATGTCATCACTGTATTCATGCTTTGTCTTACTGCACATTAAATAATAAAAAAGGACGTCCGCATGAGCCCAGCCGGACCACTAGATGGCGCCCCTGGTTAGTCAGAGTGAGGTGGCTTATCCGTGGAACGCCAGTGCTCCTGCAGACGCTGGCGTGCCTCTGCTCCTCTCATTGCAGGAGGAGACCAGGAACTACCTGTCCCTGGTCGCTAAGCACCAGAACTGCCCTGGTGGTGACGAGCCATTCTGATGTCAAGAGTTCCTCCTGCCAGCCGTTTTCCCTTGGAGGCCGTTTGTGACTGAAGCTCCGCCCCAGTCGTGGCCGTGATCTCATCAAGACCCTGAGTGACATCATCCCCCAGACCGGGTCTAGACATGAGCCTCGTGGTCCTGGATCTCACACAGCTCCTGATACCGTGTCAGCAGACGGACTCATTGATTGGGTTTCCCTCCCAGGGCCCAGACTGGTTCCAGTCCCAGCCTCAGAGACCGTTCCTCATCACCAGTGTCTAGATCGCTGTTCTCCTCACACGCCTGAAGGGAATGTTGTACGTCACCGATGCATGAAGACTGTTTTTCTTCTTCATGAGTGAAACCGACCAGTGAGGTGGTGAAGGGAGCAGCTGCAGCCAGACCTCCAGAGGCTGGCCTGGGTCAGAGCTCATCAGTGGCAGCAATTGGCAGGGGAGAGGATCCCCCCATGTGCTTCCCTGGGGTTTGAGGCTGCAGACCTCAGGAGCAGGAACAGCTTGTTGCCGTGGTGACTGGAGCTCCTGGGGGCAGGGCAGGAGGCAAGTGGTCGTCCTCTGCTGTGGACCCTAACTTTCAAAGCAGCTCAGTGGAAAACGTTTGAATCTGAGGCGACTGCAGATTTCTGAGTTATGAAGAAAATCCAACTGATTAACTTGTCGAAACACAAGAGTTTGAAGCTCTCATGACACACAGACTTAAGACCTCCTTGTTGATCAGGCTTATAGTCAGGACTGCTTAGGCTGGCCCTTAGACCTGCTGCTATAGGCTCAGACTGCTGGGATCTCCCATGATGCACTGGGCTTCTCTCTCCTCCTCCTGTCCTCAGACGTGTTACTGACTCCTCTTCTTCTCCCCTCATCCCAGATCCTGGTGCTGCTGGAGGAGGCTCCAGACCTGAAGAGGCTCCAGCTGCCACCTGCTCACGTCCCCGTCTGTCCATCAGTCTCTCCTCCTGTCTCTCTCTCTTTATCTCTGTCCCTCTCTTTCCTTCTGTCTCTCTGTCTTCCTCCATTCTCTGTCTTTGTCTCTGTCCATCAGTCTCTCCTCCTTTCTCTCCCTCTTTCTCTCTGTCCCTCTCTTTCCATCTGTCTCTCTGTCTTCCTCCATTCTCTGTCTTTGTCTCTGTCCATCAGTCTCTCCTCCTTTCTCTCTCTCTTTATCTCTGTCCCTCTCTTTCCTTCTGTCTCTCTGTCTTCCTCCATTCTCTGTCTTTGTCTCTGTCCATCAGTCTCTCCTCCTTTCTCTCTCTCTTTATCTCTGTCCCTCTCTTTCCTTCTGTCTCTCTGTCCTCCTCCATTCTCTCTTTGTCTCTGTCCATCAGTCTCTCCTCCTTTCTCTCCCTCTTTATCTCTGTCCCTCTCTTTCCTTCTGTCTCTCTGTCTTCCTCCATTCTCTCTTTGTCTCTTTCCATCAGTCTCTCCTCCTTTCTCTCTCTCTCTCTTTATCTCTGTCCCTCTCTCTCCTTCTGTCTCTCTGTCTTCCTCCATTCTCTGTCTTTGTCTCTGTCCATCAGTCTCTCCTCCTGTCTCTCTCTCTTTATCTCTGTCCCTCTCTCTCCTTCTGTCTCTCTGTCTTCCTCCATTCTCTGTCTTTGTCTCTGTCCATCAGTCTCTCTTCCCTTTCTCTCTCTCTTTATCTCTGTCCCTCTCTTTCCTTCTGTCTCTCTGTCTTCCTCCATTCTCTGTCTTTGTCTCTGTCCTGCTCTCTCTCCGTCCCCACTGATCCTGGATCTGCTCCACCTTCCTGCTGGTAAAGGAAGGTTCTGGTGGCTGCTGTTGCAGGATGTGCTGCTGATGGAGAATTGTTGGGTGGAGGTTCATTGAAGGAGGGAGGTGCTGGACCTGCTCCACTTGGACAGAGTCAGGAGATAACATTTGTTGCGATTTGGCGCTATAGAAATAAAATTGACTTGACTTTCCACTGGAGGACGCTGGACGCTGCAGCTGGGGAATCACTTAGCTGCGGTTCTCTGGAAACTTCCTCCTGATGGCAGATGACGGCTTTAACAGAAACTTGAAATGTCAGAGGTATGTGGATCTCCCGACGCTTCCTCGTGATTCACTCAGAATTCAAAACATACAAGATGCATCATATAAGAAGTGAAGAATAAATGTGCAGAAGCTGCACCACCAGAAGTGGAACCTGGACAGAGCTTCCCGGCCTGGGAGAGTCTGCTCCTGGGCTGCAGCTCTGATGCCTGGCAGCACGTTAACTAAACCCAGGCGGCAGCTCAACACTCTCCAAGTATTGTTCTTGTTCCCTTTTGATCGAGCGAGAAACTCCCCGCTCCCTCCCTCTACTCGGTGCAAAAAGATATTAAGAATGTGTTGGACCTTCTCTGAGCAGGACACACCAACTGTCTTCCACAGCAGGGACGTAATGAAACGTCATGTCTGTGGTTCTGATTCTGTTCCCCTGCTTCTTGACCTCCTGGAGTGAAACGTGGGTTCATTCATTGTTGAATCTGATTCGTTGAGCAGATGTGAACGTACCAAACACACCCAAACATTTTAAGTAAGAGGAGATGGAAAAACAATGAAGTAAAAAGGTACAAAGCGCTTCCACATGCCGGAGCTCCAACTGGCTGACCAGGATTCTTCTACTGTGACTGATAGCGATGTCAAAGATCAATGTAACATCGGCACGTGGCGGCCTGGTGCCGGGGACAAAGCTTGTTCACTTGGACAGGTGGAGTCGGTGATGGTGAGCTATCACCTGAGCGTGTCCCTCTGGCTGAGCAGCCATGCAGCAGCAGCCCAGCCAATCAGCAGCAGCAGCGTCCATGCTTGTCAACTCCAGCTTAGTATGAAACAGTGCTCTTGCTGAAACCACTAATTACACGTCTGTATAATCATGAAGATCATGAAGACAGGTTGGGCGCCTGGAAAGTCCTTCATGTCCGATTCCTTAAGACCGTTAAGTCGATGTGTTCTCAGCCTACAGCCTCCTCAGAGTTGGTACGACCCGGTATCACCCTGCTCCTGAGTTGTCAGAGAACGTCAGACCACCAGGACCAGGTCCCACCCCCGCCAACAACTACAACTGCAGCTGTGACGTTGTCTGCGTCTGTCCAACGAGTTACGACTGAGGGAACCATCATGGTGAGACACAAAGAACTGCAGCTTTCCTGATGCTGCCATGGCTAACAGGCGCGAACCAGCTAGATTGTCTGTGTGCTGTCGACTGAATGCTAGTTGACCTGTTAGCAGAAGTGGGTCACTAGCTGTTTTTGAACCTGACCTTGTTTACTGGTCTTTTGAATATGAATTCAATATCATGATGGATTCAGTTTTATCATAATTTTGTGTTTTGTTTGTTATGTCTGATCCTCCCACACACCTTAGCCCCTGGCCCCCAGCTCAGCCAGCAGGGGCCATAGCTCAGGATGATCAGCAGTCTGTCAGCTGCAGGAAATCAAACCGTCCTGGCGGTGCTTGAGTCTGCTCCCAGCCCACACACCTCCTCTCCCCAGCTCCCCGTGCAGAGGTGCATTGAGTTACAGCTGGAGGAGGAGGAAGAGAACTGGAGCTCCCATGCTAATGAAGTCCAGGCCCGCCAGTGTTTCCACACGCGCACACACACACACACACACACACACACACACACACACACACACACACACACACACACACACACACACACACATCTATTCTACAGACTGAAACTTAAAATGGAACCGTGTCCTGACCTGGATCAGGGCTGACTGTTCTGCTGCTGATCACATCATTGTCTCATCTCATTGTCCTGTGAATCTTGAAATCTGAAACTTCCACCTCCTCTGCTGCGGCGTCACTTATCAGCAGCAGCGTGTGGTGGTGGTTGGGGGGGCACCACGAGCTTGGTGTCTATCTGCAACAATCCAGGCCTGCAGCACTGCTCATGTTTATAGCCTTCCCTTTAAGGGCCCTCTGCGGTTGCCGCGGTTACCATCCTTTTTTGGACTCCTTCTCTATAATTGAGTCTTGCGTTTTCCTGGATTCCACAAGGCCTGCACAAAGCTGTGATTATTCCTGAGCAGTGGCGGGCCGGGGTGGGGTGGGCTGGTGTGGGCTGGGGGGCTGTGAATGAATGCCATTACATTCTCATGAAGCTCATTGGCTGCTCGCTCTTTGTCTTCGGCTCTGTGAGATCCCGACTGGCCGGCTGAGGCTGCAGAACAGACACGAGCTTGTTTGATTCTCCATCACAGCGAGAGATGACTGCATGTAGCCAGCAGCACACGGCCATGATGTCATCCTTAACACCCAGGACAACTCTATCATACACTTAGAGACAAAAGTTCTGGTTCTGAACACGAACACATCCGCCAGGCTGATGCTAGCAGGGTTACGCTCAACTCTTTGGAGGGAAGCGAATGGAAGATGTGGACACGAGAGAGACGAGGTGTCGCAGCTGTTAGATTCACAGAAAAAAACGTCACTAGAAAAACAAGGAAGTCTTTTGAGAAATGTGAGTCTTGTCGCTGCCAGTTGGAGGCCACAGGGTGCTGCTAGCTTCATGCTAACAGACATGGCTGGCTCTCTCTGCATTCTGGAGGCACAATGTGACTGAAACATCATCTTTGAGAGCTCAAAACAGAGCTGCAGGTCATTTGAAGGGCAAAAAACACGCTTCCAGGATAAGAATCACGTCAAAGAATGAATGTGGTTATTATGACGATTCACACGAGGTGAAGAGAAGAAGTCAAAGGCGTTTCCTTCATCTACATGCACTCGGTCCATTTCATTTCCATTTTTCTTTTTCTTTATGTTTAAAGGTTGTTGTTAGATTCTATTTTTAATTCTATTTGTAATTTGCTGTCGGGGTGTTGATGGGCGGTTGAAGGGAACGTTACCTGACCCAGCAGTGATCGGGTGAGAGGGTGAGAGCCAAGGTCTCATCGCGGGGCCACATAGAGAAACTATTCACACTGAGAGTCTCCAACTGAGCCTCGGAGAAGAACCCACGCAGACACCATGCAAAGTCCAGGCAACCCAGAATCTTCTTGCTGGGAGCCAACAGTGCAAACGGCCGTGCCACCCTTGTGTTCGTAAAACCAAGAGGGACGGAGCCGTCTTCTCCACACGGGAGGATAATCATGTGCAGGTAAATACGCACTTCTTGGTGATGGTTCCTCGCTCCGTCAGGGACGCCCAACTCCTGCGCCTCTGCTCTGACCAGGAGTAGAACCCAGGACACGCCTCCAGACCCAACCTCCCTTTGCTGAAGCCTTTTACATCAGCCACAGGTGACTCAAGTGACCTTCTAGTCTGCTTCATGGAACGAGTGGTGAGTTGGTGCTGGATCCAAGATGAAACACTGCTGACTTTAGTTTTCCTGTCAATGCTATTCTGTCTCCAGTGAGGAGATGGATGCCCTGTCAGACCAATAGTGAAGCCACTTGCTCTGGATCGCCTCCTGGTGGCCGACTGCTGTTCAGGTCTTACAGCCCTCCCCCGTTAGCAGATGGATCAAACTAACGAAATGAGGTGTCCATCATTTAAGGCAGCTGACACGTGCATGTGTTCAAGTTTCCTGATGCCAAAATGAAGTGTGATGCGTGATTGACAGCTGTTGGTTGCCGTGGAGACATTTGCAGACTCCTGTTGGTGGACAGAGACGTGACGCTAAGAAACGGTGAGCTGATCAGGATCTGACACCCTTGACTACCAATGACTGCTGAGCATGAAGACGGCATCATCAGAGGACGGCGCCTGGATCTCCGTCTGTCACGTAAGGGGGTACTTTGATGAGCATCATCACTTCCCATATAATTCCTAGATAAAAACCCAAGATTAAAGAAAATTAATGATGCAAACAATTCATGAACTGAGTGAGTTTTGAAGCGTCCGGTCATGTAGAGGCGTGTGCACATCCACACAGCTGGACAGGCTGATACTTGTATGACCTAAAGTCCAACACTCGTGATAATATTTCTGCTTCCGAACATGTGCAGAACCACAGCGTTGATAGGCGCCTTCGCAAGCACGAGGACGCAACCCCGGAACAGAGGTTGCTGCTTCAGAGTAGATTTGTGTCTCTGGCCGGCCCGGAGCGGCGTGCTGTCTGTCAGAGCTGCAGCAAAAGCAAAGGTTCGAGGAGCCTGTTGTTCCAAAGAGTCCCGTTTTCCCTCAGGACCAATCAGCTGTTGAGGGCTGGGATGTCCAGTTGCGCTCGTGCAATGAAACGTGCATTTGGAAGAGAGAGAGAGGGCGCGTCATGGTTGAATGGAGGTCAGATGAGGAAAAGTGACTGCCAGAGAGGTGAAGGGGCCTGCTGGGGGGAGGGGCCGTCTGGTCCTACACACTGATGAGCCGCCCGGGCCCTTTGGCCCCACAGGATGTCGTCATTCTCGCACTGCTGACCCACCGTGTTCATCCCTGAAAACTCTGGACTGGAATCTTATCAACATTAACTTCTTCCCAATTCCATTGGATTTTTTTCCGAGCCAAACAACCAGATTCTTTCCTTCAGTGACATTAACATCGCAGTGTAGCGCGGAGGCGTCAATCCTTGCCGGGGTCCCTGAGGTCACCTTTCTAAACAAACACCCCCATGGGCGGAGCTGCAGGAGTCTCTGGGACCAGGTGACGCACCTCGGCTTTGTGTTCAGGGCCAAACATGGCCTGAACCGGGGTAGGACGGTGTGTGTGTATAGAGACATCAGACCTTGCACACACACTGACACACACTAGTTGTTACTTGGACTCGGCACGTTGATGTAGACCATCAGCCACGAGTCCTCGTCTGGCTCACAGACACAGGACCAACCCCTGGCTTGGGTCCCACACGGAGGCAGAAGCTTCAACTGATGGCGAGACCTTCCCCTGCGTCAGTGTTTGACTTTGGTCCCCAGACGGCAAACCAGCCCTGAGTTCTGATACCGCAGCGATGCGGTCAGTGGTTGAGAGCACCTGGACGAGCTGCCGTCTCCTTCACACCTGCAGCGGTGAGCGTCAGAGGGGTTACAAGACACGAGCATGTGGTCCTCGGTCCAGTTTCCGTCCAGTCACTGGGTTGAGACGACAGCACTGCACACAGAAGTGAGCGGACGCCTGAAATCAACAGGCGCATGGTCACTGAGGTTGTGTTCCACCGTCTTTAGTCCTCCACGTGGTTTTGGATTCTCATGAATGTCTCTTCTGAAGTGACATTTCATCAGAAAGTATATTTTATTGATGACAACAAATGACAAACATGTTGAGGGGGTGGCGTGGCTCAGAGGTACAGCGGCCGTCAAGCAACCGGTTGCTGGTTCGATCCCCACTTCCCCCGGTGACCATGTCCAAGTGTCCTTGAGCAAGATACTGAACCCCTAACCGCTCCTGGTGGCCCTGCGATGGACTGGTGACCCGTCCAGGGTGAACCCCGCCTCTCACCCAATGTCAACTGGGATAGGCTCCACCCCCAGGACCCTTGACAAATAAGCAGAATAGAAATGGACGGACGGATGGATGGACATACATGATGATCATACCAGACAACCTGGAGAGTTTGTAAACAGACGTCTATGGTCAGTTTAGCGCTGTTAGCCGCCAGTATCCATTAGCTTCAAGCTAAACATACGTGGCTGGTTCTTCCTGCTTTCTTGAGTCACAAAGAAGTGAAAGGTTAAAAAAAACATGTTAGTGAGCTGATTACTCCTATTAGTGAGTACTTGTTAATATACTTTTGAGTGCAGTATCACTTAAACGCTGAAGAAATGCAGCACGACATGAATTTTGAGGTTTGTGTTAAAACAGGGTGCAGACGGCGTCCAGCATGGAGGAATGTAAAGGCTTTATTTAACAGTTCTGAAAGAAACCTAAAAGAGTCGGCTGGTTTACAATGAGTCACTGCAATAAATACAGACGGCCTCACGTATGAGAAGAGGTCAGAGTCTGCTGAAGTCTACGACACCTGCAGCTCACATTCTCATCCTTCACTCACTCATCAGTGACGACATGCAGAACAGTTGATGGGATGTCGGAGGTGAAGCTGCTGGGTGAAGAGAGGAGGAACGTCCAGGGCTACAGGAGGCAGGTCTGGTGTCAGTCCTTCATCAGAGCAGCAGCTCCACCTGAGGCTGCAGCCCTGCTCAACACAGGCCCTCAGAGGTTCAAAGTAGGTAATAAAAGAAGCTTAAAATGTTTTCCCTCCCTGGAATCTCTTTTCTAACGCTACGACAACTTTTTAGAGCCTGCAGCTCAATCACAGAGGTGCAGGAGGAATCATGCTGGCAGAGAAGAGGAAGACTATGAGGAAAGCAAAACCCTTGCTCTGTTGTGTAGTCAATAAAATACACTCGTTAATACTGCTCTGAAGGAGGAGGTCTCCGCTAATAGTCAATGCCCTGCTCGTTGTAATGGGAGCTGTAGTCGTCATGGTAACCTCCGTGGTACTCATCCTCCTGGAACTCCGCCTGATAGTCACTGTCGCTGATCTCAGATCCGTTGGTTCCGGTGCCCTGGCTGCCGTTGGTGTGTATGACCGGTTCTGTCGGGGGGGCACAGTACTTGGGGTCGTAGACCTGGCGGCCCAGACCGTACACACTCATCCCTCTCTGAGACGCCACCTTGTTGGTGCCCATCTGGAGTGAGATGGTGGAGTTGTCCACCGGCTGCAGCGCCACCTTTTGATCAAAGATGTCTCTGCGTGTCCCGGGAGCCGACATGCCCGCCTGCAGGGACCATCACAATACAAACGTCACCTCGTGATGACGTCGACGACGACCACACGCTAGCCTGACAGAGGGTTAGCACCCACCTGGCTGGCTCCTTTGTTGGTTCCCATCTGCAGGCTGATGGTGGTCTGGTCGTAGGGTTTGTCCGTCTGGGTCTTTGGGTCGTACAGGTGTCTCCTGGTTCCATACGCAGTCATCCCAGCCTGACTCGCGCACTTGTTGGTTCCCATCTGAGGACAAGAGACCAACAGCAGGATCTAATGACACACCAGCCTATTCTAGACAGCCGACACCTTTTCTTTCAAAGATGTAAACTCATGCCGACTGAAGTTCACAAACCTGAGGAGAATGAACGAATGTGCGCTACAAATCTGAAATACGCTTCAATTTGTGAGGAACTGAATCAGCACAAATCAGATCTATAATGACTGATGAGGAACCGCCCCCTGCATCAGACAAAAGAGGCTTCAAACACGGCAACCCTGGTGACACGCATGTCGACTGGTTACCTGCAGTCCAATGACACACTGGCCAGCCTTGATCTTCTCGTCATCAAAATGTCGCGCTTGTTTGTCGGCATATTTCACCCCGATGTCAATCTTGGTGTCCATTCCTTTGGTCTTTGCCTGGGAAAGAGGACACGCTGGTCAGAGTACTGATGGGACACCGACGCAGCGACAGAGATGAGGTCCGGTGTCTCACCATGCTGGCCAGCGCCAACAGCGTGGTCTGGACTTGAGTCATGTTCCCATTTTCAAACAGGTCGTTGGCCTCAAAGATGTCGTTGGGCTTCAGGCCGTAGACCAGGATGGCTTTGATGAAGTTCCCGAGGTTTTCCAGCTGCAGGGGAGAGGATATGTTACTGAGAAGCAGCCTGGCATGATGTGGCTGGTCTGGAGACAGCGCAGTCTTGTTGGGATCAACGTCCTGCAGCGTCTCTGTGCTGCTCAGAGTTGATGGGGATCAGGAGTCACGAGCAGCTAGCAAATATGCTGAGAGTGACACATGTTCTCATTGTTCACTCTGGTAGTGATGAAAGTGTTGGCTGGATTTTCTTTAGCAGCTCCAGAACACGGTCAGAATTCTGTTGAGGTCACGGTGCTCCGTGTGCCTCGGCAAGGGGGCTCCACAAGGTTCTGTTCTGGTCCCCAACTGTTTCTACATACCTTATCAACCTCAGACTGCATCATCCACCACTGCTTTCATCTGTACGCTGATGGCTGCCATCGATGCTTTACACCTGCACAGACTCACCTTCAGCATGTACTTGCTAACTACAACTCCTCCAAAATACAGATTAAACTGCAAGAAATAAATCAACAATCTGAGACGTAGCTGAATTTACTGGTGTCTACTTTAAGTCGCCCCCCTCTCTGGGGGTGAAGCTTCAAGGGGAGAGTCAGAGTTCAAGGGTGTGTACACGCGTGTGGGGTTGAGAGGCCTGACCTGGCCTCCAAAAGATGGCCGCTGACACAGGATCACTTTCTGAAGTGGAGGACTTTTCCCTTGCAGAATCCCATCAAGTAGGAATTAGTTTATCAAAAGGAGCCATCGGTTTCAGAACTTGAGTACAATAAGATGCAACATGGCGTCTAACAAGAATCAGCTGTCTTTTATGACAACTTCACTCATCTTAATAAACTAAAGGTGCTGCTAGAACAACCCTGACACGTCTCCTGACTTGTTAGAGGGTAGACAGAGATTTCCGTCACAAAGGAAGTTCAGATGGATTTGTTCCAAAGTGTAGAAGGAACAGCAAGCACCACGCGCCTCACTTGCTTCAGGAGCTCTCCTGAACATTGACAGAGACACAGATCTGCCGTTTCTCTCTCAGACCTGGAAGTGTTGAGTCCGAACCGGTGCTCCACTACTGGTCCACGGGTCTTACCTTGTGCCAGTTCAGCTGTGAGAGGTTGATCTTCTTTACTGAATTGGGCTGAAGCTTGTTGATCAGTCTGGGAGACATGAAAACAGAACGTCAGATATGGAGAAACTCAGAGTCGCAGAGACTTGAGACTTGTTGGTGGATTTCACCATGTCAGCATTGTCTGCTGAGTTCACACACTCCTGTGACGTCAGCTCGGCAAACACACACGCGCTTACTCGCAGAGGATGACTCCGTCTTTCAGGCCTCTCTGGAAGTTCTCCCCGATGGACATTCCTGTAACCTCCTCGATCCAGAAGCGGAGCTCCTCCTCCTTCTGCGTGTCGTATTTCTGAGCGATCTAGAAAACCACAAACAGCCCATTAAGACTGAAAATACTCCAACAATGACTTTCATCTGCAGGGAACTCAGAATGACAAGAACAGGAGTGTGGGCACCACCCAGAATCCTTTCAAACGACAGTGCGGACATTTCCAGGTTGTAAAATGCATGACGATGCAGCTGCAGACGCCACTGATGTGGGTTTGATGGTATACATGTTGCTCTTGATTCAACCCAAGTACGACAGGCTTTTATTTTGTAGTTACCTTCACATGCGCCAACAGCACGACAACAAACCCCTCATAGGAGTACGATCGTGCTTGGCAATAAAGCTTTTTCTGATTCGGATCAAAAGGCAGCAGGTGACAGAACCTTTGAGAACCTCCAGGGCAACGACCCAGTCGGGCAGCACACCACCACAGGCTGCAGCTCCGGTCGGATTGTGGCCGTGACGGATCCTGAGAGCGTGCTGCTCGCATCATCTTAGACGTCACCGTGTTTAGGGCCAAAAGAGTAGACTCATCTTTGACTTTTCTGTGTTGGGTTCAAGTGAATCAAAAAACGTGCCCTTATTCAGTGTGACTCCTCATTGATCACCGAGACATGACGGTTCCCTTTCATCAGACATCAGCTGGAGCACCCCCCCCACACACACACACACACACACAGCAGAAAATGAAAGCAACAAACCCAATGGGAGTGAGTGAGTGTGAGAACCGAAATGACAAAATGAATCCAGAAGAAAACCAGGCGATGAGAAGGAGACGAGGAACGGAACCAAGCGCACTGAACCCCGGCTGGGAGGGTCCATGTTCTGCGCTGTGACGTTCGTAGGACTCAAAGATGTCAAAGAGAACACACAGCAGCACATTTGACCTTCACCTTCATGAGAACAACAACTCTTTTGTTTCCAAATCTTAAGGTGAAGTCAATCAACTGCTTCTTGCCCTCCACGTTTCCTCATAACAAACTGAGAATGAGAGAAGAAGAAGAAGAAGAACGGATGCAGGGTTTGTCTGTGACTCCTCATCAGATCGAGCTGGAAACACACACACGCACGCAGACAAAGACACACACGCACGCAGACAAAGACACACACGCACGCAGACAAAGACACACACGCACGCAGACAAAGACACACACGGACGCAGACAAAGACACACACGCACGCAGACAAAGACACACACGCACGCAGACAAAGACACACACGCACGCAGACAAAGACACACACGCAGACAAAGACACACACGCAGACAAAGACACACACGCACGCAGACAAAGACACACACGCACGCAGACAAAGACACACACGCACGCAGACAAAGACACACACGCACGCAGACAAAGACACACACGCACGCAGACAAAGACACACACGCAGACACACACGCAGACAAAGACACACATGCAGACACGCACGCAGACAAAGACACACACGCACGCAGACAAAGACACACACGCAGACACGCACGCAGACAAAGACACACACGCAGACACACACGCAGACAAAGACACACATGCAGACACGCACGCAGACAAAGACATACACGCACGCAGACAAAGACACACACGCAGACACGCACGCAGACAAAGACACACACGCAGACAAAGACACACACGCAGACACGCACGCAGACAAAGACACACACGCAGACACACACGCAGACAAAGACACACATGCAGACACGCACGCAGACAAAGACATACACGCACGCAGACAAAGACACACACGCAGACACGCACGCAGACAAAGACACACACGCAGACAAAGACACACACGCACGCAGACAAAGACACACACGCACGCAGACAAAGACACACACGCAGACAAAGACACACACGCAGACAAAGACACACACGCACGCAGACAAAGACACACACGCAGACAAAGACACACATGCAGACACGCACGCAGACAAAGACACACACGCACGCAGACAAAGACACACACGCACGCAGACAAAGACACACACGCAGACACGCACGCAGACACGCACGCAGACAAAGACACACACGCAGACACGCACGCAGACAAAGACACACACGCACGCAGACAAAGACACACACGCAGACACGCACGCAGACAAAGACACACACGCAGACACGCACGCAGACAAAGACACACACGCAGACACGCACGCATACAAAGACACACACGCAGACACGCACGCATACAAAGACACACACGCAGACACGCACACGCAGACACGCACGCAGACAAAGACACACACGCAGACACGCACGCAGACAAAGACACACACGCAGACAAAGACACACACGCAGACACGCACGCAGACAAAGACACACACGCAGACAAAGACACACACGCAGACACGCACGCAGACAAAGACACACACGCAGACAAAGACACACACGCAGACAAAGACACACACGCAGACACGCACGCACACAAAGACACACACGCAGACACGCACGCAGACAAAGACACACACGCAGAGACGCACGCAGACACACACAGACAAACACACGCACGCAGACACACACGCAGACGCACGCAGACACACAAACACACGCACGCAGACACACGCACAGACACACAAACACACACAGACACTGACACACGCACAGACACACAAACACAGAGACACACACACAGACACAAACACACGCAGACACACACACAGACACACGCACACACACAGACACTGACACACGCACGCAGACACACACACGCAGAGACGCACGCAGACACAAACACGCACGCAGACACACGCACACAGACACAGACACACAAATGCAGAGACACACACACAGACACAAACAAACGCACACACGCAGACACACACACAGACACGCAGACACACAGACACTGACACACGCACGAAGACACACACACACACACGCACGCAGACACACACACACACACGCACGCAGACAAAGACAAAAACACATGCACGCAGACACACACACACACAAACACACACGCAGACACACGCGCGCACAAACACGCACAGACACTCGCACGCACAAACACACACACACACACACAGAAAGCGTGGATGTGTGGGAAAGGGCGTCCTCATGGTCTCTCTGGGTGTACATTGTGGTTTATACATCCGGCTCCTGGGGGTCGTGTGTGTAGTCAGCTGACAGAGGGACGGGATGCTATGACCCCCCCGACCACATGACATAACTTAGCCCCTCCCCCCCATCGCCACTGCAGATGGTCGGACCTCCCACCCATGAACCAAATACTCTCCGTATTTTAAAAGTTAAGTCCTTCCTTGTTTTCAGCCCAGTTACACGCCCACACAATCACATCATAACCCCCCCCCCCCATACGGAACATGACAACCAACACGGACGCTTGTTTCTTTGGATGTGATGTCACGCAGCCTGACTGCTGTCGTCTTTGTAACGTGACATCATAACCCTCATCTAACACACACCTTAGTCCTAATCAGCCAACGTGAAACAAACACTGCGTTTCCCAGTAACCGCAGCTGCAACTCCCGACCCGTGATTCCCTCACTCACGCCACACGCGTGATCGCTCAACGTCAACGAGGGTCAGCTGCACCTGAAGGCTCATTTTCAGAGCAGCTTGATGACGGACAGAACCAAACGGCCAATAAGAGTCCACCTGGATTTACACATTCAACAAGTCAGAGGAAAAGTGGCAGCCACCCTGCAGAGACTCAACCAACCCCAGCGACCGGACTGCGCTGGGGGGCGTCAGCACTTCTCACTGGCCTCCAGCCTTCACACATGGTCCGGACCTGCCGCCGGGATGGGGGGGCGAGTCCACCTCCACCATCAGACTTACCATTCTGGTCCACTTTTCTACAAACCTCACACACTCAGCAGCATGACACTACGATGGCTTGTTATTTCCTACCAAGGGTTCACAAAGTGAGGCCCGTGGACCCCAGAGGGGTTCGGGATGGTCGTGATCATCAGAACAGTGAGGAAGTCTTTCAGTGTGCGGCTGCTCTGCTTTCATTCTAAACAAGCATTCTTCATTTTCTTGCATCTCTCAACTATTCACACAGGTCACCGCTGGCCCGCCTCCAGATGATGAGTGTCAGCCCAAGTCCCGCCCACACGACTCTTATTGATTCCTAAACAACGAACTGGATTTGCAAAGTTTTCATTTTTATGAAAAAACATGACACCACAGTTATTTAAGCTGCCAGTGTCAATAGACTTTCAAACTAAAGGGGTGTCAGGCGGCGTATTCTTGGTCATCTCCAACAGCACGTCACTAGGACAAAACACGGCTCGTCACGTCGTTGCCGTGGTCGTTCTACACAGGAACCTTCAGTCCTATCAGACCCGACCCGCCTCAGTTCTTCTCAAGAGCCAAAGAGGATGTTGTGGTCCAAACTGTGAGTCAGTGGAAGGTTCCAGTAAAGGTTCCGTGGTCTCTGGTTGTAATATCGGGGTTGAAAACCGTGTCATTTAGGAATGAAGCCAGTTTGAAGACAGAGAGGTCCTCAGTGGTGATTAGAGGGGAGATTGTTCTCCTCACTTCTCCCAGCTGTTCTTTTCACAGAGGCTGCCAAGACAAAAATGAAGCACTGGAAAAAGAGCTGTAACTCTCGAGATGGAACCATTAAACAAAGCTTCAGAGGGGAAAAATCTGGAGGGGGCACAGTTCAGGCTTGCTAGAGGTGAAAACCAGACACACACACACGCACGCACACGCACACACACACGCCCGGCCCTTTTCAGCTCTGCAGCCAAACGCATTTCCTGGTGACGGTCCGAAGTGCACACATTTGGAAAATAGTTTGAGGGAAGCCAGCCGAGTCTGATCTGAATCTGACCTGCTCCGTCAGTCTCACCGCGCTGACGGTGACGGTCTGAGCGTGACAGCACGTACTCCAACCACGGCGGTTCATCATCAGCGAACACGTGACCGAGACCTGGACTGAGGCTCGGTAAACAAGCCAGCGTGAGTTCATTAATAAATAACCACCTCAGAGCTCGGCTGGACGCTGGGGAGACGTTCTAGAGATGAGAGCTCAACAGTTGTCATCAGTTCATCTGGTTGGTGGTGGCCATGAAAAACCACCAGGCCACACCACAGCAGGACAGCTTGATCTGGAGCCACCACCCTGAGTTCCTGGGTGAACTATAGCGAGCGCAGAGGGGCGCACCACCAATACACTCCTGTAGGGGAGGGACTCCTGCCCCCTCCTCCCCATTGATACGTTCCTGTAGGGGAGGGACTCCTGCCCCCTCCTCCCCATTGATACGTTCCTGTAGGGGAGGGACTCCTGCCCCCTCCTCCCCATCGATACAGGGAGGGACTCCTGCCTCCTCCTCCCCATTGATACGTTCCTGTAGGGGAGGGACTCCTGCCTCCTCCTCCCCATTGATACGTTCCTGTAGGGGAGGGACTCCTGCCTCCTCCTCCCCATTGATACAGGGAGGGACTCCTGCCCCCTCCCCCCCATCGATACGTTCCTGTAGGGGAGGGACTCCTGCCCCCTCCTCCCCATTGATACGTTCCTGTAGGGGAGGGACTCCTGCCTCCTCCTCCCCATCGATACAGGGAGGGACTCCTGCCCCCTCCTCCCCATTGATACGTTCCTGTACGGGAGGGACTCCTGCCTCCTCCTCCCCATCGATACAGGGAGGGACTCCTGCCCCCTCCTCCCCATTGATACGCTCCTGTAGGGGAGGGACTCCTGACCCCCTCCTCCCCATTGATACGTTCCTGTAGGGGAGGGACTCCTGCCCCCTCCTCCCCATTGATACGTTCCTGTAGGGGAGGGACTCCTGCCTCCTCCTCCCCATCGATACAGGGAGGGACTCCTGCCCCCTCCTCCCCATTGATACGCTCCTGTACGGGAGGGACTCCTGCCTCCTCCTCCCCATTGATACAGGGAGGGACTCCTGCCCCCTCCTCCCCATTGATACGTTCCTGTAGGGGAGGGACTCCTGCCCCCTCCTCCCCATTGATACGTTCCTGTAGGGGAGGGACTCCTGCCCCCTCCTCCCCATTGATACGTTCCTGTAGGGGAGGGACTCCTGCCCCCTCCTCCCCATCGATACAGGGAGGGACTCCTGCCTCCTCCTCCCCATTGATACGTTCCTGTACGGGAGGGACTCCTGCCTCCTCCTCCCCATTGATACGTTCCTGTAGGGGAGGGACTCCTGCCTCCTCCTCCCCATTGATACGTTCCTGTAGGGGAGGGACTCCTGCCTCCTCCTCCCCATTGATACAGGGAGGGACTCCTGCCCCCTCCCCCCCATCGATACGTTCCTGTAGGGGAGGGACTCCTGCCCCCTCCTCCCCATTGATACGTTCCTGTAGGGGAGGGACTCCTGCCTCCTCCTCCCCATCGATACAGGGAGGGACTCCTGCCCCCTCCTCCCCATTGATACGTTCCTGTACGGGAGGGACTCCTGCCTCCTCCTCCCCATCGATACAGGGAGGGACTCCTGCCCCCTCCTCCCCATTGATACGCTCCTGTAGGGGAGGGACTCCTGACCCCCTCCTCCCCATTGATACGTTCCTGTAGGGGAGGGACTCCTGCCCCCTCCTCCCCATTGATACGTTCCTGTAGGGGAGGGACTCCTGCCTCCTCCTCCCCATCGATACAGGGAGGGACTCCTGCCCCCTCCTCCCCATTGATACGCTCCTGTAGGGGAGGGACTCCTGACCCCCTCCTCCCCATTGATACGTTCCTGTAGGGGAGGGACTCCTGCCCCCTCCTCCCCATTGATACGTTCCTGTAGGGGAGGGACTCCTGCCTCCTCCTCCCCATTGATACGCTCCTGTAGGGGAGGGACTCCTGACCCCCTCCTCCCCATTGATACGTTCCTGTAGGGGAGGGACTCCTGCCCCCTCCTCCCCATTGATACGTTCCTGTAGGGGAGGGACTCCTGCCCCCTCCTCCCCATTGATACGTTCCTGTACGGGAGGGACTCCTGCCTCCTCCTCCCCATCGATACAGGGAGGGACTCCTGCCCCCTCCTCCCCATTGATACGCTCCTGTAGGGGAGGGACTCCTGACCCCCTCCTCCCCATTGATACGTTCCTGTAGGGGAGGGACTCCTGCCCCCTCCTCCCCATTGATACGTTCCTGTAGGGGAGGGACTCCTGCCTCCTCCTCCCCATCGATACAGGGAGGGACTCCTGCCCCCTCCTCCCCATTGATACGCTCCTGTACGGGAGGGACTCCTGCCTCCTCCTCCCCATTGATACAGGGAGGGACTCCTGCCCCCTCCTCCCCATTGATACGTTCCTGTAGGGGAGGGACTCCTGCCCCCTCCTCCCCATTGATACGTTCCTGTAGGGGAGGGACTCCTGCCCCCTCCTCCCCATTGATACGTTCCTGTAGGGGAGGGACTCCTGCCTCCTCCTCCCCATCGATACAGGGAGGGACTCCTGCCCCCTCCTCCCCATTGATACGTTCCTGTACGGGAGGGACTCCTGCCTCCTCCTCCCCATCGATACAGGGAGGGACTCCTGCCCCCTCCTCCCCATTGATACGCTCCTGTAGGGGAGGGACTCCTGACCCCCTCTCACCTGCTGCACATTGAGGTACATGCAGTACACACCCCCACCTGACGGATGCAGTCACACAGATTCCACTACAGTAAAATGGGGCTTCACCAGTACCATAAAAGCACCGGCTGACATCATGACAGTGACTTGGTTGATTGTGCAGCATTCATTCAAACGAGTACAACAAATGGAGCTGACACCAGGACGAGGATTTGTAGTTTCAGGTGATTATCAACTGATGAACTGCAGTGACTACTCTATGTTCAGGTCACTCACACACACACAGGTTGTGACTGGGTCTCAGTAAAAATAACATTCTCAGTTTCCTGTTCATTAATTCTTGGAGTTTACTACACATATCGACTGTTGTACGATGCAGGAGAACATTTGTGTTGTTTGTGTTGTTTGTGTGTACGCATGTGAGGCATCATTGTGCATGAGCCCTGCCGATTAAATCAACCTCATGATTACTGGACTGTACTAACTCCTCCGACTCAGCAGTGCTGGAGGAGCTAAGTAATCCGGTAGGTCGCTCTAACTTTCCCAGTGATCCGGTGGGTAGCTCTAACCTTCCCAGTGATCCGGTGGGTCGCTCCAACCTTCCCAGTGATCCGGTGGGTCGCTCCAACCTTCCCAGTGATCCGGTGGGTCGCTCCAACCTTCCCAGTGATCCGGTGGGTCGCTCTAACCTTCCCAGTGATCCGGTGGGTCGCTCTAACCTTCCCAGTGATCCGGTGGGTCGCTCTAACTTTCCCAGTGATCCGGTGGGTCGCTCTAACCTTCCCAGTGATCCGGTGGGTCGCTCTAACCTTCCCAGTGATCCGGTGGGTCGCTCTAACCTTCCCAGTGATCCGGTGGGTCGCTCTAACCTTCCCAGTGATCCGGTAGGTCACTGTAACATTCCCAGTGATCTGGTAGGTAGCTCTAAAATTCCCAGTGATCCAAAATGTATCCCTGACATTCCCAGTAATCTGTTCATCGGGAATCACTGATATTATTAATGTGTTCCTGGCAGATGTGTCCGCAGCAGCCGCCATGTCATAACTCTGAGCTCTTGGTTAATTTCATGGTTGCACATCAAAGTACAGTACGTAACACAAGATGGCCTCTGGTGGGTGCTGTGACAACGCCCAGCACCCACCATGGCGCTTCCACCACACAACTGAATGACAGATGCAGCTGGAGATCTCCAAATGCAGACATTTATAGACCAAACACGTCTGCAGGACACTTGTCTCCTCATCTTCTCCTCATCTGCCCCGCTGAGGATCTGTCTGTCACTGAGAGGGACAGGGTCCCCATAGGGACCAGGCCTCCAGAAGTATGTGCAAGTAAACCGTACGGACCAATCAGCCACTCCGTGGAGCGTCACAGCGCAGGGCCACGGCTGTCCGATCTGCCTGCCCGTATTGTTACGGTCGCCCTGCTGTTTATGTCCCACCTCTGTGCAGCTGCCGGCTCACCACCAGCGTTGGGGACACCTGACATGGCTGTGTTGCGGCAGCAGCTGGACACCATGGTGAATTTACCAGAGGTAACACGGGGCACTTCAGGCATGTCCCAGACGCAGCTTGACGCTCTGCAGGAATACACAGTGGAGCTGAAGGAGGGACGGCGCAGCCAGACGGGAAGTCCCCGTACGAGAGGCTGAGCCGTGAATCCAGTCAGGTTTCAAACACCAGACTCCTGAACAAACTCCTGATGGCAAAAACCGAAAGAAAGGACAGAATGACCTTGAAGACAAAACCACACCAGCAGAATCTGAGCGTGTTGGGGACGACTGCAATCCACACATGATCACATGTCATTAGCATGTTGATGCTGTCAGGGCATGTAAACCATATTGGTTAGCTTGTTGATTTTTCCTCATGATCCTTTTCTCAGTAAGAACACGCAATTTCATACTTTTACATTAACACAACCTAAAATGTCTTCATGTGCTTCTAAACAAACAGGCAGACAACCCCAGGTTGTATTTATTATTAGTACACACAACAGGAACAACAGGCCCTGTTTGATGACATCACACTGCTCTCATGCCCAGCCAGCCTGAGACACGGCGTTCATCCTGCCAGTGCAGCAGAAGAGGTGAAGGGTGGTGAGGAAGATCAGGTGACCCCCCCCCCACCACCACTACAGCAGCTCAATCACTGGTTCATCATAGGAGAGCAGATTCTACTCACTAGACCTCCTTCTTGTTGTTCCCATCCTTCTCCGGCACAAAGGAATGCATCTCTGCAACTAATTAATTCAGTGGAGTCATAGGATGGTCGGCTAAACGCAGAGACTTATTTTAAGAGTCATGAGAGCATTCTCTTCTCCTCCTACCAGTCCCAGCTCAGCAGAGACGAACATATTAGGATAACTTCAGCCCCATAGTCACGTGACACAAATACAACACCCCAGACAGGGCCACTTCCTGTCACCATGACGACCACAGACTTGACATCAGAGCTGTGATGAGTAAATCATCAGGAAATTGTCATGTAGTGAGGTGTTCTTGAGTGGAGTGTGGTGTTGTGTTGAGTGTGGTGTTGTGTTGAGTGTAGTGTTGTGTTGAGTGTGGTGTTGTGTTGAGTGTAGTGCTGTGTTGAGTGTAGTGTTGTGTTGAGTGTAGTGTTGTGTTGAGTGTGGTGTTGTGTTGAGTGTAGTGTTGTGTTGAGTGTGGTGTTGTGTTGAGTGTAGTGTTGTGTTGAGTGTAGTGTTGTGTTGAGTGTGGTGTTGTGTTGAGTGTAGTGTTGTGTTGAGTGTAGTGTTGTGTTGAGTGTGGTGTTGTGTTGAGTGTAGTGTTGTGTTGAGTGTAGTGTTGTGTTGAGTGTGGTGTTGTGTTGAGTGCGGTGTTGTGTTGAGTGCGGTGTTGTGTTGAGTGCGGTGTTGTGTTGAGTGTAGTGTTGTGTTGAGTGTGGTGTTGTGTTGAGTGCGGTGTTGTGTTGAGTGCGGTGTTGTGTTGAGTGTGGTGTTGTGTTGAGTGCGGTGTTGTGTTGAGTGTGGTGTTGTGTTGAGTGCGGTGTTGTGTTGAGTGCGGTGTTGTGTGGAGTATTGTGGTGTTGTTGAGTATTGTGGTGTTGTTGAGTGGAGTGCGGTGTTGTGTGGAGTAGTGTGGTGTTGTGTTGAGTGCGGTGTTGTGTTGAGTATTGTGGTGTTGTGTTGAGTGCGGTGTTGTGTTGAGTATTGTGGTGTTGTGTTGAGTGCGGTGTTGTTGAGTATTGTGGTGTTGTTGAGTCTTATGGTGTTGTTGAGTATTGTGGTGTTGTTTTGAGTGTGGTGTTGTGTTGAGTATTGTGGTGTTGTTGAGTATTGTGGTGTTGTTGAGTGGAGTGCGGTGTTGTGTGGAGTAGTGTGGTGTTGTGTGGAGTGCGGTGTTGTGTGGAGTGCGGTGTTGTTGAGTATTGTGGTGTTGTTTTGAGTGTGGTGTTGTGTTGAGT
This sequence comes from Aulostomus chinensis, assembly GCF_037954235.1. Lineage (NCBI taxonomy): Eukaryota > Metazoa > Chordata > Actinopteri > Syngnathiformes > Aulostomidae > Aulostomus > Aulostomus chinensis. The sequence continues at coordinate 24,778,865 of NC_141340.1, read as the reverse complement.
ATTGTGGTGTTGTTGAGTGGAGTGTGGTGTTGTGTTGAGTGCGGAGTTGTGTTGAGTATTGTGGTGTTGTGTGGAGTGTGGTGTTGTTGACTATTGTGGTGTTGTTGTGTTGAGTGTGGTGTTGTTGAGTGTGGTGTTGAGTTTTGTGGTGTTGTGTGGAGTGCGGTGTTGTTGAGTATTGTGGTGTTGTTGAGTTTTGTGGTGTTGTGTGGAGTGCGGTGTTGTGTGGAGTGTGGTGTTGTTGAGTATTGTGGTGTTGTGCTGAGTGTGGTGTTGTTTAACTCCATCTACCAAACACAACAGGCCACACGAGTGTCGCGACGCTTGCAGCTGCCAATATTTAATATAATCAGTTAACAACTTGAATGACCACATTGGTCACGTGACAACACACACGTGATGCTGCTGACGGATCACCACATGCACGTCTCCAGCATGTTCATTTGTAAGACACACTTTTCTGATACATGTGGTCGAGACCAGACGTGGATGGGAAGGAACCCAGAACACAAGCAGAACCAGGACTCGCTGTCACTTCAGTCCCAGTACACAGCTCAGACACAAGTCGCTCATCGTCCAACAACAGACGCGACGCACAAGGAAAGTTCAACTTCCACAGAAACAGTTCAGCTGTTCTCTCGGAAACGTGCCTGACGGACATGGCGCCGAGCACAGCTGGTCTGGAGCCACATCCCAGCCAACAAGGTAACTTCAGAACTGGAGCTGTGAGGATCACTGAAGTACCTCATGTAGTCAAAATGTTCCAGTCCTGAATACGCATTGACGGCGTGTGTGTGTCCGAGTGAAGAGGGCGGGGCTGCGCAGCCACATGTAGGACAGCCCGTCTGAGACCGGGTCAGAGCGTGAAGACAGACAAGATGGAGGGGAAACCACAACAAGGAGAGGAGATAGAGGACAGAGAGGAGCAGGAGCCACCTCCCTGCAACAGGCCTGTTAACGTCTCGGTGGGAGGAAGACGGGATCAAACAGGAGTGTGTGAGCCTCCGCCAGCTCTGCACACACACCCAGTGTTTGCTCACCGCTGGAGCAACTCTGGGGGGTTGAGGGCCTCCCTCTCCTCTGAGCAGGGTTCCTGGAGTAGATGCCCCTCCTGCTCCAGCATGAGGCATCAGGGCTCCTGGTCGGAGCTTCACCCACCAGCCGGCCGATCCCAGCTGAGGCGCTGAGCGGAGCAGGAACAAGCACCAGTGGGATTTACAGCAGGAGCACAATCTCCAAAGCTGCTACAGTTCTGTGGTAGCTGATGCAATACCAGGATCAGAGTACACCGACTGGGCCAGTTTCCACACAAGTAGGTGACCAACACGTTTCCGCCATGGCTCCCACTATCACGTCCTCACTGTGAGAAGGCCTCTGTGTTCCAACCAGTGGGACCTGATCCAGGACCAGCACAGCAGCTGTGTGGCCTCTTTTCTTCCAATGCCACAATTCTTGTGGTACGCAGGTGACATGTTGTCTGGCATGGACCAAGACCAAGAGCTCTATGACGTACAGACGGACACATCAGAATGAGGAGGGAGGGGGAGGAGTCTGGTGCCGCCAGGTGGGGCTACGACACAGAGGAAGGTCAGCGAGGCAGCAGACGCCTCAGCAGCCCAGCGATAGCACGTTAGCCCTGGATGTGATCTGCTCAACAATCACTCTGTTCAGAACAGAGCCCCACCAGCATCGTCCACAACGCTTCAGTTACCACGACGACTGAAACTACCTCGACCCTGGTCCCCATGACACGCGTGAGGAGTCTTCCAAGCGCAGGCACTGTCACTACTTCATCATGAAGTTATTATATCGTCATGAAATGGCCTCACGATATCAACCAGAGCAACTGGCTAAATGTGTTACGGTGACGGTCAACAGCAGGCGTCGTCATGACTACGGATGACCAGGTTCAACATGTATGACCGTAGTAGAGGAGGGGAACTGGAGGGAGCCGTAACGCAGCTCCACCAGGTCTCTGCCAGCACTGGAACGGCGACGTAGCTCAGATAAGAGCGTTGGTGAAAGATGGCGGCTGAGCTTCAAGTTGTGACACGAGGGGGGAACATGAACGACAGAATGACGTTCGCGGGGGTTTCAGTTCAACCTGGAGGAACAATAACCAAGAAGCATCTGCTGACAATCAGGAATGTAGACGCGCCGGACACTCGGAGGGGAGAGAGGATGAGATCCAGGAAGAGAGCGACGATGAGACCTGGTGACACCATTCAGAGACCAGATCACCAGCACTCGTTACCTTACACTCATTTACAACTGCAGGGAATCAGGATCCAGTTCCTGGTACCAGTGTGAACACACTCACACACACACACACGATGATTGACAGGTCACACTGAGCGAGTTGTCGTCTCATCAGGACGTACAATTAGCGTTAGGTCCGGTTTTACAGGCTCAGCGATGGTAGTGATGTCATCGAACCAACTTCCTCCAGCTGTTCTACCTTTCACCTGACCAGCCATTCTTGCTGATTAATAATCCGAACTCACCTTGTTTGCCTTGTACTGAAGCGCCAATGGTACAACACTGTCACAATATCAATAAAGTACAAATACTCTGATATTTGATTATGTTCATATAATCAAGACCTCGCAGGACCAGGACCAGGACCAGGACCAAGACCGGGACCAACACCAGGACCTATTCGCCGATGGGATAACCACGAACACAAGGGCACTTTAGCGATGAATAACTAAACACACAGAGATGGCGTGAGGAGATCCTAACGCCCGTTGCCGCAATGACCGGACCTGAACTCCTGCGTGCTGCCGGCTGACATCATCACCAGGCAAGTCGGCATGACGGAGGCTCTGGGCCAACATGGAGGACACTGGGCTCCAGCAGCATGAGGAGGAGGAGACGAAGGCTCCCCAGGACAATCAGCCACACGATCATTGTGAGGAAGATGTGTGTAACAGAGCTAGGACTCAAGTGCTTCTACATGCTGCCCCCCCAGCGACAGGTCCATGTCTTGGACTGGGGTGCTGCCGTGCTGACGCCGGTCTGGATTTACGGACATTCTGGCAGGTGAGACGGTGTCGCTGGGTCAACTCTCCTCCCAACTGCTGAGGAATGAGAGCTCGGCTCAGCTGGAGGACACCGACCTCACAGCGAGGATGTAAACGCTGGCATCACGGCCGCCACGTCACAGCAGATCTCACCGCTCAGAGGAAGTGACAAAAAGCCTCCACGTGAACCCCAAGTACACTCGCTCGCTCAAAGGTGTCACGCTTTCCCCTCACACGGGACTACGGTGAACGATGAGTGAAGCAGGAAGTGTGTCGAGGCTGGAAAAACACAAATGTGAGGAGCCTGGGGCCTGGTGGAGGGGGCCTGGGGGAGGGGGCCTGGGGGAGGGGTCTTCATCAAGGGGCGGTACTGAAGAATGTCAGGCATGTGATGTGTGCAACTCGGACAATAACACGGACGAGTGATCACATCTTATACAGGGAGGTGAGATGGGCCCCCGCCTGCCTGTCCTGCTGCTCCCTCCCTCAGTCAGTGCCCTCTGCTGCCCCCCCCCCATCCCTACTGCCCCTCTCACGCCAACCAGTGGGGCCACCAGCTGCCCACCCAGAGTCTGGCTGGGCTCCAGGCTGCTTCCCGTCGCTCACCATTGTCACCAAGAGCTGCTCATGAGAGAATGTTGGGTCTGGGTAAATACTGGATCTGCTCCACGTGATCGACTGTTCTGCAAGATCTAGTGCTCCACAGGATCTCCTGTTAGTCAGGACCAACTGTTCCTAAGGATCTTCTGCTCCACGGGATCTATTGAGCCTTTCTGACTTCAGTCGTCATGGCACCAACCCAGACACCCAGCACAGGAAGGCATCAGGCTCAGGACCGTCTGATACCCTTCACAGACGCAAGACACAGGACAAGAAGGTCGGAGGTCAAACTCCAGTGCATCCAGATTCTCAGGCAGCGAGGCGCGTCAGAGACCATAGAAGGGTCAAGAATAGAGCTCAGAGACCTTTCTCTCTCTCTGCGTCTCTGTCTGTCAGTCTCTCTGCGTCTCTGTCTGTCAGTCTCTCTGCGTCTCTCTCTCTCTCTGTCTGTCAGTCTCTCTGCGTCTCTGTCTGTCAGTCTCTGCCTGTCAGTCTCTGCGTCTCTGTCTGTCTCTCTGCGTCTCTCTCTGTCTCTGTCTGTCAGTCTCTCTGCGTCTCTCTCTCTGCGTCTCTGTCTCTCTGTCTGTCAGTCTCTCTGCGTCTCTGTCTGTCAGTCTCTCTGCGTCTCTGTCTGTCAGTCTCTCTGTGTCTCTGTCTGTCTGTGTCTCTGGGCTGCTTCATCGTGACCTGCTGGTGAAACCCAGAACTCAACTGGAGCCACAGAGACAAACACACCAGCACCACACTGGTGACTTATTACTACAAACAGAAACTCGAGGTGGGAGGCTGGACTGACTCTTACACACACACACACACACACACACACACACACACGCAGGCTCTTTAGCTGCTTCATCATTGGTTCAACTTGTGAACTGGCCTACAGTGGCGACTACACTTCTACTCCTCCACTGGTGTCCCTGTTGCTGGTGTCCTGAGACGAATCCGGCACGTCTGGTGCTTCTGCTGCTCAGCCTGTTTACGGTGTTCCGTCATTATGTTTTGGTGGGTCTCATACCCCCCCACCCCCCATCCAGTGGAGAGCTGGTGCCAGCCTGGGAGCAGTTTTTTTCCACCAGGGGCCAGTTCTTTGTCTGTGGAAGCAGGAAGAACTGTTTCCAACTCAGGCTCTGCTCCCAACTGGCCCCAGAGCTGCCTCGAGGGACAATGAGTTACCATGGTAACCAGTTAGAAATCTTCAAGCGGTGTTACTCGTTGCTGGAAGACAGACCCAGGTTGTGTGGTCATGTGACCCAACAGGGAGCAACCAGGTGTAGCAGGAGTCATCAGGATCCTGGCCCTGAGAAGGAGGCTCTGGTGCCAGAGGATCTGCTGGTGGGGACAGACTAGTAGTGAAACTGTGAATGAGCCGCTCCTGGTGACGTCATCATCACACTCCTACCGTCAGCATTCGCCCTCAGAGCCCAGAATTGAAGATGAGCTCCAGCACTGCTGCAGGCCTGAGTGAGGACCAACACCAGGCAGGCGCCCAGGGGCCCGACCCTCCCTTTACACACACACGCGCGCGCACATAAGCACACACTCACACGCGCGGGCACGTACACACACGCGCGCGCACAGACTGCTCCTCGAATCGACCACCGACAGAGGAGCAGGAGCTCATCAGACCCGGGCTCCTCCGGGCTCCGCGGCCCCTGAACAAAGGACGCGCCTCCTCCGGGAGCCTCCAGCTCTCCGCCGCAACTCGCTCGTCCTTCTTCACCGCGCGGGAGCACCAACTCTTGCCCCCGGCCCCGGCCCCGGCCCCGGCCCCGGCCCCGGCCCCGGCCCCGGCCCCCGGTCTAGACACTTTCGTTAACTTCCACCAAGTTCGCACGAGGTGCCAGGTTTAGCGGCGCGAGCTGCAACCGAGGACTTACTTTGCTGCGGACCTCGGCCGACAGTCCGTAGGCTGGTCCTTTATTAAAATGAGCCATTTCCTCTGGTTGGTGCGTGAAGATCCGCAGCTTGCGGGGCGCGAGGTCACTGATGGGAGGGGGGGCTTCTTCAGGCCCGCAAACACCCGGGACAGAGAGATGGACGATCCGCGACGCTCCTCGCTGAGAGTACGGACACTTCTCCCGGGGACAAACTCACTTCGTAAAAAGAAAGTGGTCAGATGATTGACGTGGCCGGGGGAGCCAATCGGAGCAGCTGGAGCGCGTGAGGTCCCGCCCCTGGCTGCTCGTCTGTTCTGCAGGCAGCAGCGCTCCTGATGATCCCGATGTGGAGGAGGGGGGCGTTGGGGGGGGGGGGGGCCGGGGGGCGTGGGGGGGGGGGCCGTAGGCTTCCAGCAGCAGGTCGATGAAACACAAAGAATCACTCAGAAACTACAAATCCCAGTCAATGGACCGATTCAACACTTCCATGGCCTCTCAAGCAGATTTCTGGCGTCATCCTGACGTCATCATACACGTCTGGGAATGTTTTTCCAGCAGGGCACGCGCGCCTGGTCTCTTACTTCACTCAGGTCTTGAGGGGCGCCATCTCAGGTCTGACCGGATGTTGATGATCCGCTCTGTGACGCGGTGCAGTTGTGTTTCCATCAGCTGGTTCCGAGCAAATGAAACACACCACACTGCCAGAAGATGGCGGCGCAGGCAACAGGAGCCACGACGTCATAACCACAGTGGAAGAGGAGCAGGCGCGAGGTCTGGAGGAATGAGCCACGTCTCATGAACGTCAGCAGATGCGAAAGGCAGCTGGTCGGTCGCGGCCGGCCACACCCAGCTGATCCAAAGAGAGGGGAGCACCTTGACTCCTCCCCCATTAACGTTTCCGTCGCAGGACCGCAAAATGCGGCCAACAACGCTGACGCAAAACACGACCGCCACCTAGTGGCCGTAGTAGTTATGACCACAGGAAAGCAGGAGGTCACACGACATCAATTAATTGATAGAAAAGTCATGGATGGAGGTGAAGGCGTGGTGGCTCGGGAGACTCACGCTGGACAAATAGACCCCGGACACCATTTTGCTCGGTGTTGATGGCAAATTTATCGGACGCCGCTATATTTTCAGCGGTGGTTGCCAAGTCGTTGTTTAAGGACTGCTTTGGGGGCCTAACCCCAACCAGACCTTCACCACGCCGCTGTCCAAGCCACCGTGACATCTGCATACCCCCACAAGAAAGTGGACTTGCTGTTCCTCGCTCTGGCACGGCCCTGCTACGGCCTGGTGGCCTGGTTTGGAGTCACAGGTCAGCCAGCTGGGGTCGGCGCATGGCGGCCTGAGGTAAAAGGTCAACATATGAACACACTCATGCGGTCCAGGACTGGGCCGGCCTCTCACTCAGTACCCGAGTCACAGGCGCAGCCTCTCTCTGAGTCGGGTCTCAGACGCGCCTGCTCTTGACCCTGTTGGAGGGATTCTGGACCTGCTTCACCCGGGTCCCTCCTGCGTTCTGCTTCCTAAAATAGCAGCAACTGTGACTCCTTCTCTTCCTTCGTCCTCCTCCTCTTCCTCTTTGCTCTGGCGATCTTCTCTGAGCCCCCCTCCAGGGCCCCGTCCAGGAACAGGAAACGCAGCACAAAGAAAGAAAAACACAATGTATCACAATGACACCAGAGCCGAGGCGTTTCCTCGCACGGCTCGACGGGTCAGCAGCCCGGCTGCTCAGGGCGGAGTCTGCTCCTCGCCGTGGGGAGCAGCCGGCCCAGGCCTGATGGAGACCTCGGCAGCTTCTCCTGACACGCTGGACCAGGAGCCGCTCTCAAACCAGCCGCAGAAGGTTCTGATCCAGAAGTGACACGTCCTTCAAGGTCATTTTGACGAATCACAATTGCAGCTCAAGTCTGTTCAGCTCACTCGTAGGATCCTTGAGGCTGCGTCGTTCGGACTGAAGCGGCCGATCAGCTGACCTGGAGGTGCCACGCCGTAAAGAAGACGTCTCAAACTCACGTCACCGCTGCTTCGGCTTCAACGACAGATCAAGTCGTGAACTCCTCTGACAGAAGCAGACGGAGCATCAATCTCCTTTCTGCCTGGTCAAAACGTTCTGGCAGACATCTTGAATACGACTTCCTGTCTCGGTGAATCGGCGTGTAGATACCTGGGACTGGGGGGCGGGGCTCACCAGCTCGCAGGAGTGTGATGAAGCAAATACAAGCCTGCGCTAAAAGCGTCCTTCTCTAGGGAGGTCTGACATCCTCTTGGCGCGTGGGTGAGTTTGTCCTGCAGCACCGTCACGCCACAGCAGGTGCATGACATGGTTTCAGCGTAGGACGGCTTCCAGCTGCTTGTCTGCATCTGATTTTGAAACAACATCAAAAAATAAAACCAAAATTTGAGCCGCCGTAAACAAACAATATTTCACCAAAAGATTTCCAAGTAAACAAACATGCAAAGAGGTGTGAAGAGGAAAGGGGAGGAGCATCCATGAACTCCCAGTCAGCTTCAGTCCCGCATCAACAAACCCTGCACCACCCAACACTGTTCGCTGAAGCCCGGCGCTCCCGGCCAGGACGCCATGTTTGTAGTCTCACTGTCCGCTGAAGCCCAGCGAGTGAGTGAGTGAGGGAGAGTGAGTGAGTGAGTGAGTGAGGGTGAGGGAGTGAGTGAGTGAGGGTGAGTCTGTTAGGGCGAGTGAGTGAGGGTGAGTGAGTGAGTGAGGGTGAGTGAGTGAGTGAGGGCAAGTGAGTAAGGGTGGGTGAGTGAGTGAGGGTGAGAGAGGGCGAGTGAGTGAGGGTGAGTGAGTGAGGGTGAGTGAGTGAGTGAGGGTGAGTCTGTTAGGGCGAGTGAGTGAGGGTGAGTGAGGGTGAGTGAGTGAGGGTGAGTGAGTGAGTGAGGGTGAGTCTGTTAGGGCGAGTGAGTGAGGGTGAGTGAGTGAGTGAGTGAGGGTGAGTGAGTGAGTGAGGGTGAGTCTGTTAGGGTGAGTGAGTGAGTGAGTGAGGGTGAGGGAGTGAGGGTGAGTGAGTGAGTGAGGGCAAGTGAGTAAGGGTGGGTGAGTGAGTGAGGGTGAGAGAGGGCGAGTGAGTGAGGGTGAGTGAGTGTGAGTGAGGGCCAGTGAGTGAGTGAGTGAGTGAGGGCGAGCGAGTGAGTGAGTGAGTGAGTGAGTGAGGGCGGGCAAGTGAGTGAGTGAGTGAGTGAGGGTGAGTGAGTGAGTGAGTGAGGCTGAGTGAGTGAGTGAGTGTGAGTGAGTGTGAGTGAGGCTGAGGGACTGAGGGTGAGTGAGTGAGGCTGAGTGAGTGAGTGAGTGAGTGAGGGCGAGTGAGTGAGTGAGGCTGAGTGAGTGAGTGAGTGAGGGCGAGTGAGTGAGTGAGGCTGAGTGAGTGAGTGAGTGAGTGAGGGCGAGTGAGTGAGTGAGTGAGTGAGTGAGTGAGGCTGAGTGAGTGAGTGAGTGAGTGAGTGTGAGTGAGTGTGAGTGAGGCTGAGGGACTGAGGGTGAGTGAGTGAGGCTGAGTGAGTGAGTGAGTGAGTGAGGGCGAGTGAGTGAGTGAGGCTGAGTGAGTGAGTGAGTGAGGGCGAGTGAGTGAGTGAGGCTGAGTGAGTGAGTGAGTGAGTGAGTGAGGGCGAGTGAGTGAGTGAGTGAGGCTGAGTGAGTGAGTGAGTGAGTGAGGGCGAGTGAGTGAGTGAGGCTGAGTGAGTGAGTGAGTGAGGGCGAGTGAGTGAGTGAGGCTGAGTGAGTGAGTGAGTGAGTGAGGGCGAGTGAGTGAGTGAGGCTGAGTGAGTGAGTGAGGGTGAGGGACTGAGGGTGAGTGAGTGAGGCTGAGTGAGTGAGTGAGGGCGAGGGACTGAGGGTGAGTGAGTGAGGCTGAGTGAGTGAGTGAGTGAGTGAGTGAGGGCGAGGGACTGAGGGTGAGTGAGTGAGGCTGAGTGAGTGAGTGAGGCTGAGTGAGTGAGTGAGGGCGAGGGACTGAGGGTGAGTGAGTGAGGCTGAGTGAGTGAGTGAGTGAGTGAGTGAGGGCGAGTGAGTGAGTGAGGGCGAGTGAGGCTGAGTGAGTGAGTGAGTGAGTGAGTGAGTGAGTGAGTGAGTGAGTGAGGGCGAGGGACTGAGGGTGAGTGAGTGAGGCTGAGTGAGTGAGTGAGTGAGTGAGTGTGAGTGAGTGAGTGAGGCTGAGTGAGTGAGTGAGTGAGTGAGTGAGGCTGAGTGAGTGAGTGAGTGAGTGAGTGAGGCTGAGTGAGTGAGTGAGTGAGTGAGTGAGGCTGAGTGAGTGAGTGAGTGAGTGAGTGATGTGCAGTGGTGGTTTCCTGCATTCACACCGAACCGTCCCTCTGGTCTCATCAGAGCAGCTCCTTGCAGGTGTGCTGTGCTCGGCCTCACGTTCAAAGCCTGGGAAATCTTTTTATAGCCCAAACTGCTTCAAACCTCCTCAACTTCATCCCTGACCTGTCTGGCGCGTTCCTTGGACTTCATGATGCTGTTTGCTCCCCAGTGTCTCTTCACTCACCTCTGCAGCGTCGCAGCACAGCTGGATTTGTACTGAGATCAGATCAGACACAGCTGGACTCCATTTGGTCCTCAGGGCTTCATTTGATGACCCAGCAACCATCGGGCAACTCCTGGAGGCAGTTGGCTGCACTTAGACGGAAGGAGGCCGAATACTTTTGCACGCTGCACTTTTCAGTTTATCAATTTGAAGAAAATATTAAAATCACGTATGATTTTCTTTGCACTCCACCATTGTGTTGGTCTTTCACATAAAATTCCCGTCAAATATGTCTGAGCTTGGGGTCCTAACCTGACTACAGTGGGAAAAGTTCCACAAGCCACTGGAGAGGAAGTTGCTCCTGATGTTCATCCAGTTGTTAATCTCTGATCAAATCAGAGGAGGTGTTGCTGGGGGCATCAGGCCTTCGTGACGAGGTCACGAGATGAAACGCTTGCTGACAGTGATGTCATCACAGTTGGAGGCAGAACCTGAGAGGAATCTCTTATCTGTCACGCTGGATGGGGTCGGCGTCCCTTCATCAGCATTCAGAGAATGCGAACGCTTCCCTGGGTTCCTCGGTTGCCATCAGCGCTGCCTGACGACACAAAACAGCACCGACTGAAAACTCTACCGTCACGCATCTTCTGCATGCATCCGTGCGTGTGTGAGCTGCCACGTTCCTGACACGCACTTTCATACGTGACGGCGGTGGGAGGAAACCAGAGCATCCCAGAGACCCACACAGACCTGCGAGAACATGCAGAGGGTGGAGGGTTCTGACCCCGTGACCCTGCTATCACTCGTGGACACATGGCACCTAGTGATTTTTCACTCTTCTGTTCAGTGATGATGACATCAGTCTTCAGTCAGCTGAGTCTCCTGGGGGAGTGGAGGTCGTCCGGCTCGGGGCTCAACGTCCTGATCCATCCACCTGCGTCACAAGGGTTTGTCGTCAAATGGTTCTCTATTGTGGCTGCTGACCTGGTGAATGGGGATCCTCCTCACAGGTTCCTCAACTTTCCGCGTTCAAAGGGGTTTTCAGGTTCTTTCCCCTCTGTGAATCGAGCGTCCACCCGACAGAGGACCTCCTTCCTGGAACAGACCCTAAAACAGAATGTGTTTTTGGTTCCAAAGTCAAACTGATTTGACCTTGAGATGTAAAACTACTGAGAACATGTTAAGTGAGGACTAATGCCACACCGGAGCTGGGGACGTTAAATCTGAGACGTTCCACAACTGGTCACACATGAAGGTCTCACCCGCAGGACTGAGGCAGCATCTCATCCTCCTAACCCCGAGACAGAAGTTTCCTGGGATGGGGATTTGATACAAGCAAACAAATGCGCCTAAGACTTGCACTCGCAGCTGCTGCGGACACACAGACACACACGTCCTGTCAGGAGAAAGACTGGAGTCACAGAAAGCTCCCCTCTGTCTGAATCTGCAGTTCTCGTGGAGCCGAGCGGAAGTTCTTCACCTCTCCTCACAGAGGACTTGTCATCCCTCCGTTGGGATTTCTCTGTGAAACGCCGTGATGTCATGCTGCAGGCATGCGAGGCTGCGGCGCTCACAGACGTCTCACTTCTCCTTCTGGATGAATCCACGGTCTTTAGCACACAAACTGGATGAACACTAAAGTCAGGCTCAACCATCGTTAATCCGATCATCATGACAGTGAGCATCGAGCTCCAGACTCCTGACCTCTGACCTCTGCTCCAGACCTCCAGCTCCTCTCATCTCCATTTACTTCATGTCCTTCTTTCTGTTTCCTTATAAGGAAATGATGACAAATCTGGATTTGTTCCTCCAAGACGACTACTTGAGACCAGACTTGGTTGTACTTGTCATACATGTCCAGCGCTCTGAGACCAAAACCTGCTCGGTGCCGCTGGCGTCAGGGGTGTGGTCATGGCGCCTTGTCCTGACTGCAGCTGAGGTACCTGGTGGTTGCATACCCTGACCCTGACGTGCAACTTGGATCTCTGCCCTAGACCTACAGTTGGACCTCAACAAAACCGTTGAGTTGACGCTAGGTATCTCAGCTGAGGTCCTTGTGTCTGTGACCCCCCCCCCCCCCACACACACACACTGCCACTACACCCAAAATGCTAACTAGCCACACGAAGGCGTTTATCAGTCCGTAGCAGAGCTCGCGGTTCGCTGCACTGAAGCCATCCCAGCGTAGATAGGAGGAGGAGGAGGCAGACGCAGGAAGCAGCTGATCTTTGGGATCACGTCACACCCTCAGAAATGTCGGATGTCAAAACATACAAGCACATCTGAACAATAAAGAGGAGCATTTATTCAGAAAGGTTCCAACACATTTGTGTGGTTACACGATCCTCCCAAGGAAAATGGACTTGGGGTATCTGTCCCTGAGGCTGGACCACTGCACGAAGAAATAATCCGAGAGGTGGTAGAGGATCTTCCCCGTCAGCGACAGCGTCTCCACACGGCAGATACTTTCTATGTAAACTAGCAAGACCTTCTTCATCCCCAGAATTCCAAGCAGCAGTCCTGCTATGCAAAGGGGAACGCAGGTCCCTGGGCCATTACACAGCACCTGAAACAACACACGGGGGGGGGGGGGGTGGAGGTTCAGCACATTTCCAGGAAGTGACACATCATGTTTTTTTCACAAACAGCAGAAGGCAGAGTTCAGGCTCAGCAGGACACCAGGACTGAGAGCCACAGCGAGGACAGGAGGCAGGTCTCCGCTCACTCCGCCTGGAGAGATCTTCTTTTGGGTGTGAAATCTGATCACAAATGTAAAACTTCAATAATCACAGTTCCAATGCTTCAACCTGGAGGAGGCGCGTCTCTTGATGACATCACCAACGTGCAGAGGTGGAGCACAGCAAGTTTGACTCAAGAGGAGCAAACACAAATGTGAGGCACATGAAGCCAGAGTAGGAGGGAGATCAAGGCCCAGCCGGGTGTGCTGGTGTCACAGCAGATCCCTGAGGGGGTCTCTCAGGAGCGGAGGAGCTGAGAGGACGATGGCAGCGCCGTCAGCTCCTCCTCGACTCTGTTAGCGTCAGCCAAAGGTAGTTTATTAAAGAGAGAAAATGTCACGCGTGTGGCAGCCGTGTTCATGGACATAGATTCATTTTAGGTGGGAGTTTACATGGCGGACCTATGGACCCAGCAGGAGACCCTGACCATCGGAGCGGCTGCTGCTCGGCTCTCCGGGAAATCAGGAAGCTACGTTTGCTCACTGAAAGCATCTCTCTGGCTACGAGTCAAGTGAAGTTTCCCTTCTTCAGCGTTTCTATTTACCGTGTCTCTGCTGCCCAGAACCTTGTATACATGTTCAGTAACTGTTGCTCTTGTCATTTGAAAAACTGCACCAAAGGGAGTTGCACTCCAACTTGTCTGTCCGCTACACAGTGACAGTAAAGGCTCTTGATCTTTGACCTCTGACCTTGAGCAAAGCTACTCCAACAGCTCGTGCTACAAATGCAGAAACAGCCGCTCCTTGCGTTACTCTGACTATTAATAATTGTAGATGATTATAAAAAAAAGCAGGACAAATCAACACTGAATCGATCTCAACTAAAACAATCGGTGAAGCAAAGCATCTCTTGGCTTAATCTTTCATTTCAAGAGGTCAAAGGCCAACAAGGTTGGAGCTGCTGACCTGCAGGACAGGAAATGAGATCCTGGGAGTTGAACAGCTTCAGACTCGTACCACATGTCACGGAGACGAATCGAAAGCAGAGAGAAGTAGTGGTATGACGAAAACCACTCAGTCTGCCGAGTTAAAACAGTGACGTGAGCAGAAACTGAGTGGCAGCAGTGGAAGTGGTCCAGCGGGGGAGGGGCCAGGAGCAGGGAGCAGCCTGGAGGTCCAGGGAGCTTGGGGTTTACAGGAAACCAGACCAAGCAGCTGAGTCTGGAGGAATCATCAGGACTGAGTGACCCGTCGTCACCAAGCCTCAGCTGCTCTCACAGAGCGACCTGGAAGACTCTCGTCACACTGGCCAAATTAAATGGGTCATTGTGCGACGGAGCAGCAGCCTCTCTGACTGCGCGTCCTTCAGAGGCACAGAACCGAGAACGACAAGTCCTTCTGCAGAAACCTCACTGGCGGACACTATGATGTCATTTCCACCCAGAAAACACACATTCTGTCACGAGAGAATTTCTTTGTCACAGTCAAATCAATCACTGCGGGTCTTCGAGCCTCCGGCACCTGATCTCCATCCACAAAGAGAACCTTCCTGACCCGGCTGGACCGCTGCCCGGACCAGGGGTTCTGGGAGGGTTCTGGATGCGGGCATGTTCATGACAAACACAACGGATGTGAATGAAAACAAACTCTAGAAGCTCGTCCGCTGCTGTAGTCACATCACCTAACTGACACTGTCAGAGAGAAGCCGACCTCTGACCTTTCAGTTTCAAGCCCTACGACGGTCACTTGATTCCGTCAACCAGCTGTGTGACCTCTGATCTAATCTGCGCTTTGGTCACAGTGACCTTTGCACCTCCTCTGTCCTGGATGAGAAGGACAAATAGTGACTGACTGCATTGTGACTGCAGTCCACTGATACCTGATAATACTGACAGACACGGGAGCAGCAGGAGCTGGACTGGTGAAGCTTTGCTGCTCGCTGGTGTTTGCAGCGGTCGTGGCGGCATCAGAACCGCTCTCTGGTGACCGGTGTTCAGTCATCGGCCGGACTGCAACATTCCTGGCATGAATGCCCTGGCAACGAGGCCCCCGCTTTGTTTCCAACCAGTCACCTAGAACCAGAAGGTTCTACTGGACGGCCTGCTGACATCCAGAGTGACAGCTCACAGGTCTGGAATGTGCTCGCGCCACTTTCATCTGCTGTCAGCACAGACCAGAGTCTGTTCTTCATCTCAAGTGATAAGAACAAAGGTTTTTACTTCTCCATTAAGACGCAGAACACAGGAGTTCTGTTGTGTCAGATCCAACCCAGACGTAGCAGAGAACCAGCAACTCTGGTTTCATGTTGAAGTCCGACTGGTACCGGCGAATGAGGTGGGCTGATGCTGACGTGGGAGGGGAAGTTGTTGGAGTGATTCCCTTCATCATTCACGTCCCTCATACTGGGCTAAACTGGACCCACTAACATCTGGCTTTCATCCTCAGTGGTGGGTGGGACTGGACTCAACCGGATTTTGACCAACAAAAAGCCCTTCGGGCTGCCGGGGTGCTGGATGGGGCTGACAGCAGAGCGGACCATCTCCTGGCCTGAGGACTGTCATCTTGCCTGTGGACCAACCCCTGGGTTGTCACCTGGCTCGTGGACCGACCTCTGGGCTGTCTCCTGGCTCATGGACTGACCCCTAGACTGTCACTTGGCTCATGGACCGACCCTTGGGCTGTCATTTAGCTTGTGGACTGACCCTTGGGCTGTCACCTGGCTCATGGACTGACCCTTGGGCTGTCACCTGGCTCATGGACTGACCCCTGGCCTGTCACCTGGCTCGTGGACTGACCAATGGAAGTGTCACTTGGCTCGTGGACTGACCCCTGGGCTGTCTCCTGGCTCATGGACTGACCCCTAGACTGTCACTTGGCTCATGGACTGACCCTTGGGCTGTCACCTGGCTCATGGACTGACCCTTGGGCTGTCACCTGGCTCATGGACTGACCCTTGGGCTGTCACCTGGCTCATGGACTGACCCTTGGGCTGTCACCTGGCTCATGGACTGACCCTTGGGCTGTCACCTGGCTCATGGACTGACCCTTGGGCTGTCACCTGGCTCATGGACTGACCCCTGGCCTGTCACCTGGCTCATGGACAGACCAATGGAAGTGTCACTTGGCTCATGGACTGACCAATGGAAGTGTCACTTGGCTCATGGACTGACCAATGGAAGTGTCACTTGGCTTGTGGACTGACCCCTGGACTGTCATTTAGCACGTGGACTGACCCTTGGGCTGTCACCTGGCTCATGGACCTACCCCTGGCCCGTGGGCCATGCCAGGAGGTTTTGTTTCCTCCTGAGCTCCGGTCTCTGTTTCCTGGCAGGACGAGTTAACAACTCCGGGGCAGACTGAAGCCTTTTTAATAAATTAGAAACTTTGCTCACAAACATCCAGTACAAGCAGAGAGACAAAAGTAAAGATGTGACGACCTTTAATCAGAAGACATTAGGATCAAGTTGAACCAACGTCTGTGTGCTGGCTTGATGACATCATCCTGTCATGTCTGCCTTTACGAAATGTCACGGCTGCTTTGTGCTTCCAGTTTCACTCTTTACTCCCTCAGTTTCATCTGAACTCATCACTTCTGTAATGTACAGCACCAGGAAAGCGTATTCATGCCCTCTTATTGCTCATAAAAATCAAATCATGCTCAACAAAATATGGCGTTCTTCACAAAAATGAAGAAAAGCAGATCAGTGGGCTGCCCTCTTAGCCCACTTCTATTTGCGTTAGCTATTGAACCTTTGTCAATTAAATTTAGGACAACCCCCAATATCTTTGGTATCCACAGGTTTGAAACTGAACATAAAATCTCTTTATATGCTGACGACTTACTTTTGTATATTTCTGACCCACTATCATGCATTCCTACTGTTGTCAGTATCCTTAATGACTTCGGGCGTTTCTCTGGTTACAAATTAAACTTGTCCAAGAGTGAATGTTTTCCCATTTATAATTTGGCCCTTCAGTTACCAGCCAATGCATTCCCTTTCCATATATCAAAGTCCGGTTTTAAAAATTTAGGCATACACATCACCCGTGCTTTCTCTGATCTCTATGAAAAGAACCTCAAACCCCTCTTGCTTAAATTAGAAGCTGATTTTAAAAGATGGTCTGGTCTTTATTTATCTCTTCCAGGTAGAGTTAGTTGTATAAAAATGAATGTCTTACCCCGTTTTCTGTACCTGTTTCAGTATCTCCCAATATTTTTGTCTAAATCTTTTTTCCAATCTTTAAATAAATTAATCTCCTCTCTTCTTTGGGAAAATAAAAATGTTAGAATCCGCAGAGAGTTTTTAGAAAGGCCGAGGGATAAGGGTGGCCTGGCACTACCTAATATGAGAAACTACTATTGGGCATCTAATGTTCAAAAAATCATATATTGGTACCAGAGTCCTCAGCTGGATTGGTGTAAGATTGAGACAAACTCCTGCACCTCTACCTCACTTCCTGCTTTGGTCACTGCTGGATTACCACTTTCACCCTCTAAATTCACTTCTAACCCTGTGGTATCTTCTACTCTTAAGATATGGACACAATTCAGACAACATTTCAAACTAAAAGATTTTTCTATATACAGCCCTATTTGTAATAATCACCTTTTCCCTGCTGCCAGAATAGACCACACCTTCACTCTACGGGGGAGGAACGGTCTGAATACATGTGATCGCTTCTATATAGATGGTATTTTTGCCAATTTCACTGACCTCTCTGCCAAATTTCACTTACAAAAATCTGACCTATTCAGATACTTTCAGGTCCGTCATTTTATTCAAAAACAGAGTTCAACGTTTCCTGCTTTTCCAGCAGACTCAGGACTTGAAAAGATTTTGCGTAACCCTATGTATTTTGGGAGGCATATCGCAAACATCGCAAATATAATTACCTCCTCTAGGAAACATCATTAGATGGGCTTACAACTGCATGGTCTGACCAACTTGGCTATGAAATTCCTGAATACTTCTGGGAACGTGCTCAGAAAAGAATTAACGGAACATCATCCTGTGCGCGGCTTAGCCTGATACAATTCAAAGTCTTTCATAGAGTTTACTATACAAAATCTAAACTTTCAAGAATTTACGACGATATTGATGACAGGTGTGAGCGCCGCAATTCTGCTCCAGCAAATATGACCCATATGTTTTGGAACTGCCCTCAGTTAACAAAATGTTGGTCATCTATCTGTAAAAGACTAAATGATGCTTTTAACACTGAAATCAAACCGTCTGCAGATATGGCCATCTTTGGAGTGTTGGTTGATGAGCACATGCTACCCATTAACAAGATGAACGCTTTTGCCTTTGCATCTCTGATAGCCCGTAGAAATACAGTCTTACATTGGAAATCTCCTGAACCACCCAAAGTGTCTGTCTGGCTCGCTGAATTAATGTTTTTCTTGAAATGAGAGAAAATGAAATACTTTACTAGAGGTTCAACGAAACCATTTCACAAGATGTGGGACCCTCTGATTGAGTACTTGAAAGATCTCAAGACCCTTCCATGAACCTATGGAGCCCTGAGATATATATCTGATCTTGCCTCATCATTGACATGTACTTGAACCTGGAATGCCCTCATTGGCTGTCATTAATTTTTTATATTATTATTATTATATTATTATATTATTACTATTACTATTATCATTATTATTATTATTGATTTCCTCTTTGGTTATTTAATTTATGATGGTTTTCATTTCTGTAACTTTGCTATCTACGCTTATGTTTGTTTGTTTGTGCAGCAGTATATGGGTGGGTGGGTTTTGTCTGTTAAAAAGAAAAAAATCTACTTCAAGATATTGTATTTAGATGCATCTTACTTTGTACTTTCTTGAATAAAAATATACTTAAAAAAAAGAAAAAAAAGAAAAGCAGATCAGTGTTTCCCCTATAGGGTATTTGGAGGGCACCCCGCCCCCCCATGGACCCCCCCGCCCTGCCAGCAGGATCCCTCTCCAGAAATTGAAGTAGTAGATTAATATATCTACATATATTATAATTGGAATTCTTATCTAAACGGCTTATAACATCTAATGTGCACAATTTAAGACCAATGTATCGCCATCGTTTCATTGCTTTCATGAAAAATGCATTTCTTCTGAGACGAGCGGGGGTCTCCGCTCGCTCCGCTCTCACAACAGACACACCCACGCGCTGACGTGTCGAGCCCCTAAACATTCGTGGTTCAAAGGCAACGCCCACTGACGTCAAACCGAGGTGTTGTGGTCCGCTCTAGGAGGGACACCGCCACAGGTTGGTGTCGTCAACCGGCTTGTCATCCCTCACGTTTGTGGTCATGGAGCACCCAAGTGTCCCCGAACGTCCGGCATCCCAAATGAAAATATCAGCATTTTTTAGGACAATCCGTGGTGACGCGGGCGCCGCTCACTCTTCGGCGGGTGCTAGCTTGAACGACGGTGTCCCTCCCAGCCCTGAACAACAGCGCTTGCTCATCACCCCCCGATTAATGTCGAGACAAATAAAAACACATGTTCCAGCCCTCCCACAGAGACACGCAGTCACAAACAACGAACTGCTCATTATTTAAAAAAGGTATCTGTATATTGAGTTCTATTAAACAGTTCGCTTGTTGGATAAAGAAACATGTCAGGACAAATCAGCCTTGACTGTTTATTTAGACCCAAATTCTCTGTAATTATGGTCCTTTGGGAAGGGGGTCCTCCAACTACTGCAACGGTGGACCATGCACATTCCGGCAACCTCCCCCTGCCGAAGCGACAAAGCGAAGGGAAACACTGCAGATGCATACAAAGTGATGTCAACTGATATAAAATAGATGGCTGTGGGGTTGGGCCTCCATCGCAGCCCTGAGGGGGAGAGGTCTCAGCCACGCTGGAGCAGCAGGACACGCTTCTTCACGTCAGAATAATCATGCAATCACGTTTTACATTGCAGATTTTTTATTTAATGACATTATTTTGTAGATTGTGTTCTCACTTTGACATTGAAGAGATTTTTTTTCTAAGATTTTGTCAAAAAAGCCAAATATTTTGGGAAAATGATTCAATTTTTAAAGGCAAAAAAAGGGGGAAATTCCAGGAGGTGGAAGGTTTTTTTAATATAAGCGCTGAAGCTAAATACACCGTGTAGTATAATAGGATGGTTTCCTGACACTTTCAGCAGACAGGATGGAAGCTCAGACCTGGCCTTGAGTGACTGTCACCATGGCAACAGTGTCGCGTGTGTGAGTGTACATCTTCAGGAGTGATAGAGGCTGCTGGTGCGCCGCTGACAGAAGCTACGCCAGCGTTTGTGGTTGTGAGTCAGAGATTCACTTGGCGGTACTGTAGTACGCAGCCCCTCGTCTGCACTGGCGCGGCTACTGAGTGTTGTTTAAGGACATTTCCCATCCGTCTGAGGGTGAAGCCTTGACCTAATTACCCTTATTTTTTGGGGGGAGGGGGCTGTCAGGGAAACGGGTGGTAGAACGTGGTGAGAACCTCTATATTTGGACGCGTCTCCTCCAGTGATGTCAGCAGTGGAGGATGTTGTGGGTCCAGTTGAAGGTGAAGGAGATAGAATCTCTCCGTTATCCCTGCTTGAGCCTCTCACTTCCTGCCTCGCATGCTGAGAGGAAGCTCAACGCTCAACTGATACGAGACACAACTGTGGCTCCGGGTGTTCGTACAGCCAGGAGCTCCACACTCCAGCAACCACTCCAGCTGTCCTGGGGAGGCTTCCCCCATCCAGCATGATGCTCGTGTCCTGACTGACATCCCGGTTCTCCTACCAGACAGAATCTCGCTTCTACGTGTAAGACTGAAGAACGCAAAACTGACTTCACCCTGTCAGAATCAGCTATCTTAGCTACCATGGATCAGGCAGGGCAACCAGCAGCACCTGAGGTGGAGGTGTGAATAAACATGGCTTTGGGCGACCAGTCCTGTTAGCATCCTGACAGGGTGGTGTGGACTGGGAGTAAACAGCGGTACAACCGAGTATTACAGTACAACCGAGTATTACAGCGGTACAACCGAGTATTACAGTACAACCGAGTATTACAGCGGTACAACCGAGTATTACAGTACAACCGAGTATTACAGCGGTACAACCGAGTATTACAGCGGTACAACCGAGTATTACAGTACAACCGAGTATTACAGCGGTACAACCGAGTATTACAGTACAACCGAGTATTACAGTACAATCGAGTATTACAGAGGTACAACCGAGTATTACAGCGGTACAACCGAGTATTACAGTACAACCGAGTATTACAGCGGTACAACCGAGTATTACAGCGGTACAACCGAGTATTACAGCGGTACAACCGTGAATTACAGCGGTACAACCGAGTATTACAGCGGTACAACCGAGTATTACAGTACAACCGAGTATTACAGCGGTACAACCGAGTATTACAGTACAACCGAGTATTACAGTACAATCGAGTATTACAGAGGTACAACCGAGTATTACAGAGGTACAACCGAGTATTACAGCGGTACAACCGAGTAGTACAGCGGTACAACCGAGTAGTACAGCGGTACAACCGAGTATTACAGCGGTACAACCGAGTATTACACAAGTACAACCGTGTATTACACCGGTACAACCGAGTATTACACCACAATAACTGCGTATTACACCAGTAAAAGTACGTATTACACTAGCGTAACTGCTTATTACAGCAGTATAACTGAGTATTATATCAGTATAACTGAGTACCTGAGTATTACGCCAGTATAATAGCGTATTACACCAGTGTAACAGAGTATTACACCAGCATAACTATATTCCACCAGTATAACTGCGTACCTGAGTATTACACCAGTATAACTGAGTATATAATTGCCTACATGAGTATTACACCAGTATAACTGATTATTACACCAGTATAACTGTGTATCTGAGTATTACACCAGTATAACTGTGTACCTGAGTATTACACTGGTGTAACTGCATACCTGCTTGTTATACATGTATGGTAACTGTAACTGTGAGTACTATACGTGTATGATAACTGCAACTGAGTATTATAAATGTATGATAACTAAGTAACTGAGATTCATACAGGTATGATAACTGTGTAAGTAAGTAATATATTTGTATGATAACTGTAAGTGTTGTGGGCGGCATGGCTCAGGGGTAGAGTGGCCGTCTAGCAACCGAAGGGTCGCTGGTTCGATCCTCGACCCCGGTGACCATGTCCAAGTGTCCTTGAGCAAGATACTGAACCCATGATTGCTCCTGATGAGCAGGTTGGTGCCTTGCATGGCAGCTCCACCATCAGTGTGTGAGTGTGAGTGTGAATGAGACGACACTGTAAAGAGCTTGGAGTGCTGCTAAGGTAGAAAAGCGCTCTATAAAATTGAGTCCATTTACCATTTACCATATCTGTATCGTAACTGTATAACTGTGAGTACTATACGTGCATTATAACTGTGTGTTCTCTTTGTGTATGACAACTGTGTACTGTAGGTGTATGGTAGCTGTAACTGTGAGTACTATACATGTATGCTAACTAACTGTGAGTACTCTATGTGTTTGGAAACTGATCCATATGTAGTATAGTTTTGATTGCATTTGGCCTGTGCAACTGTGGTACTGATAGTACTACTACCTCTCTCAGGAGAACATCATTGTGCGTGCTGCAGTGACGTTAGGAGGAGTGTGTAGTTGAAGGTACGACCCTCCTGTGTACTTGTACTTTATAATTAGATGCCAAAACAATGTACTTCACATTAGAAAGGCTTTCTTCTTTTCTAAACAGGATGACTTGATTTTGTCAGATTCTGTACAATGTTTTCCTACTGTATCATTTATTAGGTGTTTATGTTAAATGCTGTATTTTTCTGTGGAATGTGACGGCGGGTGGAGCAGCATCTGTCTCTATGGTGTGGCATGTGACGGCGGGTGGAGCAACATCTGTCTCTATGGTGTGGCATGTGACGGCGGGTGGAGCAACATCTGTCTCTATGGTGTGGCATGTGACAGCGGGTGGAGCAACATCTGTCTCTATGGTGTGGCATGTGACAGCGGGTGGAGCAACATCTGTCTCTATGGTGTGGCATGTGACGGCGGGTGGAGCATACATCTGTCTCTATGGTGTGGCATGTGACAGCGGGTGGAGCATACATCTGTCTCTATGGTGTGGCATGTGATGGCGGGTGGAGCAACATCTGTCTCTATGGTGTGGCATGTGACGGCGGGTGGAGCAACATCTGTCTCTATGGTGTGGCATGTGACGGCGGGTGGAGCATACATCTGTCTCTATGGTGTGGCATGTGACGGCAGGTGGAGCATACATCTGTCTCTATGGTGTGGCATGTGACGGCGGGTGGAGCAACATCTGTCTCTATGGTGTGGCATGTGACAGCGGGTGGAGCATACATCTGTCTCTATGGTGTGGCATGTGATGGCGGGTGGAGCAACATCTGTCTCTATGGTGTGGCATGTGACGGCGGGTGGAGCAACATCTGTCTCTATGGTGTGGCATGTGACAGCGGGTGGAGCATACATCTGTCTCTATGGTGTGGCATGTGACGGCAGGTGGAGCATACATCTGTCTCTATGGTGTGGCATGTGACGGCGGGTGGAGCAGCATCTGTCTCTATGGTGTTGCATGTGACGCGGGTGGAGCAACATCTGTCTCTATGGTGTGGCATGTGACGGCGGGTGGAGCAACATCTGTCTCTATGGTGTGGCATGTGACGGTGGGTGGAGCAACATCTGTCTCTATGGTGTGGCATGTGACGGTGGGTGGAGCAACATCTGTCTCGATGGTGCAGACTTCAGATGGAAATTAGCTTCAAGCTAAACTGGTGCACACCTTTCTATTCAGAACAAGGACTACTCACTGTCCTGTCTCAAATAGAGTAAAGAGCAACAAGAGAGCTGCTGATGTCTCACCAGGTCCGGTCTGAGTCTGAAGACCAGGGGGAGGGAGTAGCAGGTGGCATTCAGAGTGCTGAGCACTGAAGAGCTCCAGGACTGGTGCACCTCCCGGCTCCGTGGGATCCGATAGATGGTGAACTAGAAACACAAACACAGCAGAGTCACTTTGTTACTGATCAGGTTGATTTGTTGACACAGAAACCACACGAACCCTGGAGGGGGGTGTGGTCCCGGCCGAGCAGGAACACTCTCTC
Organism: Aulostomus chinensis; assembly: GCF_037954235.1. Lineage (NCBI taxonomy): Eukaryota > Metazoa > Chordata > Actinopteri > Syngnathiformes > Aulostomidae > Aulostomus > Aulostomus chinensis. The sequence continues at coordinate 24,755,079 of NC_141340.1, read as the reverse complement.
CAGAGAGAGAGAGAGACCCTCCTCTTTCTTCAAAATTGCATCGTGAGGCTTTTCTCCTTGTTGCTTGGTTTCCCCGCAGCTGTTGTAAACTAATGAATACATGAACAGAGCGAAAGGATAGTAATCCCCATCGATCAGGTGTGTGTGTGTGTGTGTGTGTGTGTGTGGGCGGAGGGGCACTGACTCAGGTCAGGGGAAGGACTTTGATGGTCTGTTGGGGTCCTCTCAGGTCAGTGGTGCTCCAAGCTGTCACTCAAGAGTTCAGAGCACAGATGAAGGTGTTTGTCTTACAATGCAACTGAAAAGCTCTCAAGTGTGTAATTGTACTCTAAATGGGCCTAAAATCTAGTAGATGGATGGAGTAGAGGTGCTGCCCCCTGCTGGCAGGAATGAAGACCACCAGCTCCCCTTCTGGAAGAGTCACTAACTGAGTGTACCTGCTGGGAGTCCGAGCCCGAGTGCTGTTTGGAGCTTTCAAACTTGTAGATCTTCTCCTCGCTCATCTTGTCGGTGTCAGCGATGATGTAGTGTCGTGGCGTATAGGCAGCAGAGAGGCTCGCCAGCAGCCGCAGGATCTCCGTAGTGTGGCCGCCTGAAAACACACACACACACACACACACACACACACACACACACACACAGTTACTGAAGCACACAGATGATGCTGATGTATTATTTCAGTCACAGGTTCCTCAGCTTCTCTTACAGATACCATAATGTTTCTCATGGGTGTTTTAGTTGCTGCCAGTCACAACCCTGACCTGGATCTGGACCTGAACCTGAAGTCCAACAGTGTGAGGAACCTGAGCCTCTCTGGTGCTCTTGTGGTTGAACTGCTGGAGAATCAGCAACCAGAGGACGGATCTACCTGATCTACTGAACTGGTTTCTAGTGACGACTACTCTGACTCCTGCTTACTGTGGGTATTTATGGGAGAAGAGTTGAAGTAGTTGAACTGGAGCAGGTTTGGCACCTTTAGCTTCCTCTGCATAGGTCACCGTAACTACCCATCGAAATTATTGCGTGACTGCTAATCTATTAATCTGTCAACGATTAAACAGGGCTTTTAATGGCAGTCCATCAATGTAAACAGACAACCCTAACCTCGAAACTGGCACCTGCGCAGTGCGGTCGGCAGGTGTAGCCGGCTAGCTACCGGGGGTCCCGGCTAGCTACCGGCGAGTCCCGGCTAGCTACCGGGGGTCCCGGCTAGCTACCGGCGAGTCCCGGCTAGCTACCGGGGGTCCCGGCTAGCTACCGGGGGTCCCGGCTAGCTACCGGCGAGTCCCGGCTAGCTACCGGGGGTCCCGGCTAGCTACCGGGGGGTCCCGGCTAGCTACCGGGGGGTCCCGCTGAGCGTGAGCCGGTTCGCATAGCAGCGAGGAGGCAGGCTGGCGGTACAGCGAACAGTGGTTCTGTTGGACCTCGAGCTGTATATTCGGTCTCAGGTTCTGTGTAGGACTCTACTGGCCCCTTCAGTTCTACGGACCTGGCCTGGCTACGAGCTACGTCATCATCGTTAACGTTACCTGATCCTGCAACGACAAGGACAGCGATGCGACCCTGGAGTCCGGGTTTGTAAGCGGCTCCATTCCTCACGACGACCAACAACCGGAGGACAAACAAACAAAACAACGACAGTAAGACACCGACGACGCCCCCGAGGATGAGCATGGCGGCTACGGGAGCTCCGTGGGGCCAAACCGGAAGCACCTCCCACCACATCTGTTCCGTGTTGCAGGTTTTCACGTGATCCTTGTGGAGTCGAACATCGCAGTCCAACGTGGAGAATTTCATTCAACGGAAAACAGGGCTGTCTTTACATCTGCAAGAAAAGGAGATTTGTCTTTATTTTGAAGACAAGCAAGTCAAAAGGACTTCATCTTCTTTGTACAACTTCTTTTCTGTCAGCTACATTTCATGTTCCTCAGAGGAAATGGTCTGACAGCAAACCAAACTTTAGTTTTCTTACAGGAACTTCATCAGTACAGCACCACCATCAATGGACTTAGAAACCCAGAGGCCTGAAAAAGGAACTTTGTTTTGGGAAGGTTTTCATGTGGTTGCTGTTTTTTTTTTCATCTCTCTCTCTATTTCTGATTGTTGGTCTTCAGTTATGATCTCTTTGTGTTGCTTTACGTTTCTGCGTTGTTGTACCCCAGCAGGTTTACGCTGGAACGAGCTCGACTTGAATGAAACTTAACTGAAATAAAACAAAATGACTGACAAAGAGAACTTCGACCTTCCTGACCCGGCACTGGAACACCAGGAGCTTCTCAGATTTCGGAATTCTTCCTCTTCATATTGGTGAAGGGAGCTTTGCTCCTCAGGTGACTGAGGAACCAGGACTGAGGAACCAGGACTGAAGCACCAGGACTGAGGAACCAGGACTGAAGCACCAGGCCTGAGGATCCTGGACTGAGGAACCAGGACTGAGCCCTCACAGGATCCTGGCTGAGGTGTCTGAGCAGCAAGGAGGCGGGAGAAACTGATGACAGCGTTCATTTCTAATCCTCGGGCTCCTCTTCAGAACCCCGCAGGCTTCATCCAGATTAACAAACACCTGAGGATCTCCAGTGGGAAGCTGACAGCAGGAGGTCCTGCTCCACCCGGCGCCGCCACCTGCTGGACACAAGCTGCACTGCAAGAGTTGTTTTACTCAATACTACCGAATACTGTACTTCTACCCACATTGCAAATACTTTGTTTAACTCAAGGGTAGTGAAATACCTCCCCAGCTGCAGTTTTGCTTCATAATCATATAGATTATTTTACCAGAACCATTTCTAAAGACATGCGAGATCACGTGACTCCTCTGAGGACCCAACAGGTGTCTGCCCAGAACCTGTGTCCGGGGAACCCCGGTGGGACCAAAGGTTCTATCAAATGTTCTATCAAAGTTTACAAACTGTGACGTCAGTAACACTGAGATCTTCTCCTGTGTGGCATCTCAGCACTCAGCCTGACTGTCGTTCATCCGGCAAATACTGAGAAATTAGAGAATAAAACACGTTTAAGAACAATGAAGTGTTTTTTTTCACTCAGCAACTGAATCACAGGTGTGATCACAAGAAAAGGTGAATCATTAAGGACTGAAGCACCTGGACAGGTAAGATCTGGTCTGGGAATGGAAGCTCTGCATTGTCATGGTCATTAGATAATAACCTGATCATGTTAGATCATAATCTGATCATGTTAGATAATAATCTGATCATGGTTGTTAGATAATAATCTGATCATGTTAGATAATAATCTGATCATGTTAGTTAGATAATAATCTGATCATGTTAGATTATAATCTGATCGTGTTAGTTAGATAATCTGATCATGTTAGATTATAATCTGATCATGTTTTTTAGATAATCTGATCATGTTAGATCATAATCTGATCATGTTTTTTAGATGATAATATGATCATGTTAGTTAGATAATAATCTGATCATGTTAGATAATAATCTGATCATGTTTTTTAGATAATAATCTGATCATGTTAGTTAGATAATAATCTGATCATGTTAGTTAGATAATAATCTGATCATGTTAGATCATAAGCTGATCATGGTTGTTAGATAATAATCTGATCATGTTTTTTAGATAATAACCTGATCATGTTAGTTAGATAATAATCTGATCATGTTAGATCATAATCTGATCATGTTAGTTAGATAATAATCTGATCATGTTAGTTAGATAATAATCTGATCATGTTAGATCATAATCTGATCATGTTAGTTAGATAATAATCTGATCATGTTAGATCATAATCTGATCATGTTAGTTAGATAATAATCTGATCATGTTAGATCATAATCTGATCATGTTAGTTAGATAATAATCTGATCATGTTAGTTAGATAATAATCTGATCATGGTTGTTAGATAATAATCTGATCATGTTAGCTAGATAATAATCTGATCATGTTAGATCATAATCTGATCATGTTAGTTCGATAATAATCTGATCATGTTAGTTAGATAATAATCTGATCATGTTAGATCATAATCTGATCATGTTAGTTAGATAATAATCTGATCATGGTTGTTAGATCATAATCTGATCATGTTAGTTAGATAATAATCTGATCATGTTAGTTAGATAATAATCTGATCATGTTAGATCATAATCTGATCATGTTTTTTAGATAATAATCTGATCATGTTAGTTAGATAATAATCTGATCATGTTAGATCATAATCTGATCATGTTTTTAGATAATAATCTGATCATGTTAGATGATAATCTGATCATGTTAGTTAGATAATAATCTGATCATGTTAGATCATAATCTGATCATGTTAGTTAGATAATAATCTGATCATGTTTTTTAGATAATAATCTGATCATGTTAGATCATAATCTGATCATGGTTGTTAGATAATAATCTGATCATGTTAGTTAGATAATAATCTGATCATGGTTGTTAGATAATAATCTGATCATGTTAGTTAGATAATAATCTGATAATGTTAGATCATAATCTGATCATGTTTTTTTAGATAATAATCTGATCATGTTAGATCATAATCTGATCATGTTAGTTAGATAATAATCTGATCATGTTTTTTAGATAATAATCTGATCATGTTAGATCATAATCTGATCATGGTTGTTAGATGATAATCTGATCATGTTAGTTAGATAATAATCTGATCATGTTTTTTAGATAATAATCTGATCATGTTAGATCATAATCTGATCATGGTTGTTAGATAATTATCTGATCATGTTAGTTAGATAATAATCTGATCATGGTTGTTAGATAATAATCTGATCATGTTAGTTAGATAATAATCTGATCATGTTAGATCATAATCTGATCATGTTTTTTAGATAATAATCTGATCATGTTAGTTAGATAATAATCTGATCATGTTAGATCTTAATCTGATCATGTTAGTTAGATAATCATCTGATCATGTTAGATCATAATCTGATCATGTTAGTTAGATAATAATCTGATCATGTTAGTTAGATAATAATCTGATCATGTTAGATCATAATCTGATCATGTTAGTTAGATAATAATCTGATCATGTTAGATCATAATCTGATCATGTTAGTTAGATAATAATCTGATCATGTTAGATCTTAATCTGATCATGTTAGTTAGATAATAATCTGATCATGTTAGATCTTAATCTGATCATGTTAGTTAGATAATAATCTGATCATGTTAGATCATAATCTGATCATGTTAGTTAGATAATAATCTGATCATGTTAGATCATAATCTGATCATGTTAGTTAGATAATAATCTGATCATGTTAGTTAGATAATAATCTGATCATGGTTGTTCGATAATAATCTGATCATGTTAGCTCGATAATAATCTGATCATGTTAGATCATAATCTGATCATGTTAGTTCGATAATAATCTGATCATGTTAGTTAGATAATAATCTGATCATGTTAGATCATAATCTGATCATGTTAGTTAGATAATAATCTGATCATGGTTGTTAGATCATAATCTGATCATGTTAGTTAGATAATAATCTGATCATGTTAGTTAGATAATAATCTGATCATGTTAGATCATAATCTGATCATGTTTTTTAGATAATAATCTGATCATGTTAGTTAGATTATAATCTGATCATGTTAGATCATAATCTGATCATGTTTTTAGATAATAATCTGATCATGTTAGATGATAATCTGATCATGTTAGTTAGATAATAATCTGATCATGTTAGATCATAATCTGATCATGTTAGTTAGATAATAATCTGATCATGTTTTTTAGATAATAATCTGATCATGTTTTTTAGATAATAATCTGATCATGTTTTTTAGATAATAATCTGATCATGTTAGATCATAATCTGATCATGGTTGTTAGATAATAATCTGATCATATTAGTTAGATAATAATCTGATCATGTTAGATCATAATCTGATCATGTTTTTTAGATAATAATCTGATCATGTTAGTTAGATAATAATCTGATCATGTTAGATCATAATCTGATCATGTTTTTTAGATAATAATCTGATCATGTTAGATGATAATCTGATCATGTTAGTTAGATAATAATCTGATCATGTTAGATCATAATCTGATCATGTTAGTTAGATAATAATCTGATCATGTTTTTTAGATAATAATCTGATCATGTTAGATCATAATCTGATCATGGTTGTTAGATAATAATCTGATCATGTTAGTTAGATAATAATCTGATCATGTTTTTTAGATAATAATCTGATCATGTTAGATCATAATCTGATCATGGTTGTTAGATAATAATCTGATCATGTTAGTTAGATAATAATCTGATCATGGTTGTTAGATAATAATCTGATCATGTTAGTTAGATAATAATCTGATCATGTTAGATCATAATCTGATCATGTTTTTTAGATAATAATCTGATCATGTTAGTTAGATAATAATCTGATCATGTTAGATCTTAATTTGATCATGTTAGTTAGATAATCATCTGATCATGTTAGATCATAATCTGATCATGTTAGTTAGATAATAATCTGATCATGTTAGTTAGATAATAATTTGATCATGTTAGATAATAATCTGATCATGTTAGTTAGATAATAATCTGATCATGTTAGATCATAATCTGATCATGGTAGATCTTCATCTGATCATGTTAGTTAGATAATAATCTGATCCTGTTAGATAATAATCTGATCATGTTGGTTAGATAATAATCTGATCATGTTAGATCATAATCTGATCATGTTAGTTAGATAATAATCTGATCATGTTAGATCATAAACTGATCATGGTTGTTAGATAATAATCTGATCATGTTAGTTAGATCATAATCTGATCATGGTAGATCTTAATCTGATCATGTTAGTTAGATAATAATCTGATCATGTTAGATCATAATCTGATCATGTTAGTTAGATAATAATCTGATCATGGTAGATCTTAATCTGATCATGTTAGTTAGATAATAATCTGATCATGTTAGATCTTAATCTGATCATGTTAGTTAGATAATAATCTGATCATGTTAGATCATAATCTGATCATGTTAGTTCGATAATAATCTGATCATGTTAGTTAGATAATAATCTGATCATGTTAGATCATAATCTGATCATGTTAGTTCGATAATAATCTGATCATGTTTGTTACATAATAATCTAATCATGTTAGTTAGATAATAATCTGATCAAGTTAGATCTTAATCTGATCATGTTAGTTAGATAATAATCTGATCATGTTAGATCTTAATCTGATCATGTTAGTTAGATAATAATCTGATCATGTTGGTTAGATAATAATCTGATCATGTTAGATCATAATCTGATCATGTTAGTTAGATAATAATCTGATCATGTTAGATCATAAACTGATCATGGTTGTTAGATAATAATCTGATCATGTTAGTTAGATAATAATCTGATCATGTTAGATCTTAATCTGATCATGTTAGTTAGATAATAATCTGATCATGTTAGATCATAATCTGATCATGTTAGTTCGATAATAATCTGATCATGTTAGTTACATAATAATCTGATCATGTTAGTTAGATAATAATTTGATCACGTTCATTTGGTAATCTGTTAGAATCCACATGTTCCACAGAGACGTTCTCGGCATCGAGTGCGAGTCACTGGAAGTCGCCTGATTTACATGATTAAAGTTCTGTCTTCTCATGAAATGTTTTTTCCTTGTGTTGTTTTTGTGAGTAGTATTCTTAGTAGGGGCAGTAGTAGTGGTCGAATTATTAGGTGTATTCCAGACAACCCACAGTCATTTCTCTCCAGAGGCTCCTCCAGGATGCGGAGGCGCTGGAGAGTGCCGAGTTCTTCCTCTGTGGTGGTTTTATCGTACGTTTACAGCTGAATGTTTCATATTTTGGGGGATGTCTGAGAAACACTAAGTCCTATGGAAAGTATCACGAGTGATATTTTAAATTTACCAAAACTGGTCTACAAATTCATCTGTTTGCTCGATTACAATCCGGAGTCTGGAATGTCCGATCTCCCCCGCAACGAACGTGAACGCAGCACGTGTTCCGCCAGACAGCGGAGGCGGCGGGGGGAGTGGGAGGAGGCGGGATGGGCAGCTAGCAGCTGGGCAGCATCTCTGCGGGAAGAGCGGCGACCTGGGCAGCTCCATGACAGGTGGGTGAGTCGCCGTCTCGTCAGCCAGGCAGGACCCATCCGTGTGCGTGTGTGCGCGCGTGTATACGTGTGCGTGTGTGCGGTGCATGTCAGCGCAGCAGCGGCAGTTCTGCAGCGCTACAGGTGCGGAAACACGGCCGCGTCCTTCAGCTCATCACCGGCACTGCAGACAGAAGGTCACAGGAGGACGGGCAGCCGCGCGCACGCAGCTGTCGTGGGGTCCTCGATCATCCGCAAGGAACTGAATCAGGTCGACCGGGTGCGGTTTTATGTCTGGAAGACGTTTCGATCCTTAACGGCTTCATCAGTTCGTGCTGTTCCCAGAGACTAGTTATACTTGTCGAGCTAGTCTCACTAGTCTAGTTAAACTAACTAGACTAGTGAGACTAGTTAGATGTTTGGCATTCACAAGGTCACTCCTCTCAGTCAGTGACGTGATGTTGCTGGTTGAACTCCCAGGGTGTGATGTTCCTCAGGCTCCCCAGCCTTCACTTTTCACTTCCTTTTCCTCCTTCATCAGAATCCAGCTTGAAGCCTCCGTCACATGTCTGAGCTCCTGCTCCAGCCTGGGAGCTGCTGGGAGATCCTCAGCTCCGTGTTGCAGGGTTCTGATAATGCTGGGTTAGGGTCCAGCTGACGGTGAGTCAAAGACTGGATACTGGTCTGCATGGGGGGTTTCTGTAAACACCAGTGTCCACGCTCCTGTTTTCCCCAGAATGCTCGTCTCACTCCAAGAGGGGCGAGTGGTTCTTCTCGACATCTACTCTCGTGATGTGATGTTTTTGTCCACCGAGCTCAGGGGGTCAGGGACGGCCTGCCCCTCTTGTGTTCTGAGTGTGACCCGTGTGCCGTTCCTCATCCACACATCTGGACCAGTGGCATGGCGCAGCTCCCCTGAGGGCGTTTCAAGCCTTGTCTTGACCTGATTTAGTTCCTCGAGGTACCTTTGGCCCGGACAAGTGAGAACCTCTCAGACTATCATCTGCAGCTCCACTGTGACGGGAGGCGATTGGAGCTCAGACGCTGCTCTCAGGGCTGCGGCGCCTCAGCACACCGATGGCTTGCATCCATTCAGAGTTCCTGCTGTTTGTCGCTGCGTTCACATCTCAGACAGAACTCAAGTCTTTTCAATGTTCGTGTTATTTCTGGTGGGACCCCCCAGAATGAGATCAGCTCACAAGAACCAGCCCCTCTTCTGGTCCACCTTCAGATATTTGAGCGCTGCAAGGTTGTCAAGGTTTGTGATTTGTTCAATCATTTGTTTATTAATTGTTGCCTGTAAATTGATAAAACAGAACTAAAAACTATTGTTAAGCTAGGGGGCGGCCCAGTGGAGCAGTGGTCCTCACTGTGGCCCCCCAGCAAGAAGGTTGTGGGTGGAGCAGTGGTCCTCACTGTGGCCCCCCAGCAAGAAGGTTGTGGGTGGATCAGTGGTCCTCACTGTGGCCCCCAGCAAGAAGGTTGTGGGTGGAGCAGTGGTCCTCACTGTGGCCCCCAGCAAGAAGGTTGTGGGTGGAGCCCCGGCTGCAGCACGGGGTCTTTCTGGGTGAGTCTCCATGTTCTCCCTGTTCCTGCTGGGTTCTCTCTGGTACTCCAGCTTCCTCCACAGTCCAAAGACATCAAGAGGGACCAGGTTAATCCAGACTCTAAATTGACCGTAGGCGTGGCTGGGAGAGCCAATGGTTGTCTGTCTCTATGTGTTGGCCCTGCCATGGACTGGTGACCTGTCCAGGGGGAAGGCTGCTGGGATAGGCTCCACCCCCACCACCCTCAACAGGAGAAGAGGGAGAAAAAGAGGGATGGATGGATGATGGATGGATGATGGATGGATGGAGGGATGGATGGATGATGGATGATGGATGGGTGGATGATGGATGGAGGGATGGATGGATGATGGAGGGGTGGATGATGGATGGAGGGATGGATGGATGATGGAGGGGTGGATGATGGATGGAGGGATGGGTGGATGGATGGAGGGATGGATGATGGATGGAGGGATGGATGGATGATGGATGGAGGGATGGGTGGATGGATGGAGGGATGGATGATGGATGGAGGGGTGGATGATGGATGGAGGGATGGATGATGGATGGAGGGATGGATGGATGATGGATGGAGGGATGGGTGGATGGATGGATGATGGATGGAGGGGTGGATGATGGATGGAGGGATGGATGATGGATGGAGGGATGGATGGATGATGGAGGGATGGGTGGATGGATGGAGGGATGGATGATGGATGGAGGGGTGGATGATGGATGGAGGGATGGATGATGGATGGAGGGATGGATGATGGATGGAGGGATGGATGATGGATGGAGGGATGGATGATGGATGGAGGGATGGATGGAGGGATGGATGATGGAGGGGTGGATGATGGATGGAGGGATGGGTGGATGGATGGAGGGATGGATGATGGATGGAGGGATGGATGGATGGAGGGATGGAGGGATGGATGATGGATGGAGGGGTGGATGATGGATGGAGGGATGGATGGGTGGATGGATGGATGATGGATGGAGGGGTGGATGATGGATGGAGGGATGGATGGAGGGATGGATGGATGGTGGAGGGATGGATGGGTGGATGGATGGAGGGATGGATGATGGATGGAGGGGTGGATGATGGATGGAGGGATGGATGGATGATGGAGGGGTGGATGATGGATGGAGGGATGGGTGGATGGATGGAGGGATGGATGATGGATGGAGGGATGGATGGATGATGGAGGGGTGGATGATGGATGGAGGGATGGGTGGATGGATGGAGGGATGGATGGAGGGATGGATGGAGGGATGGATGATGGAGGGGTGGATGATGGATGGAGGGATGGATGATGGATGGAGGGATGGATGGATGATGGAGGGGTGGATGATGGATGGAGGGATGGATGGAGGGATGGATGGAGGGATGGATGATGGATGGAGGGATGGATGGATGATGGAGGGGTGGATGATGGATGGAGGGATGGATAGATGATGGAGGGGTGGATGATGGATGGAGGGATGGGTGGATGGATGGAGGGATGGATGGAGGGATGGATGATGGAGGGGTGGATGATGGATGGAGGGATGGGTGGATGGATGGAGGGATGTTTAGCTCTGTGGCAGCACCTCGATGATGCAGTGCTCAGCTCTGAAAGCCTCTGTCCCTGAACAGCTCCACAAATCACAACTGAAGGCCTCACTGCAGTTGCACACCTGTGACTGGGACCCTGACCTTTGACCTTCAAAAGGTTTTCGGTTCATCCTTGAGTCCCCGTGGATGTCTGAGAACACAGAACATTCTTACAGGCAGGTTTGACCTCACAGACTGAAGGAGGTCAGAGGAGGACAAGCGCTCGACCATCACCAGAGGTCAGAGGTCAGAAGCAGCAGTGACACATCACACTGCTGTTCGTCACATGGTCGTAGAAGGGAGGAGCGTAATTAGTGATCAGTGACACCCCCCATCACGAGTAACATGTTGAAACAGAGACAGAGGCTGGAGAGCCCCGACGCCACGGACCAGGCGAACATGAAGGAAGTGTGATGTCACTGAGCTCCATCTCAAGTCTCCTCCCATTTGTACAGTTTTTTTCTCTCCAACATGGCGGGGAGTTCTGAGCTCTGCTGTCAGGGTAAAACCATCAGTCAGCCTCCAGGAGAATCTTTGTTCTTATTGTTGTTCATGTTTGTGATGAATGAATGAATTCTGTCCCTCAGACCCGGCGGCGACCTGAGCTGAAAACCACCGAGGAAGAAGAAGACAGAGGGAGGAGGGATGGAATCCATCTCTATGATGGGTGGCAGCCGGAGCCCTTTGTTCCTCACGGCTGCCTCCTCCCACCGCCTCCATCACTGCCAGGCCTCTTTTCTGCCCAATGGTGTGAAGAATGGCGTCGGAGATATGGGGACCACCAGCCTGTCTGCCCTGCCCACAGTGGCTATCCTGGGATCAGGAGACTTCTCCAAGTGCCTGAGCATCCGCCTGCTGCGCCGTGGCTTCCACGTGGTGGTGGGAAGTCGCCATCCCAACCTAGCAGCCCAGTCCTTCCCCCATGTGGTGGACGTGACGCACCACGAGGACGCTGTGGGGAAGGCCAGCGTCGTCTTCTTAGCTATCCGCAGGGAGCACTACTCGGTTCTGTGGGACCTCAAGCACCTGCTGGAAGGTAGAACCTCATGGCCATGACCAGTCCCCCCGCCTGCCGTGCCTCACCACAGCTTTCATACCGAGTCAGGCACTGGTGAGAGCCAGTGAGGTCCAGTGAGGGTTGGTGAAGACTGGTGAGGTCCGGTGAGGACCAGTGATGACTGGTGAGGGTCGGTGAAAACCTGTGAGGACAGGTGAGGGTTGGTGAAGACCGGTGAGGACTGGTGAGGGTTGGTGAGGACAGGTGAGGTCCGGTGAGTGTTGGTGAGGACAGGTGAGGACCAGTGATGACCGGTGAGGGTCGGTGAAAACCTGTGAAGAACAGTGATGTCTGGTGAGTGTTGGTGAAGACCGGTGGGGGTTAGTGAAGACCAGTGAGGACAGGTGAGGGCCGGTGAAGGCTAGTGAGGACCGGTGAGGGTCGGTGAAGACCAGTGAGGATCGGTGAGGGTCGGTGAAGACCAGTGAGGACCGGTGAGGGTCGGTGAAGGCTAGTGAGGGTCTGTGAAAAACAGTGATGTCGGGTGAGTGTTGGTGAAGACCGGTGGGGGTTAGTGAAGACCAGTGAGGACCGGTGAGGGTCGGTGAAGGCTAGTGAGGGTCTGTGAAAAACAGTGATGTCGGGTGAGTGTTGGTGAAGACCGGTGAGGACAGGTGAGGGTCGGGGAGAGGGGAAGCTGTGGTTTTTACTACCACTATCACTCAGTCTCTGTCTGCTGCCATGGAAACAACTGCAGGTGTCTTCTGGTCCCAAGTTCTCATCCGTATGAAGTCAAGTCACATTACTATGAAAGTTGATTCATCTTTTGTGGGCCTCAGCCCTGTTCTGGTTGTAGGTGCTGCAGTTCTGACTGCTGCAGTTCTAGATGCTGTGGTTCAACTACTGTGGTTCTGGCTCCTGTGTTTGTAGCTGCTGTGGTTCTAGCAAATACGTACAAAGCTTCAGTTTCCATATGAGATGACACCGTTGTCCAAGTCGGTACCAGGTGTTCTCAGCTTAAACCTTTGTTACCATGGCGATCTGACATGAAACATTTAATATACCAGATTAGGGCCTGGGGGACAGAATTAGGTCTGTCATAAAAATAATGATAATAATCCATCCATCCATCCATCCATCCATTTTCTCCCTCTTATCCTGTTAAGGGTGGTGGGGGTGGAGCAGAGCTGAGAGCTGGCCCTTTAAGAACCCCTCCCCCACTGCTCTGTCTTTGATCTGTGCTAGAGTGGAGAGCAGAGCTGAGAGCTGGCCCTTTAAGAACCCCTCCCCACTGCTCTGTCTCTGATCTGTGCTAGAGTGGAGAGCAGAGCTGAGAGCTGGCCCTTTAAGAACCCCTCCCCCACTGCTCTGTCTTTGATCTGTGCTAGAGTGAGAGCAGAGCTGAGAGCTGGCCCTTTAAGAACCCCTCCCCACTGCTCTGTCTTTGATCTGTGCTAGAGTGAGAGCAGAGCTGAGAGCTGGCCCTTTAAGAACCCCTCCCCCACTGCTCTGTCTCTGATCTGTGCTAGAGTGAGAGCAGAGCTGAGAGCTGGCCCTTTAAGAACCCCTCCCCCACTGCTCTGTCTTTGATCTGTGCTAGAGTGGAGAGCAGAGCTGAGAGCTGGCCCTTTAAGAACCCCTCCCCCACTGCTCTGTCTTTGATCTGTGCTAGAGTGAGAGCAGAGCTGAGAGCTGGCCCTTTAAGAACCCCTCCCCCACTGCTCTGTCTCTGATCTGTGCTAGAGTGAGAGCAGAGCTGAGAGCTGGCCCTTTAAGAACCCCTCCCCACTGCTCTGTCTTTGATCTGTGCTAGAGTGAGAGCAGAGCTGAGAGCTGGCCCTTTAAGAACCCCTCCCCCACTGCTCTGTCTCTGATCTGTGCTAGAGTGAGAGCAGAGCTGAGAGCTGGCCCTTTAAGAACCCCTCCCCCACTGCTCTGTCTTTGATCTGTGCTAGAGAGAGAGCAGAGCTGAGAGCTGGCCCTTTAAGAACCCCTCCCCACTGCTCTGTCTTTGATCTGTGCTAGAGTGAGAGCAGAGCTGAGAGCTGGCCCTTTAAGAACCCCTCCCCCACTGCTCTGTCTTTGATCTGTGCTAGAGTGAGAGCAGAGCTGAGAGCTGGCCCTTTAAGAACCCCTCCCCACTGCTCTGTCTTTGATCTGTGCTAGAGTGAGAGCAGAGCTGAGAGCTGGCCCTTTAAGAACCCCTCCCCCACTGCTCTGTCTTTGATCTGTGCTAGAGTGAGAGCAGAGCTGAGAGCTGGCCCTTTAAGAACCCCTCCCCACTGCTCTGTCTCTGATCTGTGCTAGAGTGACAGCAGAGCTGAGAGCTGGCCCTTTAAGAACCCCTCCCCCCACTGCTCTGTCTTTGATCTGTGCTAGAGTGGAGAGCAGAGCTGAGAGCTGGCCCTTTAAGAACCCCTCCCCCACTGCTCTGTCTTTGATCTGTGCTAGAGTGAGAGCAGAGCTGAGAGCTGGCCCTTTAAGAACCCCTCCCCACTGCTCTGTCTTTGATCTGTGCTAGAGTGAGAGCAGAGCTGAGAGCTGGCCCTTTAAGAACCCCTCCCCACTGCTCTGTCTTTGATCTGTGCTAGAGTGAGAGCAAAGCTGAGAGCTGGCCCTTTAAGAACCCCTCCCCCACTGCTCTGTCTTTGATCTGTGCTAGAGTGAGAGCAGAGCTGAGAGCTGGCCCTTTAAGAACCCCTCCCCCACTGCTCTGTCTCTGATCTGTGCTAGAGTGAGAGCAGAGCTGAGAGCTGGCCCTTTAAGAACCCCTCCCCCACTGCTCTGTCTTTGATCTGTGCTAGAGTGAGAGCAGAGCTGAGAGCTGGCCCTTTAAGAACCCCTCCCCCACTGCTCTGTCTCTGATCTGTGCTAGAGTGAAGAGCAGAGCTGAGAGCTGGCCCTTTAAGAACCCCTCCCCCACTGCTCTGTCTCTGATCTGTGCTAGAGCTGAGAGAGAGGAGGAGCACCAGGACTGGAGTGGGACAAGAGGAAGAAGTCTGCATACGCTGGTCCAGAGGGACACAGAACACCATGTTCTTGGAGGGGTTTTGTCAGGAATGCAGTGGTGTGTTTGGTAGAGCTGTGGGATGGATGGTGTAGACGTGAGAAGGGTTTGTTTGACAGTATGTACCTGAGAGGACACGGTCTCCCCATAGGCTTCCATTGGAAGGTGAAACGTGTCTCCCCCACTTTGACAGCTTGTGAAATCCAAACCCAGTAATTCAGATTAAAACTTTTAATAACTTTTAATCAGTACAGTTGGAAGAGTAATGTGTGAAAGTTTGGAAGCGATAGCATTGATGGCCTAGGAGGAGATAGATTTTGTTGGGGGAGTCAAAAAAGTCCTCATTTTAACATTTTAGTCCAATTTGTGGACATTCTGTTGTAGACAGGTGAGGGGTCAGAGTGTAGGAATTGTTGATCTTGATGAGACGAGTCCAACGGTGTTGGTCCCATGTTTGTGGGACATTCATGGGAGGAGTTATAGCGCTCCAAATTATAAAAGAATTATCTTTTAGTTGTGTGGCTCCCTAGGTGGCGCTATAGACTTTTGTGGTGTTTTTCTTTAGATTAGTGAATGTTTAGCCAGACTGGACAAGTGTGGTGAATGTCAGCAAATTTCAATCATGTTCAGGGGTGAAATTAGATGATGCTCATATTGGGCGCTCATTGAGAGCAAGAACAGTCCAGGACCAGGTTTTGAATGGTGTGGATGTGAAAACCGGCTCCAGGCCGTCTGGCCCAGCTGCCTCATGGGTGTTGGGGGGCTGGGACACTGGTTAGTGGGTGTTTGTAGTGTTTTAGTGCTGCTGATGTGTTGCTCTGCCCAGCAAGCCAAACCTGAAGGTACTTCAGGCTCAGGCCCTAATAATAACCTTAATACCGTGTATGAGCGTAGATCCCCGTTGATGCTGTCTCCTTCTAGGGACGGTTTACCTCCCTAGAAGGAGACAGCATCAACGGGGATCTTCTCTCTAAACTAAAGTATGAGCGCTTGTGGCCATGAGACTGTTAGTGAGGGTTACTGATCCTGAGGTCTGAGTCATGTGATGCTGGCTTATCGTCCTGCAGGGAAGATCCTGGTGGATGTGAGTAACAACAGGAGGGTGAACCAGTATCCGGAGTCCAACGCAGAGTACCTGGCGTCGCTGCTGCCAGACTCCATCGTGGTGAAAGCCTTCAACGTCATCTCGGCCTGGGCCATGCAGCAGACCTGCCCCAAGGATGCCAGCACACAGGTGACATCAGCATCGCAGCTGCTGGGTGGAGCTATGATCAGGGCTGTGGGAGTCTTGTTGCACTCTGATGCATTTACTCCCGTATAATTCAGGCAGGGATTAGAAGAGATTATTTGATTCTATGAGTCATAGCCAGAATAAATGAATCCCACACAACAGAAGAAAAGGCTCCATTACTGTTTCACTCATTTAAAGGTTTCTGATGTTGCACGCATGCATCAATAAGTCCTAGACACATCGTATAGAAAGAAGCACCTCTCCATCCTCAGAAGTCTGACACGTAGAAAAACGCACTCAGGGTGCCAGCAGCCGCAGTCATGAAGGCAAACGAGCACTGGGAAGCTACTAGTCGTGTAGCATAGCAGCCCAGCCAGGAGGAGCAGGCCAGGAGCTGGGGGCTGGCTCTGGGGAGGAGCAGCTCTGGGAGCCAGCAGGAGGATCCAGGAGGATCTTGTTGTCCCTGCAGCTGCTGTTTCTCACCTGCAGGTCTCAAACAACTAGAACCTTGCAGGAGCACACTCCTGCTTTTCTACAGAGGGACAGAACCTTACATCTGTGCATGGAAACATGGCGTGTTGTCTTTGTCGAAATCTGGCTCGGTCACGTGTGCTCCGCCTCCTGTCGGCCAATAGCAGCCATCCTCTGCTCTCCTGCCTGTAGGTCTTCGTCTGCAGTGACTCCGTGGAGGCCCGTCAGCAGATCATGGAACTGGCCCGCCAGCTCAACTTCCAGCCGGTGGACGTGGGCACCCTGTCGGCCTCGCGGGACATCGAGAATCTGCCCATCCAACTGTTCCCCGGCTGGAAGGGCCCCGTCCTCGCTGCTGTGGCCCTCTCCATCTTCTTCTTTGCCTACTCTTTCATACGAGACATCATCCACCCTTACGTGAAATACAAACAGAGCGACTTCTACAAGATCCCCATAGAGATGGTGAACCGGACCCTGCCCACTGTGGCCATCACCCTGTTAGCCCTGGTGTACCTGGCAGGCCAGCTGGCTGCTGCCCACCAGCTCTACTACGGCACCAAGTACAGGCATTTCCCTCACTGGCTGGAGGGCTGGCTGCAGAGCCGCAAGCAGCTGGGCCTCCTCAGCTTCTTCCTGGCCGCCGTTCACGTCCTCTACAGCCTCTGTCTGCCCATGAGGAGGTCGGAGAGGTACCTGCTGCTCAACACGGCCTACCAGCAGGTCAGACCCGCACACTGACCACTGCACTCGTGCCTTCAGCACTCGTGTACACTGGTGCTTGTTTTACTTTGAGACTTAGATGAGAGCCGTGACAGCAATGAGGTGTCTGAGTCCGTCACTCACCTCCCCGCAACCACGCAGACAGAGATTAAAGGTCAGCTGACACAACGGTTAGTTATGAGAACTAATCTTCATGCACAAAGTACAGACATGGTTTCAGTCCTTAAATCCAACATAGAGTACTGCAGCAGCGGGAGGCCCTGAGGGGAACGTGTAGGTGCTTCAGGGGAACGAGGGCTGTGATAAGGTCCACTCTTAACCCCCTGCCTGTGTCAGCAGGTCCACGCTAATGTGGAGAATGCATGGAACGAGGAGGAGGTGTGGAGGGTAGAGATGTACGTCTCCTTTGGGATCATGAGTCTGGGGCTCCTGTCGCTCCTCGCCATCACTTCGATCCCGTCGGTCCACAGCACGCTCAACTGGAGGGAGTTCAGCTTCATACAGGTACCACAACACCTCATTGTCTTGTGTGAGAGGCGAGGAAACGTTCCCTGAGTTGATGAAGATGGGCACATGACGGAGGAGAGATGCAGCCAGTGATTTGTCTGCTTCTTCATCTGAACTCAGACGCTCTGCATCCTGTTTTGGGTTCCGTGTAACTTGTATGTTCTCTGTGGTGTCATTAGGCTCACTGCCCATCATGAATCATCCCTCAAGATCTGCAGAAATGCTCCCGTTGCATTTTAAAGTGTCTTTCTCATTGAATTGTCCCTTTTGGACGAGACAAACGCATGGCAACATCTGGCTTTTGGCTTAAGTGGCGAAGGGTGCACCCTGCCTGGAGTCGATTGGCTCCCACTCTGATTGGCTGTGATAGAAACACAACTGTGTCACCTGCCCAGCAAAGTGTAAAAAAGCACAGAAACGCCTTGTTTTTACTCATCCTCTCTACATGATGACGCAGACCCGTTTAGAGCGCCCCAACGTAGCCTTTGGGTGCAGTTCCCACAGAGAAACCCCACATGTTCACAGTTGACGTGCTTTATGCGCAGGTGTGTGTGTGTGCAGGTGGCTCACAGGTGCATGAGTGCAGCGGTGTGTGGCAGCAGGTCAGTGCTGTTTTCGTCACGCTGGACAAAAACGAAAATGAGGACGTCAGACCCTTTTTTCCATGACGATCATGAGACGAAGACGAACGTCACCATCGCCCTGTGAAGACTAAGATGTGATCAAATTGTGTTTATTTTCGTCTGACGAGAACGAGACCAGACTAAATTGTTAGTTGGTGGACCATCAAAGTTTCAAAACATGCGTTTTTTTTTCCGCCAAGTATAACAAGCGTGCGATGTCAATCAAGAGCTCAAACATCAGAATGGAGCCAGCTGGAGCTGTTGGTCCTACTGGTCAGGCCCCCATCATCAGTACACACCCACTAAAAGCCTCTCTTGGGCCCACACACACACACACACACACAGACAGTCTGGGCCTGTCTGCAGAGGACGAGACTCTCACCACGGCAGCAGCAGCGGTGTCGGGTGGTCGTAAAAAGAGGGATGATTGAAGCATAGCTTTAGTCTGTGAGGCTCGCCCTGAGATGCAGTTTCTGTTTGAATGAAGCCTAAAGTTTGGTGGTGGTGGTGGTGGTGGTGGCGGCTCCACCTCCCCGTGGTGCAGAGAGCGCTTCCTAGTGCTACATGCTAAAGCTAGAATGAACGGGGCTTCCAGGGCCGCTAATGTTGGCTGGTTTAAAGCAGCCTTCTATTAATCTAGCATGTTATGAATAAACCCCTGTCCATTTGTGGACGGGGGGCAGGTGGAGTGCTTTGACCCGTGTTTGTGGGACTGGGAAACACGGGAGTCCTCAGACCTGCTGCTGTTCCCTGTCTAAGCAACACACCTGGATGCTTTAACCAATAACAGCAGCTGAAGCCAACATGGAGGACATGAGGTCGTTCACATGGAAGTCAAGTGTGCTTTTATTTTGTTTATCCTATTTTATTGTGATACAATACTCCTATTGTGGGCCAGTGTGTTGTCTGCTTCTGCAACAAAATAATAAAGAGAATAATGAGAGCTGGCCCTTTAAGAACCCCTCCCCACTGCTCTGTCTTTGATCTGTGCTAGAGTGAGAGCAGAGCTGAGAACTGGCCCTTTAAGAACCCCTCCCCCACTGCTCTGTCTTTGATCTGTGCTAGAGTGAGAGCAGAGCTGAGAGCTGGCCCTTTAAGAACCCCTCCCCCACTGCTCTGTCTTTGATCTGTGCTAGAGTGAGAGCAGAGCTGAGAGCTGGCCCTTTAAGAACCCCTCCCCACTGCTCTGTCTCTGATCTGTGCTAGAGTGAGAGCAGAGCTGAGAGCTGGCCCTTTAAGAACCCCTCCCCACTGCTCTGTCTTTGATCTGTGCTAGAGTGAGAGCAGAGCTGAGAGCTGGCCCTTTAAGAACCCCTCCCCCACTGCTCTGTCTTTGATCTGTGCTAGAGTGAGAGCAGAGCTGAGAGCTGGCCCTTTAAGAACCCCTCCCCTACTGCTCTGTCTCTGATCTGTGCTAGAGTGAGAGCAGAGCTGAGAGCTGGCCCTTTAAGAACCCCTCCCCCACTGCTCTGTCTTTGATCTGTGCTAGAGAGAGAGCAGAGCTGAGAGCTGGCCCTTTAAGAACCCCTCCCCCACTGCTCTGTCTTTGATCTGTGCTAGAGTGAGAGCAGAGCTGAGAGCTGGCCCTTTAAGAACCCCTCCCCACTGCTCTGTCTCTGATCTGTGCTAGAGTGAGAGCAGAGCTGAGAGCTGGCCCTTTAAGAACCCCTCCCCCACTGCTCTGTCTTTGATCTGTGCTAGAGTGGGAGCAGAGCTGAGAGCTGGCCCTTTAAGAACCCCTCCCCCACTGCTCTGTCTCTGATCTGTGCTAGAGTGGAGAGAGAGGAGGAGCACCAGGACTGGAGTGGGACAAGAGGAAGAAGTCAGCATACGCTGGTCCAGAGGGACACAGAACACCATGTTCTTGGAGGGGTTTTGTCAGGAATGCAGTGGTGTGGTTGGTAGAGCTGTGGGATGGATGGTGTAGACGTGAGAAGGGTTTGTTTGACAGTATGTACCTGAGAGGACACGGTCTCCCCATAGGCTTCCATTGGAAGGTGAAACGTGTCTCCCCCACTTTGATGGCTTGTAAAATCCAAACCCAGTAATTCAGACAAAAACTTTTAATAACTTTTAATCAGCACAGTTGGGAGAGTAATGTGTGAAAGTTTGGAAGTGATAGCATTGATGGCCTAGGAGGAGATAGATTTTGTTGGGGGAGTAAAAGAAGTCCTGATTTTGACAGCTTTGTCCAATTTGTGGACATTCTGTTGTAGACAGGTGAGGGGTCAGAGTGTAGGAATTGTTGGCCTTGATGAGACGAGTCCAACGGTGTTGGTCCCATGTTTGTGGGACATTCATGGGAGGAGTTATAGCGCTCCAAATTATAAAAGAATTATCTTTTAGTTGTGTGGCTCCCTAGGTGGCGCTATAGACTTTTGTGGTGTTTTTCTTTAGATTAGTGAATGTTTAGCCAGACTGGACAAGTGTGGTGAATGTCAGCAAATTTCAATCATGTTCAGGGGTGAAATTAGATGATGCTCATATTGGGCGCTCATTGAGAGCAAGAACAGTCCAGGACCAGGTTTTGAATGGTGAGGATGTGAAAACCGGCTCCAGGCCGTCTGGCCCAGCTGCCTCATGGGTGTTGGGGGGCTGGGACACTGGTTAGTGGGTGTTTGTAGTGTTTTAGTGCTGCTGATGTGTTGCTCTGCCCAGCAAACATGAGAGGGTCCAAGTACCTTCAGGCTCAGGCCCTAAAAAACTCCCCTTTGAAGGTGGATCAGTTCAGTGCTTCATTCCAACACTGGAGTGGCCTCTTAAGTACACACACATATATCTTTTTATTTATAAGGATCTTTGATATTTGACTAAAACCTTTGAGTTTTCATCAACTAAACCTAGACTATCAAGGATAGAAATGACTAACATGACTAAAACTAAGAAGCATTTAGTCCAAAAGACTGAGACGGAGACTAAATCTAAAATGCCTGCCAAAAACAACCCTGCATCAGGTCACGTCAGGGGTTTGTGGTCCCCGATGATGAAGAGAGGAGCAGCTCTGGGACAGAATAGAACTGAACTGTCAGGCTGTGGAGGGTGTGGAGGAGATGTGTGTGTGCGCAGGCTGAATGAATCCTCTCGTCTCTGCCCCAGTCCACCCTGGGCTACATCGCCCTGCTCATTGCCACCTTCCACGGGCTGCTGTTCGGCTGGAAGCGAGCGTTTGAGGAGGAGGCGTACCGCTTCTACCTGCCCCCCAGCTTCGTGGTGGCCCTGGCCCTACCGGTGTGCGTCATCCTGGGGAAGGTGCTGATGCTGCTTCCCTGTGTGGCCCGGAAGCTCCACAGGATCCGCAGAGGTTTGGATAGCAGTCAGTACCGGTGCCAGCGCCTGGAGCCGGTGGGCTCAGCCGCTCACATCTCCCCGGAGAGAGTCACCATCATGTAGCCGGCGCGGCCCCCGCTGCCATGATGCAGTACGCAGGGAGACTGCACCATTGTCTTCTGTCAGAAAAGAGTTTGACACATTTGAACTGTGTTTTCCCTCCAGCTGCAGCAACCAGACGAGCGCGTCAGTGTCAAGTTCCAGTGTGTGACGTGAAGCTGGTCAGTGTGTGTCCCTGTCACCTGCAGCCGTCACCATGGCAGCAGCTTACCTGTGAAGGTCATTCAACACCTGGACTCAGCAAGTGAAAACAGCGTCGTCTTTCCACTAGACTCAGACGGACGGATGCTAGTAAAGACTCACCGAAGGCCGAACCCCACGCAGTTCCCTCCCTCACCGCTTGGCTGTCAGCAGTAGGAGACCGGACCGAGTCGGGTCCCTGCCCACCTGGGCCACCCCCCCCACAGACATGTCTGACTTCAGAAAGATCATAATTTAGAATAGAGCTGCCACAGGAAGTTAGCAACAGCAGCTAAGACGGGATCCAGCTTGTTGTTCCACCTCAGAGTGGCGGCGAGGAGCTCTGACGTCAGGCGCTGGAAGGTGTTTGTAAAGGCTGCTAATCAGATCGTTGTTGTGTCCGTCAGTGTGTCCTGCTGTCATGAAAGTGTCCTGCTGTCATTAAAGTGTCCTGCTGTCATTAAAGTGTCCTGCTGTCAAGTGTTGCTCTCGTCGGGTCTGCAGTGCTTCCTTGTGTGTGTGTGTGTGAGAGAGAGAGAGAGGAAGTGCAACACATTCAAATACACAAACTGAAAACATGAATGTGGTCAAGAGCAGGGGGCGGTTCCTCAGCTGCGGTGGTACATTTAGATCCTGGGGACGAACAGCGACCTCACGTGCGTCCTGCTGAGCTCAGGTGCCTGCTGGCCCGGTGGCGCCACCATGCTGTCACCTGGAGCTACTACAACCAGCGTGCCCTCACTCAGATGGATTCTCCACATGACTTCACCAGCGTCTCACACCACCACAAAGGTTAAATCAGGTTGAAACCATTTTGGATGTTTTACAAAGTATTTTATTTGTAACGAGTATATTTCCAGGTGTGTACTGGTACTAGAACCTCAGTGGAGGATGTGAGTACTTTTCCCATCAGTAGAAGTGCTGCTCTAAATAATAGAAACAACAAGCAAGACGCTGTTTGCTTCATCCCGAGTCTGTGTTAACAAGACGAGGAGAGACGGATGATCACATGACGCCTGACCCGCCATGTTTAAGATGAAGAACACGCCATCCTCACCAGATTACGTGACGGTGACAGGGTTGGAGTTCCAGCGTCTGCAACAGAGACGCATGGAATGAGAAATGTTCTAAACTTCCCGATGATGAGGATGAAGACTGTCTCAACCCTCCAGCAGTTTTTGACACCCCCGAGGGCAGAGAGACACCTGAGAGCAGAGAGACACCCCCGAGGGCAGAGAGACATCAGCGGCAGCAGTGACATGACCAGTCCACCGCTGTGGCGTCCAGCATCCTGACCTCGGCTGCTTGTTGTTCCAGTCACGCTGTGTTACCTTCAGGTGTTGCAGGAGCGCTGTGTTACCTTCAGGTGTTGCAGGAGCGCTGTGTTACCTTCAGGTGTTGCAGGAGCGCTGTGTTACCTTCAGGTGTTCCAGGAGCGCTGTGTTACCTTCAGGTGTTCCAGTCACGCTGTGTTACCTTCAGGTGTTGCAGGAGCGCTGTGTTACCTTCAGGTGTTGCAGGAGCGCTGTGTTACCTTCAGGTGTTCCAGTCACGCTGTGTTACCTTCAGGTGTTGCAGGAGCGCTGTGTTACCTTCAGGTGTTGCAGTCACGCTGTGTTACCTTCAGGTGTTGCAGGAGCGCTGTGTTACCTTCAGGTGTTGCAGGAGCGCTGTGTTACCTTCAGGTGTTCCAGTCACGCTG
Source organism: Aulostomus chinensis (assembly GCF_037954235.1). Taxonomy (NCBI): domain Eukaryota; kingdom Metazoa; phylum Chordata; class Actinopteri; order Syngnathiformes; family Aulostomidae; genus Aulostomus; species Aulostomus chinensis. The sequence continues at coordinate 24,731,029 of NC_141340.1, read as the reverse complement.
TGTTACCTTCAGGTGTTGCAGGAGCGCTGTGTTACCTTCAGGTACTGCAGGAGCGCTGCGATCATGTCAACACTCCTCTCCAACCACTGGACGGGTCCAGCACCAGCTTCTCACTGCGGGGGTCCTGGGAGGTTCTAGAGTTCTCGGCTCGTCGACAAACATTCACCGGAGTTTGTCAGCGCAGCCTCAGAGTCTCCTGACACACACACACACACACACACACACACACACACACACACCACACACACGCGCGCGCGCGCCGGACCCAACATGGAATCATGTCATTTCTAACCCTGGCCTGCGTCTAAACTCTAAAAAGGTCCAAGGTTTGTCACCTGATTTGTGTGTATTTTGTTGAGCCCAATCCCAAATTAAGAGCCGTTTTCTCTGATCAGGTCCGCTAGAGACCTTCATCCACGATGAGCGTTTGGCGAACGTACAGTCGTTCTGGGGTTTGTTCCTTAAAATGCTCCTGTTTGTGAAGCACATTTTCCAAGATGAAAGGTAAACAGTCAAAGGGAGTTGATTATTTTACAACCCCATGTCTCAAGAACTTGACCTGATTGGACAAAATGAGCGAGATTGCAAACGACGCAGGACCACCGATCACATGACCTTTGCTCTTGGCAGGCCTGTGTTACTTTTACTCATCTGATCCTTTTCAAACTTTTTTCCCCACCAACTTCATGTCTTCCAAGGACGACTCGCGCCGGGACCAGGACCAGAACCAGGACCAGGTCCAGGTCCAGGACCAGGTCCATCTGCCCCAGAGGCACCGGCTGGTCTGATCCAGATCACGTCTGACGCCATCAAAGCAGATTTGTGAAGGGTTCTCATCCCAAGAACGTCAAACCCGCCAGACACTGAGGTCACATGCCGGAGGACGGTGCGACCTGCTGCTGCTGAGGACGGGAGGAAGAGCCCAGACGTGAAACAGTCAATTTAATGAAAACACTTAAATCTCACATTACAAACAAGACGTTTAAAGATTCAGACATTCAGCATAAAAGTCACAGACTGCAGCAGCACAAGTACATGGACCCCCACTGCAGTAAAACTACAAAGTGCTTTTTTTAAAAGGGTAATTTTTCCTTCCAGTAGTAGAGCCACACTCCTACACTACTACACTCCCCACAGCCGCCATCACACAAGCAATGTAGGGGGCGCCACCGAGCCTCCCTTCTGGCCAGGCGGCTTCAAAGAAACAGGTTTCTTTAAAAACAAATACTCAGCAAATAATTAAAGTACAAGAGAACAAAACCCTGAGTGACTGCGTGCAGGATCAAGCCTCAGGCTGGACTCCTGTCTCAAGGTCGTCCTGGAGGATTCCAAGAGTCAGCTGCACCCCGCCCCCCGCACCTGCACCAGGTGGGTCAGCAGCTCCTCGGCGCTGGGTCTCCCGCGGGCCTCCGCCCCCCAGCAGCGGCCCAGCAGGGCCCCGCAGAGCCGCCCCTGCTCTGTCCGGAAGGCCTCGTGCTCCCGCACCGGCGGCCGCAGGTTGTGCGCCACCACCGCGTAAAGCACGTGCTGCCGGTCTCCGGTGTAGGGCTGCTCCCTCGTGACCAGCTGCCACAGCGTGATCCCGAACGAGAAGATGTCGGCCTTGGCGGACACCGCCTCGCCCCGTAGCAGCTCGGGGGCGCGGTGGGTGTACGTACCGCCGGCGTGGCTCAGGTGCGGGCTGACGTCACTGACCTCGCGGCCGCGCTCGAGCTTCAGAGAGCAACCGAAGTCCGCGATCTTGCAGGCGTCCTCGCCGGACACGAGCACGTTGGCTGGTTTGATGTCCAGGTGCACGACCCGGTGCGCGTGCAGGAACTGCAGGCCGCGCGCGATGTCTTCGGAGAAGCGGATCCAGCGCTCCGCCCCCAGCGGCTCCGCGCCGCCGTAGATGACCTGCTGCAGGTTCCTGCTGCCCACGAACTCCATCAAAACGGTTCCGATGCTGCCCTCGGCCTCCAGGCCCGCCGGGACGCACGTGGTCGCCGCGATGACGCGCACGATGTTGGCGTGACGCAGGTGCGCGGCGTTTAGCTCCGCCCAGAAGCTCTGCCGCGACGCCAGCTGGTTCTTGTGGCTCTTCTTCACCTGCTTCAGAGCCACCGTCCGGCCCAGGTACTCCGCCCGGTACACCGAGCCGAACCCTCCGGAGCCGACGGGCAGCACGCAGCGCAACTCCTCCCAGCGGACGACGGAGGCGCGGAGGCGGCCGGCGGCCCCGTCGTGCAGCCGCCGCGCCGGCACCTGCAAGCGGTCACCGTGCGCGTGCTTGGCCAGGGGGCTGCTGCGCGTGCCGATGTCCACGCAGGGGTGCAGGTCTCGGGGCAGCAGACGGCTCACGGGGATTGGAGACGGCATCGCGTGGAGGAGAGCAGCGCGAACCCGCCGCCGACTGGAGGCGCGGGAGCCGCCGAGGGGCTTTTAGTCTGCGGCCGCCGCAGCGCCGCCCAGCGGCCCGGAGGTGCGGTGCAAGTTCACCGGGTTCACGAGGTTGATCCGTTGAGCTGCTCCACACGCACATTTACACTCCGTGTGTGTGTTTGTGTGACGTGCTTCATGGGGGGGTTCAGTCTTAAGTGAAATCTCCCAGCATGCCATGCAACACCAAACAATCACATTCTACATGACACATTCTGCTTCATCTCCATATGCCTCAAGGACACACTCACTCACTCACACACACTCACTCACTCACTCACACACACTCACACACTCTCACTCATACACACTCACTCACTCACACACACTCACTCAGTCACACTCACTCACACACTCACTCACACACTCACTCCGTCACACTCACTCTGTCACACTCTCACTCACACACTGTCACTCACACACTCACACACACACTCTCTCTCACTCACACACTCTCTCACACACTCACTCCTTCACACTCTCACTCACACACTCACTCACACACACTCACACACTCTCACTCGCACACTCTCACTCATACACACTCACTCACTCACACTGTCACTCACACACTCACACACACACTCTCTCTCACTCACACACTCTCTCACACACTCACTCCGTCACACTCTCACTCACACACTCACTCCGTCACACTCTCACTCACACACTCTCTCACACACACTCACACACACACACTCACTCCGTCACACTCTCACACACACACTCACTCACACACTCTCACTCACTCACACACTCACTCTCATTCCCTCACACTCTCACTGGTCCCTGTTTCCATGGCATCTCTCCAAGTAACAACCCACACCTGGTGCTTGTCTTCAGCTGGGGGGGCGGGGCAGCCTTCTGCCTCGACTGGCCTGGTGGAGAAGCAGCAGCGGACCAACGCCAAGCACACAAATATGGATCAATCCACCTGGAAAATAGTCCCTAGCAAATACACGCTAGTTACTGTCAGGTCCCCATGAAGAACCCTGAGGTCGGTTCTGAGAGCAGCTGACCCGGCCCACCAGAGATCCACTCACTGCTGGTTCTGGTCTTTTTGTTGGATTTGTTGACCAAAGGAGAAATGCAGAATTAGAGCATCCTCCTCAGGCTGCCGCTGCCACCGCCGCTTAGGTTCAGCAGCCAGACGCCGCTGCACATGGTTGAATGTAGTTAATCACACACACACACACACACACACACACACACACACACACACACACACACACAGAGCCTCGGCTGGATCCTTCTCGTATGTTTATTGAACTTTCAGTACATGTGTGAAACACTGGAGTTGACGACTGCAGCTCTTCTCTCTTATAGCAGCAAAGTTTGTCCATAAAAATCAGGTTATTCTGCCAGACAATAAATAATCTGCCTCTTTGGATTATGTCAATGTTTCAAAAACAACAGATAAAAGCTGCAGCATTGATTCCTACTTTACACCACTATAAACATATACATTTAGTCATATATGTTTGTGAATTACTTTGCCTATATTTATACAAAAATACAACAGTAGTTTGTAAAATAGATTTGAATATTGAGAATTAGCATGGAGTCCATCGCTGTCACAGGAGGGCACTGAAATGCAGCGGAGACAAAACCAACATGGCTGGAATGCAGTTCACCTCCGAACCTTCAGCTCATGTCAGTGCCCTCACATGGAGTCGTGTTAGCATCGTCACGTCATCGCCCACATGACCAGGCTTCCCAATGGGGGGGGGGGGGGGGGGGGGGCAAGTCTGTCAGAAGACTACAAAGGTCACAGTACAATAAAAATATATGTAGATATGTATGTGTGTGTATATATCTATATATATGTACATATATATTTATACATATACACACGTATACATGTTATATACACATGTGAATATGTGTATATACACATATATGTATATATACATATATGTGTACACATTACACATATATGTACGCATGTATGTGTATATGTAGCACAACCAGGCACACACATGCCAGCTGTTCAGCTGAACTGGATACTTTGTACAAACGATACGTTTAAGATCTAGAAAAGAGGTCTGTAGCACCTTGAGGAGCTTTAGAAGTGTGTTAGCAGCTTGATCCGAGACCAAAATATATTGCAGTATTGCAGTGTTTCTTACATACACATTCAATAAAGTTCACTGGTACCACTGAAGCTTATCAAGACGTTTGACACGAGGAGCCGCAGGTCCGGCTCCTCCTGCTCTTCATCCCCGCGCTGCAAAAACGGCTCATCTTACCAGGTATTTCTGTCGCGCTCCAGTCCCGATGGGTGGCGTGCAGCAGATGTCTGCTTGCCTCACTGGGACACCGTTTTACTGACGACAGAAAAGCGTCTTTGTCCAGTAAAAGACTGGCAGTGCGGACAGGTGGTCGCGCACATTCAGTGTTTATTCTTCTAGTTTAGCTCTTGTTCAGTCTTGGTGATGCTCTGACTCGTAACCACACAAATATACTTGGTAAGATGTTGAGTTTTTGGAGTGCAAACAGTTCAGATTAGCTTAATAATTCTAACTCTTTCTTCAATGCGGAGTTTGTCTTTCACTTTTTATCCACAGTTACTTGCGATTTTAATTTGGCTGTCTGGAAAAAAAAAAAGTGTCCTCGTAACAGCTTTCCGTCACAAACCAGTAAGAGATCAAGTTTCTCAAGATGTCCCACTGAGGTGAGGATGATGGACGCCACCGTCACTGCGGCGCTGCCCAAACATCCGTCCTGCTTGTCTTTTTACCAGCGAACTGAACAACTCTTGAGCAGAGGTTGAACTAAGTGCTCTACAACAGGCCTTCAGAGACGTGGCAGCCTGCGACTGAACGGTCAGATACGAAAACCTGGCCTAGACAATAAATCTGTTTCAGGTACAATATTTGTTAAAGACCCCTCAATTCCATACACAGAACACTTGTGCAAGTAAAGCAAACATGACACTTTGATAGGAAAAACACTGTCAAAATTGTACCTGTAAAAATAAAACATTTGATATTGTATTTACATGTTATTGTTCTCTAGAAGAGCTAAATATATCATCTATACATTTGTAATAAAGGTTTTAAACACAAAGGTATGGGAGGAAATGAAGGCATTCAATTTACAAAAAGTGCTATGATTACAAAAAGCGGCTTGCTACCGTCTTGTAAAACCACAAGCCCTCACAAGGATAGCAAACTTCCATAAATGCTTTGAAACATTCAACTCTACATTTCACACAACTCGGAAAAATATAGTCTCCGCTCGTGTGTGACCGAGCGCCGCCACTGACGAAGGGGAGCGGAGGAAACAAGGCACCGCGGCGCTTCCAGCTCACCACCAGCTGTGAACCTCCGAGCGCACCCAGATGTGAGGTAAATGAGAACACGAGGGGCGGATCCTGGAGCCCGGTTCCGGAGGGGAGCAGGTCCCGGGGGGCTGACGTCTCTCCCACATTTGTCCGTACTTGTGGATGTTTGTCCGCCATCGTCTTCTTCTGCGTGACTCTTCCTGCAGCTGTTTTTGTTGGTGGGACTGACGACAGGTTGTCAGCACTAAGGTCACGTGACGGCAGTTGAGATAGCAGCACCAAAATATAGTTTAAGAGAAACGAGATCACCAGCAAGTGCGACTTAGTGGGAGTCGTGTTACCGGCGGCGTGGGGCTCACGGGGGGATAAATGCTTCTTAGTCATTCAATTTTCAGTCTGGTTGTTCAACACAACATGGCGGGGCCCATCGGCCCTGGTGGAGGCGCCGGTCCTGCTCTAGTTCAGTAGTCATCACCTGACCCGACCTACACGCTCTATTAAATGTGTGTTTGATGTGAAATATCAAAGGTTCTAAATTTAAGTTGCATACAAACTCAACATCCGCAACTGGACGTTCTGGGTTTCTCTCTCCCAGCTCATCAAACACAGACGCTCGACCAGTGGTTCTGAGCTTTGAGATGCCAGTTTGAGACCCGCACGGTTGCTGCAGGTGACGCCGGTGACATCACCTTCCAAAAGAACTCTGGTTTGCCGTGGCAGAAAACGTCATCGTCGTGGGTCTAATGTGGCTTTTCAAATGCAGCGTCAACAGCTCTCTCGCTCGAACGTCCCAACCCTGCGCTCCATCAGTTTCTCTCTAACGGCCGAAAGCAACACGATGAGACATCGTGACCAGGGGACACAGGCAACCTGCAACCTGCCGAAGCCTCGCTCAAGAATGGTGGCGAAACACTGGAGCTTCCGTATCAAGATAGTCACATATCAGACCTTCTTGCTCCAGCATTACAAGTTTTCAGTCCATGGTAAGATATACAGTACTTTTACTATCTGAAAATCCCCTGTATATTTTTTCCTTTTCGTTTTTGATTGAACGTCATCACGATGCTAAAGAAGCTTTTTCTTCTGAAGTCGTTGGGATTGCGGGAGATGGGCTTTGACTCATCAGAACGCTGCACCGATCACAAAACCTCTGATAGTGTTTCTGGAGTGAAGGGTCAAGTTTGAGGTACTACAGGTTAAACTTAAGTACTGTACAGGTTTTGATGTGCACGTCTCCCGAGGCCTACGACGACTCTGATCTCTATGTGAGCAGGCTGGGAGGAGGACGGGCTGGGTTATGCTCATGATTCATGCTAGCTAACCCTAAGCTGCCCCGCAAACACGCTACTGAGCCAAGTCTCACGCCCAGGGAAGCTAACAAACTGTGACCTGAAGAGTCGGATGCTGCTGGTAGCAGCTTTAGCCACAATTGCACTTGACACTTGCACACTGAACTGTAAGTAAGGTAGTGAAGGTAAGGCAAGTAAGACCTGATTCCTCAGCATCGATAAACCTCAAACCCTCCCGCAGCGCCGTCGTCTCCTAACGGCCAACGGCGTCCTGTCCTGCACTCGCCTGGTTAGAGTCACCTGTCCCGAGTTGTTGGCAACCCTTGTACAACCCAGAAGTAAAACTGCAGAATTCTGTCGACCCTTTCAGACACTCAAGCCTTTTTCACGCTGCCACAAAAGCCGCGTTTTTGCCCCTCAAATTGCCGGGGTGCCTGTTGTGTTCACACCGAGCGACACGGGCTGGGGGGAGAAATCACCACGCCAATTTACCCGCCTCCAACCCTCGTGTTTTTGCCAGGGAGAGTTTGATCTGAACAGTCTGCCCACTCTGACACAGAGTTTTGGGTGTAGTGATGACGTAGCCTATCCAGCAGGACATGAATAAACACAGGAAAACAGACAACAACATCGGGACAACACTCGCACACAAGAGAGAGAGACGAGAAAACTCCACCTGCGAGTTCCAAGCTCAAGATACATCAAACATTCTGGACGATGGCCAACTGGGGAGAAACTGAGACCCGCCAGCTCCTCGGCCTCCGAGCAGAGGAGGGCATTCACCAGAACATTTCAGGAACGGTGAAAATCTGGCCAGGAAGATGACGGAATGCGACTTGCCTCACAACAAGGCACAGGTTATTTATGAACTGAAGACTTTGGACACGCCTAGCATAACGTGTGACATGTTATCAGGATGTGCCACTAGACCACACCTCCTGTTGCTGGCTGCAGTCCCCTGGAGAGAAACTAGGGCTCGCATTCACATGATCTATCTGGCCAAAACGCCGGATACTCGGCCAAGGCAATTCATAGGTCTTTGAGTGTGAAAACGGCATGGGCCTGTGTGGGATCAGGGAGGTCTGACCTCAGGTGTGACTACAGGCGTGGCATCTCAGAGTCAGACACCAAAGACCCAGACTGGCTGGTTGCCACGTGACACATACATGTGTCCGTTAGCTGGAGACCTGCACGGCTTCAGCTCATGTGTGTTAGGGATAAGTGATGCACAACGTGAAGTGCGGCCTGCTGGATGGAATTCAGTGGAACGCCTTCACACCTGGTGGAACCAGAGCAGGAAGGAGACCAATATTCCTTCCTACATTCTCAACTGCATGATAGAGAGCCTGCAACCATTTCCTTTGTCCTGCTTTAGCGTTGTGGAAGTGTAAACACAGCATTGTGTCTCCCAGCCTTGCCGCCAACGTGGTCCCAGCTGTCATGTTTGTAGCTTTCACAGCTGAAGGCAGAGGGTCAGAGTTCACAGGAGCCACCGAAGCGAGGTGCAGGGAGACGCCAACACTGGAGCGACTCAGAGAAGTCGCTGATAAACAATAATCCGTTAACATTTTCAAGATTTGTTTCACCTCATCTGGGTCACATGACGACTGAGGAGTTCCACATTAGACGAGGAAGAACTGAATTTGCACATTTTTGCATAGTTCAAAGGTTGCAGCTCAAATATTTGGTGGCCACGCCTCTCAGTTACATTTGCCAACATTCGGACGTGTCGTGACTAATAACGCCGTGTTGCTTTGATTGTAGAACTTTCTTGTCAGAGAGAAGCTCCTCCTGAGCCGGCTGGTCTCCGGTTCTGCTGGGAAGGTTTCTGGGTCGGAATGGGGTTGGGGGCGACTATCACAGCTAATTTCGTCCTGATGTTTAGTTGCACTCTTCTGTACCAGGTGGAACCACGCCAGGGTCGTTTTCAAACCTGGGTGAACGTGACTGTGCTGAGGTGACAGTCTGACTTCTCACAGCCACGACTGGACTTCTACGTCTCACTTGGACGGCGAGGTGACACGGCAGGTGATATGGCGAGGGACAAAGGTTGAGTTTCTGTGTCTCTTGATAACAGAAACATCAGAGTCACTGGGTCTGGGTCGGCGACACCATTCATCCGCCTGGATAAACTCTGGTGTTGGTTTTATGCGGTTGAGCTGAAGTCCGGGGACACCGTGTGCACGCTAGACCGCAGACGCGCCCACAGCAACGTCTCAGCTGCTAGCAGCGAAGTCCGTCTGGGTTTGGTTGACATTGCTTTGGTGTAGGTGAGAACTCAGGAGCAGCTCAATGAAAGACGCCACTGATGCCCGAGTGCAACGCTGCGAGTCAGCAGTTGTGCCCTGTACCGTCTCACGGATGAACTTGGACCCATTTTGATTTGAAAGGACCAAACCAGGAGTGGGTTTTAGCCCATTCACTAATCCCATGCATTTATTTCTAGCTTGTTTGAGGTTCTTGTCTTGAGTAACCCACCCGCCAGGGAGCCAATGATTTCACCACATCAAAGCCATTAACCTGCAAGGATCTGAGTTGAGAGAAACCCAGACACGAGGAGCACAGCGGCTCACGAGGCTCAGGAGAATCCCAGTATTCTTCAAATTAGAAGTGAAGGACAAACAATGGCTGCCTCAAATGCCTGTTGTGTTTGGGAACTGATGGGTTAACCTGGCGGGGGTCCGGACTGAATCAAATACCTATAGAGACAAAGTGGAAGCCAAAGGTGGAAGTGTTTGCATGAGCAAGTAGCCTATTGCTACTACTACTAGTACTACTACTACTACTACAACAACATGTAATTGTGTTGGAAGGGCGTGGCATAAATATCTGGAGGATACAGATGTAAATATGTAGTCAACGATGAAAACGAAGATGCTGCTATGTTGCAGGTCACAGCACACGCTGTGTGTGTGTGTGTGAGTGTGTGTGTGTGTGTCCACGTGTGTGTCTGGAGGTCATGAACAGCCATCAGGCCGCACAGCAGCAGCTGCTCAGACGGATGTTTCATGGGTCGCTGATGCTGCCTTGTACACATCCTGCTGCTTGAGCAAGAGGTGACTAAGTGCTACAAAGCAGGTTTGTGGTCAACGATACGTTGAGTAAGTGCCAATGGGCTAAAAGATCAAACGGCAGGTTCAGGTCCTTTCAAATCCTTCTGCAAATTCATCAACGGTTGACGACATAACGAAAGGTCAAAGAGCTACCAAAACAGCAACATACATCACTACAGCTCGCCGGGGTCGATGCAATAGCAGTAATGATAACCCAGAATTCTCAAAACACAAACCCAGGCACTGCACTGTTAGTTAGTTAGTTAGCTAGTTAGTTCACTCTATTGTGGAAAATTTGCTTCATGATTGTGTGTGTGTGTGTGTGTGTGTGTGTGGATGCTCTGCTGTAGTCTACTGGTGGTATCTGGGTGTACACGCGTGGTACTACCACGACAATGTCCCAGTACACGCGTGGTACTACCACGACGATGTCCCAGTACACGCGTGGTACTACCATGACGATGTCCCAGTACACTGATACTCTGTGACAAAGTCGTTTCCCAGCTGGCCTCCAACATCAGAAGCTGATATTTGGTTGATGTTGTTTGTGGCGTTGATTCAATAAAATTCGGTTGAAAGTTTTGTTGTTTTCAAGTCGAGTTGTTTAGTAATAGAAATCTAAACCCAAACATCTGCAAAACGTCACAGTTTTAACCTCCTTACCAGGTGAAATTATAAAGTGGATGTTGAAATTTTGATGGTTTAATTGATTTTCCTTTTCAACCCAAACTGAATGCGTGGAAAGTCTTTCCATCTGGTACCACCTGGGTCTGCTGACCTAAAAGGTGAGAGACTAACACTGTGCTGCTAGCTGCTAGCTGCTAGTTGCTGAGGGAGCTCCACCACGACTGGCAGCAGTGCAGGAGCCTTGCTTCTCCATCAGCCTGTGAGGCAGCTGATGATCAGATGATCAAGGTGTCAACACAACTGTAGAAGTGAAGAGAAGAACTGATCAAGCGGAACCATGTGAGCAGGTGGTGTCTCACTGACTGGACAGAGATGTGAATATCTTCTTCCTGTGTTGGTCTGCTGGTGAGAACGTGTGTGTGTGTGTGTGTGTGTGTGTGTGTGTGGGCACACTACATACTGGATCACTGAAAAGCCTGATGGAAGCGAGGCAGTGTGGTGGGTGAGCTCAGGTTGGATATGAAGGAGGAAGGGAGCCCTTGGAGTGGACTCTCTGCAGCCTCGGGGCCTTCGGAGGGCTGGGGGGGCAGTGGGACGAGAGGTGAGGCCTCTTCGTTGGGTTGATAGGCGACACCCTGCCCCCCGCTGCCCCCCGCCTGGTTGTACGGCGGCCCGTTCAGCGGCAGGAAATTGAAAAGTTGCGAGAAGTCCATCAGAGAAGAAGATGAGGCCAGCGAGTCGCCTGCAGCTGCTGCCACTGACGTGGACATTTTGGACACTTCCTCACTCGGCTCCTCCAGCACGCCCACGTGAGGCTCCAACTCAAGCTTGGAGGTGGAGAGTTGGGGCTCTTGGGCTGCAGAGGAGGAGGAGGGCATGCCGCTCTGCAGCTCCATCAGGTAGGTCTCCAGTTCTCCCTTTAGATTCTGCTCCCGCTCCTGTGAGGAGACGGCATATGAGGTAAAGTTGGAGCCCAGCGGGTACTTGAGGGAGAAGGGGTGTGTGGGGGTGGGGAAGGGCTCTGTGTCCAGGACGGGGCCTGTGTACATGTTGAGCTGGTGCGGCCTGGTCGCCAGCATGCCTGGGAGCTCGCCCTTGATGCCCCCGGACACCAAGTCGTAGACGACAGGCTCCAGCGAATCAGCTGGCTCAGTTTTGACCCTCAGCAGCTCCCTGGCATGGCTCTTCTTCACGTGACGTGTCAGGTGGTCCTTCCTCCCAAATCGCTGAGCACAGTACTGACAGAGGAAGTCCTTCCGTCCTGTGTGCACCACCATATGGCGCCGCACATCTTTACGGGTGTAAAATCGCCGCTCACAATGCTCACAACGATGCTTTTTCTCTTTGGTCCCGCCAGAGGACTTGCCAGCATGTGTTTTGAGGTGTTCCAGGAGCACCCCAGTGCTGGGGAACGGCTGCAGGCACACTTGGCAGGTGAGGTCTCCACTGTTGGCGGCGTGAAGGGCGAGATGGCGCTTGAAGCCCAGCTTGGTGTTATAGCTCTTGCCACACTCCTGACAGGCAAAGGCCTCCTTGTAGGGGTCATGAGTGTGCAGGTGATTCTTTAAGTGATCCTTGCGGTGGAACATTTTCTCACAGTATGAACACTTGTGGTTTTTTTCTGGCGAGTGAGTTGCCATATGCCTTGGAACACAGAGAGATTCTATGAGCACTCAGACCGTTTCAAGTAGGCATGCTTACATCACACTTGAACATGAGAGGACAACTAGACAAGACACACAGGGTTAGCAAATGTGTAAAGGGCAGAGCTACATGCGGCAGCCTGCTTGTCTGTACCGTAGCAGCTTGTACTTGGAGACGAAGGCCTTGGTGCAGTCGGGGTGGGAGCAGCGGTAGGGTCTTTCTCCTGTGTGAGAGTAAGAGTGCACCTTCAACTTCTCCAGACTGTTGAAAGCTTTCTGGCACTCCTGGCAGGGAAAATTCTTCTTCGGCTTCCCCTCTGCTCTCTTGCGCCTCCCTGTGGGTGGCGCGAGCTTGGCTTTCTCCAGGACGTGGTCACGGTGGCCCTGGGTTCCTGTGGCCATGGCACCCTAAGGCTGACCCGATATGTGGACAGGGGCACTCTGCCCGACTAGTACTGATGCGACAACTCTATCCAGTTTTCTGCGCTCAACACCGCCCGGACTCATGGGCCTGATAGAGAGACAGAGACAGACAGAGAGAGAGAGAGAGAGACATCATCTGTGTGGCTCAGACTTCTGGAGCCTAACAGAGACAGAATCTTGTATCAGACATGAATCACCATCTCACCCAAAGCCTCCAGGTGGATCCTTCAAATTCATATCTGAGCTTTTATCAAACACAACAGGCGTCCCTGATGATCCTCTACATCTCCCTAGGTTGGCTCTAAAGTTCAGGTCCTGAGCTGTTAGTCAGAGCCAACACGCCTTTTTTACACAAACCCCTCTGCAGCCTTGTTGTTGTCCTGACCATCACTGAACACCCAGTGCGAAAACTGACCTGCTGACATGGAGACGCCATTACAGAGCGCTGTTTGTTGAGGTCAGAGGTCACAGCTTTGACCAAGTAATTCTTTCATGTCTCCCTGCAGCGTTGAAGTAAAGTTCCTTCATAGCATAAAGTTTGACCACTACTTAGTTAATGAAGACGATCCTGATGAACTGAACCTGGAAGATCATCAACTTCTGTTCACCAGAGCTGATTTACTGGTTCAATCACCACAATCACATGGAGCGATCCTATTGGCTGCTGGGGGAGGAACCAGGAGATGACCACTTCCTGTTGGTGGAGGAACCAGGAGATGACCACTTCCTGTTGGTGGAGGAACCAGGAGATGACCACTTCCTGTTGAGGGAGGAACCAGGAGAAGACCACTTCCTGTTGGTGGAGGAACCAGGAGATGACCACTTCCTGTTGGTGGAGGAACCAGGAGATGACCACTTCCTGTTGGTGGAGGAACCAGGAGATGACCACTTCCTGTTGGTGGAGGAACCAGTAGATGACCACTTCCTGTTGGACTAAAAAAAAACCACCATCCCTGACAAGATCGCTTCCTGTTGGACTACAAACACACCATCCCTGACACGACCACTTCCTGTTGGACTACAAACGCACCATCCCTGATACGATCGCTTCCTGTTGGACTACAAACACACCATCCCTGACACGACCACTTCCTGTTGGACTACAAACGCACCATCCCTGATACGATCGCTTCCTGTTGGACTACAAACGCACCATCCCTGATACGATCGCTTCCTGTTGGACTACAAACACACCATCCCTGATACGATCGCTTCCTTTTGGACTACAAACACACCATCCCTGATACGATCGCTTCCTGTTGGACTACAAACGCACCATCCCTGATACGATCGCTTCCTGTTGGACTACAAACGCACCATCCCTGATACGATCGCTTCCTGTTGGACTACAAACGCACCATCCCTGATACGATCGCTTCCTGTTGGACTACAAATGCACCATCCCTGACACGACCGCTTCCTGTTGGACTACAAACACACCATCCCTGACACGACCGCTTCCTGTTGGACTACAAACACACCATCCCTGACACGACCGCTTCCTGTTGGACTACAAACACACCATCCCTGATACGATCGCTTCCTGTTGGACTACAAACGCACCATCCCTGACACGACCGCTTCCTGTTGGACTACAAACGCACCATCCCTGACACGACCGCTTCCTGTTGGACTACAAACGCACCATCCCTGACACGACCGCTTCCTGTTGGACTACAAACGCACCATCCCTGATACGATCGCTTCCTGTTGGTCTACAAACGCACCATCCCTGATACGATCGCTTCCTGTTGGACTACAAACACACCATCCCTGACACGACCGCTTCCTGTTGGACTACAAACGCACCATCCCTGATACGATCGCTTCCTGTTGGACTACAAACACACCATCCCTGACACGACCGCTTCCTGTTGGACTACAAACGCACCTCATCTGTATGGCGCTCTATTAGGACCCAAGCTGCACAACTAAATCTGCTATTCAAAGATGGCTGGTAGCTCACGCTTGGCCCTGCACATGCATGGCGTTCCCGTCCGCTCTGTGTGTTTCATTGATCATGGAGGTTTGGTCCGTGACCCCGCAGGTCAGGTTCCATCACAGCTGTTCCACTGTGGCAGTACATCACTTCCAAACTGAACACATCTGTGTTCTGACCCAGCTGTTGAATGATGTGGGAAATCACCAATGGAGGTCTGGTAGAAAGGTTTCGTTGGCCAGTCGGAGCTGGAGTCTGCTCCTGGTCTGCTGATCTTCACCTGGATGAAGCACATTCCTTCCTGAACAAAATGGATTATTCATGTAGGCTTTGGCTGACGACCCACTGGTCATACGGCGATGATTCCCAGTCATCACTCCATCACAGGTGAGTTTTCAGAGAAAAGGAACAACCTCTGCGCCTCCATCAGTGACGGGGGCTCTCCTGACACTTACATGCTCGAACAGAGTCAAAGAAATACTTAGCGTCGATATTCAACATTTGAGGCACCAACTAGAACTAAGTAAGCGTAACTAAGAATCCGAGGTTCGTAGGTTCTGGACTGCTGCAGCACTTCCAGCTGTTCCTCTCATCGCCACAGTCCGTGTCACCAGCTCAGCTGGACTTCCTTACGCTTATTCACCTATGAGGCTTCCTGATGACCTCACATCGCCTCTGTCACTCTTCCCCAGTGACAAACCTGATCAGGTCCGGGATTGAGATGCATCCTGAGTGATCCGATCCCGAGTGGACAGCTCAGGGTGAGTGGGTGTCTCTGCATGTGACCACCAGTGACCAGATCCCTGCCTGCTCTACTACTTTAACAGCACCATCCAGTTCCTGCCCCTGCATCCTGAAAACGATAAAATCCCAACTTGCATGCAGTTCAGACGAGCGATGCTCATTAGGGAGACTCAGGGCGGAACTTAAGTTTGTTGTCATTTGTTTCCCTCCAGTCCAGTCAAAGTAAAACACACTGAGATTTTCTACCGTCATTTCTGCGAATGCTCATTCACAAAGAGAAAACTCAGTGACGATGCGAGTGATTCCACTGTTTCTTCGTCTTACTGTCACATGTTAAGCCGTTAATAGACTTTGAATGTGTTCCAGGAACATTTTAGGAATCTTTCATGCTCGCTGTAATCTGGCAGTTATCAGGTGAGAAGCCTAGACTGCAGGATGGTAAACTGCTGTAAAACCCCGGATGCACGGAAACTGTGAATATGCTGTTAATACGACTGAGATTGAGACGACTGTCACATTCAGAAGAATAACGGGGTATGAGTGGGCACGGAGACGCAGCAAACACGCCCTGCGCGCGTTCACATCAGTGTTTAAAGCTGACCAGTTTTGACTGGATCACAGCTTAATGCAGGTCTGAACTGACCCGGTTCAGAACCAGGTCTTAGAGCTCTGGCACAGTTTGCACTGAAGTTGGCGGAACCAGTTTCAGACTCTGTCACACCTCTAAACCGTAAACTGCCCTGAAACATGAATCTCACTTTCCTCCATCTCAGGGGGTTCCTAGAACTCAGAACTGCTTGTTTGGTTCTCTGGGACCCAACAATGGCGTCAAATAATTTTAATAAGTAGAACCACAGTTTCAACATTTAAAAAATGTTGGCGTTCCTGATGTCCTGAGTCTTTCCCGTTATTCCCGTCTCTTAACGTTTCACCGGCTTCGCTCATTTTCCGGTAAGCCCCGTTTCACTCTGGTTTGCTCACTTGTTGGGTTTTTGAAAGACGTGAGAATTCGGAGGGAAGGAGAGAGTGGAACGGAGGCTTCTGTCCATGAGCAACACAACAACAGCTTTTAAATGGGAAGAGAAATCACTGGTAATTCTAGAAAGAGGAATGTATTTGTGGAGAGTCAGGTGACTGACAGGCCTCTTCTACCTCTGCGGGGTCACGCGTCACTTCACGTCACCGTGGAGA
Organism: Aulostomus chinensis; assembly: GCF_037954235.1. Classification (NCBI taxonomy): domain Eukaryota; kingdom Metazoa; phylum Chordata; class Actinopteri; order Syngnathiformes; family Aulostomidae; genus Aulostomus; species Aulostomus chinensis. The sequence continues at coordinate 24,714,416 of NC_141340.1, read as the reverse complement.
CGCCTGAGCAGTAGCTGAGCACGCTTCTGCTATGCTGCTACCCAGCATCAACTGGTGGCTGAAGCACAGAAGAAGCTGTGCGCCGAAGACGTACTCGTGTACTACCCCGGTACTGCGCTGCAGCACACACCAGCTGTGACTACGGTCACACAACTACCTTCCGTGACTCGCTGACACAATTTGATTCATTTAGTCTGATTTAGTCAGTTCGCTCATTTATCCACATTCAAGTGAGCGGAGCGCTAACAGGAACCTAGCGCGCTGTGACTGTTTCAGCTGCAAGATGGTGCAGGACTCGTTCTGAGTGTCACAGCACCGCCCAAAAGACGGCAGCCACAGCCTGATAACGCCCTGAAGTCTGTGAGCCTGCGACGTCTGCAGGAGCACGTGAAGCTCTAGAGCTTTAAAAATGGTTCGTGATCATATCAGATCAATCAGAACACCTCCTGCAGCCCACCTGGAGTCGCCCCCTGCTGGCCTTTACAAGACTGCAGGTTCAGACAGGGGCCCACCTTCACTCACTTCAGCCGGTGGTTGAGCTGCTGGCAGTGAGCAGGCCGATCCTGTTAGCGACGACCACTCACACATCACCTGCTGTCCTTGTCAGAGTACTACCGGAAACTCCAATCAACAAAGTCCCACTTGAAGTAAATGTACTACAGTGTGGAGTACATGAAGCTGATCACACAAGCTGAACTAGCAGCAAAGAACCGACTCAGACGGTGACCCCGTTCCCAACACAGACAGTCGAAGAGCATCCGAGTCACAAAACCGACCCCGAGGTGGGTTGGGTTGGGTCTCAGTGCGGCGCCGCAGCTGATTGGTGCACGCTGGCGTTGATCACCTTCCCTGAACCTGAAGAGCCCTCAGCTCTGCTCCAACAGATCCTGCAGATCTGAGATCCCCTGAGATAGACCTGCCACGATCACACGTCTTGAGCTCCTCACTCATTTCTGAATTGCATCTTTCACAAGAGAGACATGCGAGACACTCAGCTGAGAGACGAGGACGAGCGGCGGCGTCCCCTCCTCGTGACTCACATCAGACTGAATGGACTCATTTCTAAAAGTCCTCCATCTTTTCTTGTGCACATTTTAAGTGGAAAATTGACTCAACCAGCGTGCAGGCAGACTGCTGATGACCACCAGAAGAAAGCCGACGGACGGCGGCTCGTTCCATCCTGCTCACTTCATGCTGGAAGAATGAGCCAATAGGAGCCCAGGTTCAAGTTTTCTAGAAGATTGGGATGTTTCTCCCAGCACAAATGGTTGGTTTGTGAATATCACCAAGGGAGAGTGTTTCAGTAGGATTCAGTGTGGCTGAATTACACCTGAAGTGTGTAGAAGTACACAGTTTCTGAAGGATCAATCTACAAATGTCTGATGTGTAAGATTCTACAATAAATGAAGAAATGACTGCAGGGAAGCCAACAGCTGACAGCTGGGAAGCTTGAGGAGGTTTGCACAACCTCCACATCTTTGAGGCAACAACAGCAACGATTCAGAGCTCAACGTTTCCTTTTGCACTTGAAAATTGACATTCAATGATTTACTGCGACCGCAGCTGTGATGTCGCCGTTTCATGAATTGCTGCCATTCAATCTCAGTTTCTTTCTTTGTGTTTGGATGATGAACTTTTCTGTTGTATTCATTTTGAACAGCGATAACGTGTGTGCGTCCTGAACCGTCTCAAACAGCGGTTTAGCATCAGCACATTGATGATTCAGAAGGAGAAATGGTGAGTTTTACTCCAAACTCCTGGTGACTGAGTGGACGCAGGTGAGCGTCTCTGAGCGCGCCCCTGCTTCCTGGTACCTGACGTTTCATCAGAGCACAAACTCATCAAAAACAGGCCGCCACAGTGAGCCGGCCACAGGACGCCAACCCTCACCCTCCTCACTCCACATCCGCCATCACACCAAGCACGTGTCCAGAATCAGACATTTTTAGTCAAAAACAAACCATAAAAAGACCAAAGTCTGGCTGGTAAGAAGCTGATAGCGACCGCCGAGCTCCGGCACGCCAGGAGTCGTCAGCTCAGACACTCGGCAGAATTCACAGTTTCACGTAAAGACGGCAAAGTGGGGCTCGGATTCCTCCTTTGCCCCTCCACCTTCGGACGCCAGGACTGTCCAGTCACGCAGAGACTGGGAGCACAGGCGCAGCTGACAGCTGCAGATGAGGACCACGTCAGAGGTGGGCTCACCAGCACGTTTCTGAGTGGCTCCATCTGAGCCACCTGGACCAGCTCTGCATCACCTGCACCCAACAACGCCTCTGACGTCATGAGGCACTCGGATCCACACCTGTGTGTGTGTGTGTGTGTGTGTGTGTGTGGGGGGGGGTCTCCAGACTTCAGCTCCTCAAAGAGCCCAAAAAACAACCTGCTGGGGGGCTGGGGGGCCCCCCCCCCCCGACACACACACACACACACACACACACACACACACACACACACACACACACACAGCAGAGTTGCATGACGTCAGTGGACAGAGCAACCTGCCACACTAACTTGACACAAGTTGACTTGGAGGCTTCAAAGATGCTGTCAGCGCCATGGAGGGCGGCGGCGCTGCCTCAGCTTCTCCTCCATTTTGACACTTTATTGACAAGCAATTCGTCACTGATCGATACCTGCAGCGGCTCCGGTGCGACGTGCCGTTTAGCCCAACAGACATGTTACATGAGGAAAATGTCCCAGGAGCCGCTGGTCCGGGGAGGAGATGCTGGGATCGACGTGTTGACCAGCAGGAGCAGCGCGGAGAGGAGAACCCGCAGGAAAGTGTGACACCGCTGAACTCCCGGAGGTCGGTTCCTGGCGGTGCTCATCTCACTGCCTCCTTATTGCATTTAAATAAACCCAGTGAGTTTGCTGTGACCAACTTTACCCAACTTCACTCCGTTCCACTCTTTCCGTGGCCGTTAACGTTCGCGGACACGCGCTGGTACACTAATATCAACCGTGACATCATTTTTTAAAACTTTTTTTCAGTACTGGAGCCTTGCCTGGGTTTTCTCTGTGGTCCCGAACTGGGTTCTGATTAACACAAACTTTTTCCTCAGCTCACCCCTCTCTCATAATTTAAATAACCCCGATATTTTAATTCAAGAACTGAGTCACCATTTACTTATTTTACACCAAACTTACCCCGGACGCTTTAACATCCTTTCCGTTGCGTTTTTCTTGACTTTCAACTATTTTCCGAATTTTTAATAATTTTTTTCTCATATTTTTTGCTAGACGCGGCGGGCCTGAAAATTGTTTGCTTTCCCCTCTTTCGAGCAGCCATTGTGTATGCGCTGCAACGCAACCGCACTAGGATTTAAGCCACGCCCACTCCAAGGTCCCGCCCACCTCCGCTCTCTGATTCGTGCAAGCCGCTGCCACTTTCCCCTCGATGTCATTTACAGTCCCTTTTAATAAAACTGAATTTTTGGACTTGCTAGATGCTCTGTCAATCGCTTCAGCTCGGTTTCGTTTATTTCACAGCGATAGGAAGAGCGCCGTGTCGCCCCGGCGCTGCTATTGGACCGTCAGCTTGTCAATCATCCGGCTTCTCCTTTCGGGCCTCCCATTGGCTGATGCGGCTGTCAGTTCCGGGTGACGTACGGGCGATTTTCCTGATGCGCCGTTGGAGCAGCGGCGGCGGCGGAGCAGCTTTAGCTTCGGCGGCTACATGAGGCTAGTCGGCGTGTCGGAGCGGGAGTCCGGCGACACACGCGCGCGGGTTTAACCGTCACGGCTGCAGTGTGTCGACACGGACCCTCGACGGGCCTCAACCCGCGAGTCGAGCTCCGGCAGAGCCGGACGACCTTCTCTGCTCCCCGCGGCTCCTCAGGTCACGTTTCCGCCGCGGAGACCCTGACAACTCGGCGCCCGTGGAAGGTGACAATGAACCGTTTTTACTCAGGTAATTGTCACCGCCGCTCAGAACACGAAGTAGCCTCGCGACCCTGAGAAAAGCCGCTCCAACGTTCCCTGGCCGGTGCTCCGATAACGTGAGTGAAGGTCGGCGGTGTCGCCTGCTCAGCCAGACTCCGTTCACATGATCCGATATTTAACAAAATGTCCTTATTGCCGAGAACTCGTCATCGACACGCACGAGGTAATGATTCCTCCCGCGCGAGCGAGAGCCGAGCCTGAATTCGGCAGGTGATTACGAGAGCAAAGTGAAGCAGTGGCAGGAGAAACAAACTTCTCAGTTCCAGCCTCTGCCTCCTTTCAATCAGAGGAATCAGGACAGTGCTGCGATCGATCCTGGCAGCTGTCAGTCACCTGCAGCAGACATCCCCGAGTGTTGCTGTACTTGGAACATGTACAAAAATACTTCACCGCGCATCGAAATGACCACTTTACTTCATGTTACGTGGCTGCTCGCTCCCTTGTCCTCATTCCTGACCAAAACCTGGAAAGCTTCAAATGTTAAGAATATTTAATACACAATTTAATAGAAACACCTCCCAGACATCAAAGTAACGTTTTTATTTTTTTTATTTCAAAGAACAGTAATGATGAAATACTGTTGAGCTCACAATAACTGACATAGAAATTGAGGGGAAAAAAGTGTGACTTTTCTAACAATTTTGTTGAGCAAAGTTGAGTCCTCGCCCTGTCATTTAAAGAAGAACACCCCAAATTAGACGGAGAACGGGTGTGGATTCTCTCTGGTTCCTGTTCATCCAGGTGAACGCACCTGGCTGCAATCCCTACAATAATACAGTTTGTCTCTGTACTGGTGTTTCTGGGTGTACTGGCAGGTGTGTACTGGCAGGTGTTTCTGAGTGTACTGGCAGGTGTGTACTGGCAGGTGTTTCTGAGTGTACTGGCAGGTGTGGTGTACGGCTGAGCAAATTTATTGATTCTTCGTCATTTATCAATAGTTTGTTCCCTCAGAGTATTGATTTTTCAGCTGAGTATCGATACATTGAGCCCCATTCCAATCCCCCGTGTCCTGCACTCTGCAGGAAGAGCAGTTCGGTCTGCCAGCTGCTGGTGTCACTGTAGAGCATTTCTAGTTACCAAGACGCCGATGCCTTTCTCATCCGGTGAGAGCTGAGAGATTCAGGAGACTGGTGGTGAGTATAAATCCAGCGCCTGCAGGCTTAAAAGCAGATGTGAGGGAGAATTTGGGGTTCAAAGACAAAAAGGAAAGTTACGATTTGGACAAAAGTGTGGCGGTCTGTGAGCGGAGTCACACAAATCTTAAGTGTCCTGGAAGTACCACGACCTGCGAGCCTCCTAAAACGTCACCACCCGGACAAGGAAATGTTGCCACAAGTTCCCATCGTCTTCACCGAGGTCGCAGAAAATGATGGAGTCCATTGCTGCTTCATCAGTCAGGATTCGAGAGCTTACTGGGTGGTGGCAAACACCGGCTTTAGGCGCCTGGTGAACGCGATGGAGCCCCGCTATGCTGCTGCCACCCGCCAGTTGAATTATTGGCTGCCATAATTTATTTTTGGTGAAGCTGGTAATTGGACTGGCCAGCAGCTCCCTTCTATGTTCAGTATCCAGCTGAAACGCTGCCTCAGAAGGCCACTGGCTGCACTTTAACTCTCAATGTTCACTTTTCTAAAACTTGAAAGCTACAGTTTGCACTCATCTGCATTTGCGAGCTGCCAGTCAGAGCCTCATGTTGTTTAATTGATGCTTTCAGTTCAGTTCATTCAATCCAAGTCAACGCAACTCACAAGATGTCACCAAAATCACTTTGTCCTTTAAAACCTGTCAGAAAATGATGGAAGTGTAAAGAATCGTGTCATGAGATTAGCGTATCGCTACAGCCCTGGTGTGCTGCAGGTGTGTCTGAGTGTACTGGCAGGCGTTTCTGAGTGTACTGGCAGGCGTTTCTGAGTGTACTGGCAGGCGTTTCTGAGTGTATTGGCAGGTGTGTGCTGGTGTTTGAGTGTACTGCAGGTGTTTGAGTGTACTGGTAGTGTTTCTCGGTGTACTGGCAGGTGTTTCTGAGTGTACTGGCAGGTGTACTGGCGAACGTTTCTGAGTGTACTGGCAGGTGTGAGTTGGTGTTGGAGTGTACTGCAGGTGTTTCTGAGTGTGCTGGCAGGTGTTTCTGGGTGTGCTGGCAGGTGTTTCTGGGTGTACTGGCAGGTGTTTCTGGGTGTACTGGCAGGTGTTTCTGAGTGTACTGGCAGGTGTGAGCTGGAGTTTGAGTGTACTGCAGGTGTTTCTGAGTGCACTGGCAGGTGTGAGCTGGTGTTTCTGAGTGCACTGGCAGGTGTGAGCTGGTGTTTCTGAGTGTACTGGCAGGTGTTTCTGAGTGTACTGCAGGTGTTTCTTAGTGTACTGGCAGGTGTTTCTGAGTGTACTGGCAGGTGTTTCTGAGTGTACTGTCAGGTGTGAGCTGGTGTTTCTGAGTGTACTGGCAGGTATTTCTGAGTGTACTAGTGGGTGTGAGCTTGTTTTTCTGAGTGTACTGGCAGATGTTTCTGAGTGGACTGCAGGTGTTTCTTAGTGTACCGGCAGGTGTGAGCTGGTGTTTTTGAGTGTACTGGCAGGTGTTTCTGAGTGTACTGCAGGTGTTTCTGAGTGTACTGCAGCTGTTTGAGTGTACTGCAGGTGTTTCTGAGTGTACTGCAGGTGTTTCTGAGTGTACTGCAGGTGTTTCTGAGTGTACTGCAGGTGTTTCTGAGTGCACTGGCAGGTGTGAGCTGGTGTTTCTGAGTGTACTAGAAGGTGTTCCGGAGTGTACTGGCAGGTGTTTCCGAGTGTACTGCAGGTGTTTCCGAGTGTACTAGCAGGTGTTTCTGAGTGTACTGCAAGTGTTTCTGAGTGTACTGCAGGTGTTTCTGAGTGTACTGCAGGTGTTTCTGAGTGTACTGGCAGGTGTGAGATGGTGTTTCTGAGTGTACTGCAGGTGTTTCTGGGTGTACTGGCAGGTGTTTCTGGGTGTACTGGCAGGCGTTTCTGAGTGTACTGGCAGGCGTTTCTGTGTGTACTGGCAGGTGTGAGCTGGTTTTTCTGAGTGTACTGGCAGGTGTTTCTGAGTGTACTGCAGGTGTTTCTTAGTGTACTGGCAGGTGTGAGCTGGTGTTTCTGAGTGTACTGGCAGGTATTTCTGAGTGTACTGCAGGTGTTTCTGAGTGTACTGCAGGTGTTTCTGAGTGTACTGCAGGTGTTTCTGAGTGTACTGAAGGTGTTTCTTAGTGTACTGGCAGGTGTTTATGGGTGTACTGGCAGGTGTTTCTGAGTGTACTGGCAGGTGTACTGGCGGGCGTTTCTGAGTGTACTGGCGGGCGTTTCTGGGTGTACTGGCAGGTGTTTCTGGGTGTACTGGCTGGCGTTTCTGAGTGTACTGGCAGGCGTTTCTGGGTGTACTGGCAGGTGTTTCTCGGTGTTTTGGCAGGTGTTTCTGAGTGTACTGGCGGGCGTTTCTGAGTGTACTGGCGGGCGTTTCTGAGTGTACTGGCAGTCGTTAATGGGTGTACTGGCAGGTGTTTCTGGGTGCACTGGCAGGCGTTTCTGAGTGTACTGGCAGGTGTGAGCTGGTGTTTGAGTGTACTGGCAGGTGTTTCTGAGTGTACTGGCAGGTGTTTTTGAGTGTACTGCAGGTGTTTCTGAGTGTACTGGCAGGTGTGAGCTGGTGTTTCTGAGTGTACTGCAGGTGTTTCTGAGTGTACTGCAGGTGTTTCTGAGTGTACTGCAGGTGTTTCTGAGTGTACTGGCAGGTGTTTCTTAGTGTACTGGTAGGTGTGAGCTGGTGTTTCTGAGTGTACTGCAGGTGTTTCTGAGTGTACTGCAGGTGTTTCTGAGTGTACTGCAGGTGTGAGCTGGTGTTTCTGAGTGTACTGGCAGGTGTTTCTGGGTGTACTTGCAGGTGTTTCTGGGTGTATTGGCAGGTGTTTCTGGGTGTACTGGCAGGTGTTTCTCAGTGTACTGGCAGGCGTTTCTGAGTGTACTGGCAGGTGTGAGTTGGTGTTTCTGAGTGTACTGGCAGGCGTTTCTGTGTGTACTGGCAGGTGTGAGCTGGTTTTTCTGAGTGTACTGGCAGGTGTTTCTGAGTGTACTGCAGGTGTTTCTTAGTGTACTGGCAGGTGTGAGCTGGTGTTTCTGAGTGTACTGGCAGGTATTTCTGAGTGTACTGGCAGGTATTTCTGAGTGTACTGCAGGTGTTTCTGAGTGTACTGCAGGTGTTTCTTAGTGTAGTGGCAGGTGTGAGCTGGTGTTTCTGAGTGTACTAGCAGGTGTTCCGGAGTGTACTGGCAGGTGTTTCCGAGTGTACTGCAAGTGTTTCCGAGTGTACTGCAAGTGTTTCCGAGTGTACTGGCAGGTGTTTCTGAGTGTACTGCAGGTGTTTCTGAGTGTACTGTAAGTGTTTCTGAGTGTACTGCAGGTGTTTCTTAGTGTACTGGCAGGTGTGAGATGGTGTTTCTGAGTGTACTGCAGGTGTTTCTGAGTGTACTGGCAGGTGTTTCTGGGTGTACTGGCAGGTGTTTCTGGGTGTACTGGCAGGCGTTTCTGAGTGTACTGGCAGGTGTGAGCTGGGGTTTGAGTGTACTGCAGGTGTTTCTGAGTGCACTGGCAGGTGTGAGCTGGTGTTTCTGAGTGTACTGGCAGGTGTTTCTGAGTGTACTGGCAGGTGTTTCTGAGTGTACTGGCAGGTGTTTCTGAGTGTACTGGCAGGTGTTTCTGAGTGTACTGGCAGGTGTTTCTGAGTGTACTGGCAGGTGTTTCTGAGTGTACTGCAGGTGTTTCTGAGTGTACTGGCAGGTGTTTCTGAGTGTACTTTCAGGTGTGAGCAGGTGTTTCTGAGTGTACTGCAGGTGTTTCTTAGTGTACTGGCAGGTGTGAGCTGGTGTTTCTGAGTGTACTGGCAGGTATTTCTGAGTGTACTGCAGGTGTTTCTGAGTGTACTGCAGGTGTTTCTGAGTGTATTGCAGGTGTTTCTGAGTGTACTGAAGGTGTTTCTTAGTGTACTGGCAGGTGTTTATGGGTGTACTGGCAGGTGTTTCTGAGTGTACTGGCAGGTGTACTGGCGGGCGTTTCTGAGTGTACTGGCGGGCGTTTCTGGGTGTACTGGCAGGTGTTTCTGGGTGTACTGGCTGGCGTTTCTGAGTGTACTGGCAGGCGTTTCTGGGTGTACTGGCAGGTGTTTCTCGGTGTTTTGGCAGGTGTTTCTGAGTGTACTGGCGGGCGTTTCTGAGTGTACTGGCGGGCGTTTCTGAGTGTACTGGCAGTCGTTAATGGGTGTACTGGCAGGTGTTTCTGGGTGCACTGGCAGGCGTTTCTGAGTGTACTGGCAGGTGTGAGCTGGTGTTTGAGTGTACTGGCAGGTGTTTCTGAGTGTACTGGCAGGTGTTTTTGAGTGTACTGGCAGGTGTTTTTGAGTGTACTGCAGGTGTTTCTGAGTGTACTGGCAGGTGTGAGCTGGTGTTTCTGAGTGTACTGCAGGTGTTTCTGAGTGTACTGCAGGTGTTTCTGAGTGTACTGCAGGTGTTTCTGAGTGTACTGGCAGGTGTTTCTTAGTGTACTGGTAGGTGTGAGCTGGTGTTTCTGAGTGTACTGCAGGTGTTTCTGAGTGTACTGCAGGTGTTTCTGAGTGTACTGCAGGTGTGAGCTGGTGTTTCTGAGTGTACTGGCAGGTGTTTCTGGGTGTACTTGCAGGTGTTTCTGGGTGTATTGGCAGGTGTTTCTGGGTGTACTGGCAGGTGTTTCTCAGTGTACTGGCAGGCGTTTCTGAGTGTACTGGCAGGTGTGAGTTGGTGTTTCTGAGTGTACTGGCAGGCGTTTCTGAGTGTACTGGCAGGTGTTTCTGAGTGCACTGGCAGGTGTGAGCTGGTGTTTCTGAGTGCACTGGCAGGTTTGAGCTGGTGTTTCTGAGTGCACTGGCAGGTGTTTCTGAGTGTACTGCAGGTGTTTCTTAGTGTACTGGCAGGTGTTTCTGAGTGTACTGGCAGGTGTTTCTGAGTGTACTGCAGGTGTTTCTGAGTGTACTGCAGGTGTTTCTGAGTGTACTGGCAGGTGTTTCTGAGTGTACTGTCAGGTGTGAGCTGGTGTTTCTGAGTGTACTGGCAGGTATTTCTGAGTGTACTAGTGGGTGTGAGCTTTTTTTCTGAGTGTACTGGCAGGTGTTTCTGAGTGTACTGCAGGTGTTTCTTAGTGTACTGGCAGGTGTGAGCTGGTGTTTTTGAGTGTACTGGCAGGTGTTTCTGAGTGTACTGCAGGTGTTTCTGAGTGCACTGGCAGGTGTGAGCTGGTGTTTCTGAGTGTACTAGAAGGTGTTTCTGAGTGTACTGGCAGGTGTTTCTGAGTGTACTGGCAGGTGTTTCTTAGTGTACTGCAGGTGTTTCTTAGTGTACTGCAAGTGTTTCTGAGTGTACTGTCAGGTGTTTCTGAGTGTAATGGCAGGTGTTTCTTAGTGTACTGGCAGGCGTTTCTGAATGTACTGGCAGGTGTGAGCTGGTGTTTGAGTGTACTGCAGGTATTTCTGAGTGCACTGGTAGGTGTTAGCTGTCGTTTCTGAGTGTACTGGCAGGTGTTTCTGAGTGTACTGGCAGGTGCTTCTGGGTTTACTGGCAGGTGTTTCTGGGTGTACTGGCAGGGTTTTTTGGGTGTACTGGCAGGTTTTTCTCGGTGTACTGGCAGGTGTACTGGCAGGCGTTTCTGAGTGTACTGGCAGGCGTTTCTTAGTGTACTGGCAGGCGTTTCTGAGTGTACTGGCAGGTGTTAGCTGGTGTTTGAGTGTACTGCAGGTGTTTCTGAGTGCACTGGCAGGTGTGAGCTGGTGTTTCTGAGTGTACTGGCAGGTGTTTCTGAGTGTACTGGCAGGTGTTTCTTAGTGTACTTCATTTGTTTCTTAGTGTACTGCAGGTGTTTCTTACTGTACTGGCAGGTGTTTCTGAGTGTACTGCAGGTGTTTCTGAGTGTACTGGCAGGTGTTTCTGAGTGTACTGCAGGTTTTTCTGAGTGCACTGGTAGGTGTTTGCTGTCGTTTCTGAGTGTACTGGCAGGTGATTCTGAGTGTACTGGCAGGTGTTTCTGAGTGTACTGGCAGGTGTTTCTGAGTGTACTGGCAGGTGTTTCTGAGTGTACTGCAGGTGTTTCTGAGTTTACTGGCAGGTGTGAGCTTGTGTTTCTGAGTGTACTGGCAGGTGTTTCTGAGTGTACTGGCAGGTGTTTCTGAGTGCACTGGCAGGTGTGAGCTGGTGTTTCTGAGTGCACTGGCAGGTTTGAGCTGGTGTTTCTGAGTGCACTGGCAGGTGTTTCTGAGTGTACTGCAGGTGTTTCTTAGTGTACTGGCAGGTGTTTCTGAGTGTACTGGCAGGTGTTTCTGAGTGTACTGCAGGTGTTTCTGAGTGTACTGCAGGTGTTTCTGAGTGTACTGGCAGGTGTTTCTGAGTGTACTGTCAGGTGTGAGCTGGTGTTTCTGAGTGTACTGGCAGGTATTTCTGAGTGTACTAGTGGGTGTGAGCTTTTTTTCTGAGTGTACTGGCAGGTGTTTCTGAGTGTACTGCAGGTGTTTCTTAGTGTACTGGCAGGTGTGAGCTGGTGTTTTTGAGTGTACTGGCAGGTGTTTCTGAGTGTACTGCAGGTGTTTCTGAGTGCACTGGCAGGTGTGAGCTGGTGTTTCTGAGTGTACTAGAAGGTGTTTCTGAGTGTACTGGCAGGTGTTTCTGAGTGTACTGGCAGGTGTTTCTTAGTGTACTGCAGGTGTTTCTTAGTGTACTGCAAGTGTTTCTGAGTGTACTGTCAGGTGTTTCTGAGTGTAATGGCAGGTGTTTCTTAGTGTACTGGCAGGCGTTTCTGAATGTACTGGCAGGTGTGAGCTGGTGTTTGAGTGTACTGCAGGTATTTCTGAGTGCACTGGTAGGTGTTAGCTGTCGTTTCTGAGTGTACTGGCAGGTGTTTCTGAGTGTACTGGCAGGTGCTTCTGGGTTTACTGGCAGGTGTTTCTGGGTGTACTGGCAGGGTTTTTTGGGTGTACTGGCAGGTTTTTCTCGTGTACTGGCAGGTGTACTGGCAGGCGTTTCTGAGTGTACTGGCAGGCGTTTCTTAGTGTACTGGCAGGCGTTTCTGAGTGTACTGGCAGGTGTTAGCTGGTGTTTGAGTGTACTGCAGGTGTTTCTGAGTGCACTGGCAGGTGTGAGCTGGTGTTTCTGAGTGTACTGGCAGGTGTTTCTGAGTGTACTGGCAGGTGTTTCTTAGTGTACTTCAGGTGTTTCTTAGTGTACTGCAGGTGTTTCTTACTGTACTGCAGGTGTTTCTGAGTGTACTGGCAGGTGTTTCTGAGTGTACTGCAGGTTTTTCTGAGTGCACTGGTAGGTGTTTGCTGTCGTTTCTGAGTGTACTGGCAGGTGTTTCTGAGTGTACTGGCAGGTGTTTCTGAGTGTACTGGCAGGTGTTTCTGAGTGTACTGGCAGGTGTTTCTGAGTGTACTGCAGGTGTTTCTGAGTTTACTGGCAGGTGTGAGCTTGTGTTTCTGAGTGTACTGGCAGGTGTTTCTGACTGTACTGCAGGTTTTTCTTAGTGTAGTGGCAGGTGTTTCTGTGTGTACTGGCAGGTGTTTCTTAGTGTACTGGCAGGCGTTTCTGAGTGTACTGGCAGGTGTGAGTTGGTGTTTCTGAGTGTACTGGCAGGTGTTTCTTAGTGTACTGGCAGGTGTTTCTGAGTATACTGCAGGTGTTTCTGAGTGTACTGGCAGGCGTTTCTGAGTGTACTGGCAGGCGTTTCTGAGTGTACTGCAGGTGTTTCTTAGTGTACTGGCAGGTGTGAGCTGGTGTTTCTGAGTGTACTGGCAGGTGTTCCTGAGTGCACTGGCAGGTGTGAGCTGGTGTTTCTGAGTGTACTGGCAGGTGTTTCTGAGTGTACTGGCAGGCGTTTCTGAGTGTACTGGCAGGTGTGAGCTGGTGTTTGAGTGTACTGCAGGTATTTCTGAGTGCACTGGTAGGTGTTAACTGTAGTTTCTGAGTGTACTGGCAGGTGTTTCTGAGTGTACTGCAGGTGTTTCTGAGTGTACTGCAGGTGTTTCTGAGTGTACTGCAGGTGTTTCTGAGTGTACTGCAGGTGTGGTGCAGAGGCGGCTGATATCACCAGATGGCCAGGCTGTGCTGGAGGGTCTGGAGAATGAATTATTCCTCATTCATATTTACGGCTGCGTTCCACTTCTCTGCATCAACTGTTGACAAATGAAAGTGGTGCGTTATTGTTGATGATAAAGTCTGGCTGTCAAAGATCCGTTTTCATTCTCTAAACTTTTCTTATTTCAAATAAATATGCTTCAGTGTTTTTAAGAAGTGGGGATTTGACCTCAACTGAAACGTAGATTAATTGATGGATTTATGAAACCAAGGACAGAAAGGATCTGGATTGGAAGGAAATAGTTGATCTGTCTATCTCCTTCAGAAGGGGATGGCGTCTGAGGTGGTGAGTGGCGGCGAAGGTTTCGCTAGGTTTCAGAGCCCATGACACTCATTCTTCCGTCATTACCTTCACGCCCAACATGACAGTCACAGTCTCCTGACAGAGAGAATTGCTGCTTTGGTTTTGTAGCTGCTGGTTGGTGCCTGAACTCAACACGGACAGTTCATGTCACTCTGTTTCTTTAGATTTTCTTCTTCATGGGTGCTCATCAGAGTCACTGAGATCAGCTGATAAAAGCTGTTCTCATCCTCCTGGTGTGTGTGTGTGTGTGTGTGTGTGTGTGTGTGTGTGTGTGTGTGTGTGTGTGTGTCAGGTTCCAATCAGAACTTCCCCCCAGGCAGAGTGGGTGTGTTCCAGCCTGTTTGATGGATGCAGTTGTGTCAGATGCCACTAACAGCCTGATGTCTGTGTTGCTCCTCAGGCTTCCTGCATCTGGACTCATCGGCGCCGCCCACTAATGTGGAACACAGAACCTGCTGAAGAACCTGGCTGTGTTGAGTAGAGGCAGAACAGAACCGATCCTCGTCCGACCCTGTGTGTTGCTCTTCACGCAGATACAAATGGATAAAAACTTGAGGAAGCAGGACATTAATCCGTGCCTGGACGTAAGCTGACCAACGGCCTCGTTCTCATTGAATACAGACCTCAGGTCACATGACAGCGTCCTCCTGTCTAATCCTGTTGTTGTTTCAGGAAAGTACAGCCTCCCAGAAGTGCTCGGAAACCTACAGCCAAGACAAGACTATGTGCCTGACGTACTTCCAGAGATACAAGAACTGTAGAAAATACTGGGTACGTGACTCCGCCCTCGGCGAGAAGCCACGTTTTCATCCGTGTTCTCGCACACCCTCGCCTCCAAAAGTCGTAGATGTTATATTTAAAGACAGTAGTAGAGGTTGCTGGGATAATGGTTCCGCTGATCTGCAGGTATATGATCTGAAAGCCGCTACGGCACCCCCTGTTGGCCAGGAGCCGCCCTGCACTCCCTCAGCTCAACTCCCTCCAGGTCCATGTCCTGCTGACAAGCACTGCACTGCTTGGATTTGTTGAATGTGTCTGAATTAACAAGAGAAGAAGAAGAAATGATCTCGTGCTCTCTGTCCGTCCGCCGTCACTTGTGAGGGAAGCAGCAGGAAGTAGTTCTGTGTCTGGGCCAAAAGACATGACCGTAACTCACAAATGGAACCAGCCTTCGTGTAAATATCGTTCGACTAGCAGAACTTGACTCCTCCCCCTGTCGTCATGGCAACACCATTGCATAGTAGGGTTCTTGTGATTATCCTGCCTGGCCCTCCTTCACGTTTGAAGGGCAGCTTGTCAGTGGTGATGGATTTGTCTGTTTGTCCTCTGCAGCACAACATCATGGTGCAGCGGAGGAGAGACGGCGTCAAACCGCACATGCCCACTGCAGACGAGAGGCAGGAGATGCTCGCCGCCATCGGTGGGAAACCCTACTGAGGCGGTGAAGCCCTCGCACTCTTCCTCACGCGGATGCTGGTCACCTGCAGGAGGCGCTCTGTTACTGAGACCCCCTGCCCCTGGCCCCGCCAGCTCTGACTGTCATTTATTGGCTGCTGTAATGTGACATGAACTTGTGGGACGTGGCAGGAATAAAGACCCATGTTGACTTGTTCTGGTATGATGTCATTAACACACACAAACTTACTGATCAACACGCACATCTTTAGTCCTCGTACCAGTGGCGGTCTCAGACGTGTCACTAATCCAGTCATGACATCATCGCAGCTCCAGGAACGAGGAGTCCAACGAGATCTTGGTGTCACTTAATTGCATTAAATGTGGTTTTGTTTTCATGATGTCGTCCTGTGTCACCTGGTGTGTGTGTGTGTGTATGATGACTGTCATGAGTGTGGCCTGTGATGGATGACTCCACCTATGAACATGTGACCTGTGGTGGACGCCGCCTGTCCTCATCCTCTGAGGGTGTCTGGCGTGTTCCTGTGTGTGTATTTTATTTACTGTTGCATGCGTCACTGTTCTGCTGCGAGGAGACCAGAGGACGACCTGCACCGCCAGCGGCGTGAATTCAGAGACGTATGGACGCTCCAGGTGTGGAGCTGCGCTCTCGTCAGACTCCACTGATGACCAGTCATCCTCCTCATGCTCGCGCCGCGCCTGTGGAGAAGGCAGAGATAACTCTCACTACTGGTAGTCAGTCCATACTTGAAGATGTTCTTGCAATGAGCCTGGTACTTGCTCCCCCTCTGCTAGACAACCAGAGCAGAACCCGTTACCAGGAACCAGGTCTGAGACAGGAACAGGTGTGGCCTCACCTGGACGTGCAGGGTTCATGCAGTCATGAAAAAACTGGAAAAGTCATGGAATTTGAAAAAAGGGTTTCCAGGTCTACAAAACCCCCTGAAAATAAAGACAGAGTATTTTGGGAAAATCATGGAAGTTTTCTTCCCAGCGCTCCAAGTCGGCTCCAGTGGCCGACTGCCCTCAGCGGCTGCTTTGCTGTTTGCTGTCTTAAAACCTGTTGAATATCTCAAAGCAGTGACATAATTTAATGAATGAATACGATGAAATTCTGATTTCATGATCAATGTACCTGTCATCGCATCATCGGGACACCTGTGGCGTGCAGCGCCAGACGCTGCCAGCTCAACGGTGGTTTGGAGGAGGGGGTCATGGAATGTGAAGCAAGAAGAAGAAGAGAACAGAGGATGAGGGAAAATAAGATAGATGGTGGTGGTGGAGACTTAGGGCCCCCTACAGGCTCGGGCCGTCACTGCGTGTGCGTGTGCGTGTTACACAACCACTCACCGTACCTGAGGGCTCGAGCTCCTGGACGAGCAGGACTGTTCCACGGGTTGGCTTTGTGACTTTTTGACTTTCTGATCTTCAGTACCTCACACAGTTTGAATTCCCGCCATTTCAGGTACGCTTACGTTAAGGCCCCGCCCCAGCGTCGACCTCGCCTCGCGCTCGGTCACCCGTTTGGCGTTTGATTGACAGCTGTGGCGCCATCACACCCGACATTTTGCGGCCTTCAACTCTTTCCGGTCACAGCGGCTGTGGAGACGCGGCTCCTGAGCAGGCTCCTCCTTCAGCCGCCATGGAGGAGTACACGCATCTCTGCCGGTCCCTGAGGTGAGACATGACGCTACTGATGGAGCACACGGTGCCGGAAGGAAACTGGTCCGATGATGATGATGATGATGGGTCCATCCTCAGCCTCTTGACATGCTGATGGTTGATTGAAGGAGAGACCTGGAACTCTCTGCCTGCCACCATCCTGGTCCCAGGTCCTGGGGCCTGGTCCCAGGACCTGGAGACAGCAGATCCAGACAGCAGATATCCAGCTGATATCACCAGAAAGCAGATCCAGTTATAGTGATCTTGCTGTGATCAGAATCAGTTGATCAATCTTAAACTTGGAAGCGTTTCCACTTGGCTCAGTTGTGCTCCACTCAAGTGGTCAAAGTGTCAACGCTCATTGGTCAGATGCAGCTGAGGTGGAGAAGTAACACAGGAAGGTTCCGTGTTCTGCTTAAGAACACATTTGTTCTTCTCTTCAATCTGCTGCGCTTGGTGTTTCCTTCTGCTTCCAGCTGCCTGCAACACACACCAAACATGTCACACAGCTTACTGTTAGTGGAGGTACATCACACGCCTGAACATCTGACACGCCGGACGCACTCTACACAGCTGACACGCCTGACACACAAACTACACAGCTGACACGCCTGACACACACGCTAGAAAGCTGACACACGTAACACACTCTACACAGCTGACATGCGTGACACCCTCTACACAGCTGACACGCGTTGCACACTCTGCACAGCTGACATGCGTGACACACTCTACACAGCTGACATGTGTAACACGTGTGACACACTACACAGCTAACATGCCTGACACACACTACACAGCTAACATGTGTGACACACTCTACACAGCTGACACGCCTGACACACACACTACACAGCTGACATGCGTGACACACTCTACACAGCTGACACGCGTGACACACTCTACACAGCTGACACGCGTGACACACTCTACACAGCTGACACGCGTGACACCCTCTACATAGCTGACACGTCTGACACCCTCTACACAGCTGACACGCGTTACACACTCTACACAGCTGACATGCGTGACACACTCTACACAGCTGACATGCGTAACACGTGTGACACACTACACAGCTAACACGCCTGACACACACTACACAGCTAACATGTGTGACACACTCTACACAGCTGACACGCCTGACACACACACTACACAGCTGACATGCGTGACACACTCTACACAGCTGACACGCCTGACACACACACTACACAGCTGACATGCGTGACACACTCTACACACCTGACACGCGTGACACACTCTACACAGCTGACACGTCCGACACCCTCTACACAGCTGACACGCGTGACACACTCTACACAGCTAACACGTCCGACACCCTCTACACAGCTGACACGCGTGACACACTCTACACAGCTAACATGCGTGACACACTCTACACAGCTGACACGCCTGACACACACACTACACAGCTGACATGCGTGACACACTCTACACAGCTGACATGCGTGACACACACTACACAGCTGACACACCTGACACACTCTACACAGCTGACATGCGTGACACACTCTACACAGCTGACACGCGTGACACACTTACACAGCTGACACACTTGACACGCCTCACACAGCTGACATACTTGACACGCCTCACACAGCTGACACACTTGACACGCCTCACACAGCTGGCATGCCTGACATGCCCCACACAGCTGACACACTTGACACGCCTCACACAGCTGACATACTTGACACGCCTCACACAGCTGACACGCGTGACACACTTACACAGCTGACACACTTGACACGCCTCACACAGCTGACACACTTGACACGCCTCACACAGCTGGCATGCCTGACATGCCCCACACAGCTGACACACTTGACACACTCTACACAGCTGACATGCGTGACACACTTACACAGCTGACACACTTGACACGCCTCACACAGCTGACATACTTGACACGCCTCACACAGCTGACACACTTGACACGCCTCACAAGCTGACATACTTGACACGCCTCACACAGCTGACACACTTGACACGCCTCACACAGCTGGCATGCCTGACATGCCCCACACAGCTGACACACTTGACACGCCTCACAAGCTGACATACTTGACACGCCTCACACAGCTGACACACTTGACACGCCTCACAAGCTGACATACTTGACACGCCTCACAAGCTGACATACTTGACACGCATCACACAGCTGACACACTTGACACGCCTCACACAGCTGGCATGCCTGACATGCCCCACACAGCTGACACGCCTCTCACCGCTGACACACTTGACACGCCTCACACAGCTGACACGCCTGACATGCCCCACACAGCTGACACACTTGACACGCCTCACACAGCTGACACGCCTGACATGCCCCACACAGCTGACACGCCTCACACCGCTGACACACTTGACACGCCTCACACAGCTGACACGCCTCAAACAGCTGACATGCCTCACACAGCTGACATGCCTCACACAGCTGACACACCTGACACACACACTACACAGCTGACATGCTTGACACACTCTACACAGCTAACATGCGTGACACACTCTACACAGCTGACATGCCTGACACACTCTACAGAGCTGACACGCGTGACACACTCTACACACCTGATACTCTGCACACTACACAGCTGACACAGCTGACATGCCTGACGCACTACACATGTGAAACAGCTGACACGCCTCACACAGCTGACACGCCTCGCACAGCTGACACACCTCACACACCTGACATGCCTCACACACCTGACATGCCTCACATACCTGACATGCCTCACACAGCTGACACACTTGAAACGCCTCACACAGCTGACACACTTGACACCCCTCACACAGCTGACACGCCTCACACACACATTACACAGCTGACACGCGTGACACACTCTAAACAGCTGACACACCTCACACACTCTAAACAGCTGACATGCGTGACACCCTTTACACAGCAGACATGCATGACACACTCTAGACAGCTGACACGCGTGACACACTCTACACACCTGACACGCGTGACACACTCTACACACCTGATACTCTACACACTACACAGCTGACACAGCTGACATGCATGACCCACTCTACACAGCTGACACGCGTGACACACTCTACACAGCTGACACGCGTGACACACTCTACACGGCTGACACGCCTGACACACTCTACACAGCTGACATGCATGACCCACTCTACACAGCTGACATGCGTGACACGTGTGACACACTACACAGCTGACACGCCTGACACACACACTACATAGCTGACATGCGTGACACTCTCTACACAGCTGACATGCGTGACACACTCTACACAGCTGACACGCGTGACACACTTACACAGCTGACACACCTGAACATCTGACACGCCTGACACTCTACACACCTGACACTCTACACACTACACAGCTGACACAGCTGACATGCGTGACACACTCTACACAGCTGACACCCCTGACACGCTCTCCACAGCTAACATGCGTGACACACTCTACACAGCTGACACACTCTGCACAGCTGACATGCGTGACACACTCTACACAGCTGACATGCCTGACACACTCTACACAGCTGACACGCGTGACACACTTACACAGCTGACACACCTGAACATCTGACACACCTGACACTCTACACACTACACAGCTGACACGCCTGACACTCTACACACTACACAGCTGACACGCCTGACACAGCTGACATGCCTGACGCACTACACAGCTGCCACGCCTCACACAGCTGCCACGCTTCACACAGCTGATACACCTGACATGCCTCACACACCTCACACACCTGACATGCCTCACATACCTGACACCCCTCACACAGCTGACACGCCTCACACACACATTACACAGCTGACACGCGTGACACACTCTAAACAGCTGACACACCTCACACACTCTAAACAGCTGACATGCGTGACACCCTTTACACAGCAGACATGCATGACACACTCTAGACAGCTGACACGCGTGACACACTCTACACACCTGACACGCGTGACACACTCTACACACCTGATACTCTACACACTACACAGCTGACACAGCTGACATGCATGACCCACTCTACACAGCTGACACGCGTGACACACTCTACACAGCTGACACGCGTGACACACTCTACACGGCTGACACGCCTGACACACTCTACACAGCTGACATGCATGACCCACTCTACACAGCTGACATGCGTGACACGTGTGACACACTACACAGCTGACACGCCTGACACACACACTACATAGCTGACATGCGTGACACTCTCTACACAGCTGACATGCGTGACATACTCTACACAGCTGACACGCCTGACACACTCTACGCAGCTGACACGCCTGACACACTCTACACACCTGACACTCTACACACTACACAGCTGACACAGCTGACATGCGTGACACACTCTACACAGCTGACACCCCTGACACGCTCTACACAGCTAACATGCGTGACACACTCTACACAGCTGACACACTCTGCACAGCTGACATGCGTGACACACTCTACACAGCTGACATGCCTGACACACTCTACACAGCTGACACGCGTGACACACTTACACAGCTGACACACCTGAACATCTGACACACCTGACACTCTACACACTACACAGCTGACACGCCTGACACTCTACACACTACACAGCTGACACGCCTGACACAGCTGACATGCCTGACGCACTACACAGCTGCCACGCCTCACACAGCTGCCACGCTTCACACAGCTGATACACCTGACATGCCTCACACACCTCACACACCTGACATGCCTCACATACCTGACACCCCTCACACAGCTGACACGCCTCACACACACATTACACAGCTGACACGCGTGACACACTCTAAACAGCTGACACACCTCACACACTCTAAACAGCTGACATGCGTGACACCCTTTACACAGCAGACATGCATGACACACTCTAGACAGCTGACACGCGTGACACACTCTACACACCTGACACGCGTGACACACTCTACACACCTGATACTCTACACACTACACAGCTGACACAGCTGACATGCATGACCCACTCTACACAGCTGACACGCGTGACACACTCTACACAGCTGACACGCGTGACACACTCTACACGGCTGACACGCCTGACACACTCTACACAGCTGACATGCATGACCCACTCTACACAGCTGACATGCGTGACACGTGTGACACACTACACAGCTGACACGCCTGACACACACACTACATAGCTGACATGCGTGACACTCTCTACACAGCTGACATGCGTGACATACTCTACACAGCTGACACGCCTGACACACTCTACGCAGCTGACACGCCTGACACACTCTACACACCTGACACTCTACACACTACACAGCTGACACAGCTGACATGCGTGACACACTCTACACAGCTGACACCCCTGACACGCTCTACACAGCTAACATGCGTGACACACTCTACACAGCTGACACACTCTGCACAGCTGACATGCGTGACACACTCTACACAGCTGACATGCCTGACACACTCTACACAGCTGACACGCGTGACACACTTACACAGCTGACACACCTGAACATCTGACACACCTGACACTCTACACACTACACAGCTGACACGCCTGACACTCTACACACTACACAGCTGACACGCCTGACACAGCTGACATGCCTGACGCACTACACAGCTGCCACGCCTCACACAGCTGCCACGCTTCACACAGCTGATACACCTGACATGCCTCACACACCTCACACACCTGACATGCCTCACATACCTGACACGCCTCACACAGCTGACACGCCTCACACAGCTGACACGCCTCACACAGCTGACACGCCTCACACAGCTGACACGCCTCTCAAAGCTGACGCACTTGACACGCCTCACACAGCTGACACACTTGACACGCCTCACACAGCTGACACACCTGACATGCCTCATACAGCTGACACACTTGACACGCCTCATACAACTGACACGCCTTTACACAGCTGACACACTTGACACGCCTCATACAACTGACACGCCTCACACAGCTGACACACTTGACACGCCTCACACAGCTGACACGCCTCACACAGCTGACACAGCTGACATGCCTCACACAGCTGACATGCCTCACACAGCTGACACGCCTCACACAGCTGACAGGCCTCACACAGCTGACATGCCTCACACAGCTGACACACCTCACACAGCTGACATGCCTCACACAGCTGACACGTCTGAGCAGCAGAAGCGTTCATCCAGTCTTCAGACGAGGCTCAAGATGTCAGTGAGGAGAGAAAACCAAGTAATGAAAATAAAGTTAGCTCAGCTTTATGGTTACTGAAGTTAAGTTAGTTCTAGTTATGTTACTGGTAGTTAGGGTTACTCAGCCAACATTTAAGTAACATTAATGATAGTTTTGGTTTCTGGTAGATTGGTATTTAT
The DNA here is from genome assembly GCF_037954235.1 of Aulostomus chinensis. Taxonomy (NCBI): domain Eukaryota; kingdom Metazoa; phylum Chordata; class Actinopteri; order Syngnathiformes; family Aulostomidae; genus Aulostomus; species Aulostomus chinensis. The sequence goes on along the minus strand of NC_141340.1, from coordinate 24,691,537 downwards.
GGTGCCTGAGGTAACACTAGTTATGGTGTCTGGTAATTGTGGTTGTCATGGTAACTGGTAATTATGGTTTCTGGTAGTTATGGTTATTTGAAGTTATGGTTGTTATGGTTACTGAAGTAACATTAGTTATGATTTCTGGTAGTTAAGGTTGCTATGGTTACTGAGATCACCTTTGTTATGGTTTCTGGTAGTTAAGGTTGCTATGGTTACTGAGATCACCTTTGTTGTGGTTTCTGGTAGTTAATGTTGCTATGGTTACTGAGATAATCTTAGTTATGGTTTCTGGTGGTTAAGGTTGCTCTGGCTACTGAGATAACCTTACTTATGGTTTCTGGTAGTTAAAGTTTTTATGGTAACTGGTAGTAATGACATCACTACCCCAGGAAACTCTCAACAGTCCAGCCCTTCTGTCCTCCTCAGACTTCCTGTGTGGATGTCGTCGGTGCTGCATGCTGCCAAACGCCTGAGGAGCGACCGCGCCCGACGCAAGAAGGCCTACAGGCTTCTGCAGAGGAAACTGGTAGGTCATGATGGGGTGTAAATGTGTGTAAACCCTATCATTTTTACACCTTGGTATACCTGTGCCATTAATCGGTGCAATTGTGTTGATATTGTGAATGTGAGTTTTACAAGGCAACAACAGATGGACCAAAAAAAAAAAATGGCCGAATTTCCCTTCCATCGACTGACGAGACGCCCGCCAGAACCTCTCAGACTCTTGGTTTTTAAACACAAACTGCCTCGAAATCTTTGACGGTTCTTGGGGCAAGTTTCATGCCTGAAGCTTTCAGCTAGTAACTGGTAGGATATCAGCTGGTACCTGGTTGGATATCAGCTGGATATCAGCTGGTGACTGGTAGGATATCAGCTGGTAACTGGTAGGATATAAGCTGGTGACTGGTAGGATATATGCTGGATATCAGCTGGTAGCTGGTAGGATATCAGCTGGTGACTGGTAGGATATCAGCTGGATATCAGCTGGTGACTGGTAGGATATCAGCTGGTGACTGGTAGGATATAAGCTGGTGACTGGTAGGATATCAGCTGGATATCAGCTGGTAACTGGTAGGATATAAGCTGGTGACTGGTAGGATATCAGCTGGATATCAGCTGGTAACTGGTAGGATATCAGCTGGTGACTGGTAGGATATCAGCTGGATATCAGCTGGTAACTGGTAGGATATCAGCTGGTGACTGGTAGGATATCAGCTGGTGACTGGTAGGATATCAGCTGGATATTAGCTGGTAACTGGTAGGATATCAGCTGGTGACTGGTAGGATATCAGCTGGATATCAGCTGGTGACTGGAAGGATATCAGCTGGTGACTGGTAAGATATCAGCTGGATATCAGCTGGTAACTGGTAGGATATTAGCTGGTAACTGGTAGGATATCAGCTGGTGACTGGTAGGATATCAGCTGGATATCAGTTGGTGACTGGTAGATATCAGCTGGTAACTGATAGGATATCAGCTGGTGACTGGTAGGATATCAGCTGGTAACTGGTAGGATATCAGCTGGTGACTGGTAGGATATCAGTTGGTAACTGGTAGGATATCAGCTGGTGACTGGTAGGATATCAGCTGGCGACTGGTAGGATATCAGCTGGATATCAGCTGGTAACTGGTAGGATATCTGCTGGTAACTGGTAGGATATCAGCTGGTAACTGGTAGGATATCAACTGGTGATGGGTGGGAAATCAGCTGGTGACTGGTAGGATATTAGCTGGATATCAGCTGGTGACTGGAAGGATATAAGCTGGTGACTGGTAGGATATCAGCTGGTAACTGGTAGGATATCAACTGGTGATGGGTGGGATATCAGCTGGTGACTGGTAGATATCAGCTGGTGACTGGTAGATATTAGCTGGTGACTGGTAGGATATCAGCTGGTAACTGATAGGATATCAGTTGGTGACTGGTAGATATCAGCTGGTAACTGATAGGATATCAGCTGGTGACTGGTAGGATATCAGCTGGTAACTGATAGGATATCAGCTGATGACTGGTAGGATATCAGCAGGATATCAGCTGGTAACTGGTAGGATATCAGTTGGTGACTGGTAGATATCAGCTGGTAACTGATAGGATATCAGCTGGTGACTGGTAGGATATCAGCTGGTAACTGATAGGATATCAGCTGATGACTGGTAGGATATCAGCTGGATATCAGCTGGTAAGTGGTAGGATATCAGCTGGTGACTGGTAAGATATCAGCTGGTAACTGGTAGGATATCAGCTGTATATCAGCTGGTGACTGGTAGGATATCAGCTGGTAACTGGTAGGATATAAGCTGGTGACTGGTAGGGTATATGCTGGATATCAGCTGGTAGCTGGTAGGATATCAGCTGGTGACTGGTAGGATATCAGCTGGTGACTGGTAGGATATCCTCTGGTAACTGGTAGGATATCAGCTGGTAACTGGTAGGATATCTTCTGGTTACTGGTAGGATATCAGCTGGTGACTGGTAGGATATCAGCTGGCGACTGGTAGGATATCAGCTGGATATCAGCTGGTAACTGGTAGGATATCTGCTGGTAACTGGTAGGATATCAACTGGTAACTGGTAGGATATCAACTGGTGATGGGTGGGAAATCAGCTGGTGACTGGTAGGATATTAGCTGGATATCAGCTGGTGACTGGTAGGATATCAGCTGGTGACTGGTAGGATATCATCTGGTAACTGGTAGGATATTAGCTGGTAACTGGTAGGATATCAGCTGGTGACTGGTAGGATATCAGCTGGATATCAGTTGGTGACTGGTAGATATCAGCTGGTAACTGATAGGATATCAGCTGGTGACTGGTAGGATATCAGCTGGTAACTGGTAGGATATCAGCTGGTGACTGGTAGGATATCAGTTGGTAACTGGTAGGATATCAGCTGGTGACTGGTAGGATATCAGCTGGCGACTGGTAGGATATCTGCTGGTAACTGGTAGGATATCAGCTGGTAACTGGTAGGATATCAACTGGTGATGGGTGGGAAATCAGCTGGTGACTGGTAGGATATTAGCTGGATATCAGCTGGTGACTGGAAGGATATAAGCTGGTGACTGGTAGGATATCAGCTGGTAACTGGTAGGATATCAACTGGTGATGGGTGGGATATCAGCTGGTGACTGGTAGATATCAGCTGGTGACTGGTAGATATTAGCTGGTGACTGGTAGGATATCAGCTGTTGACTGGTAGGATATCAGCAGGATATCAGCTGGTAACTGGTAGGATATCAGTTGGTGACTGGTAGATATCAGCTGGTAACTGATAGGATATCAGCTGGTGACTGGTAGGATATCAGCTGGTAACTGATAGGATATCAGCTGATGACTGGTAGGATATCAGCTGGATATCAGCTGGTAAGTGGTAGGATATCAGCTGGTGACTGGTAAGATATCAGCTGGTAACTGGTAGGATATCAGCTGTATATCAGCTGGTGACTGGTAGGATATCAGCTGGTAACTGGTAGGATATAAGCTGGTGACTGGTAGGGTATATGCTGGATATCAGCTGGTAGCTGGTAGGATATCAGCTGGTGACTGGTAGGATATCAGCTGGTGACTGGTAGGATATCCTCTGGTAACTGGTAGGATATCAGCTGGTAACTGGTAGGATATCTTCTGGTTACTGGTAGGATATCAGCTGGTGACTGGTAGGATATCAGCTGGCGACTGGTAGGATATCAGCTGGATATCAGCTGGTAACTGGTAGGATATCAGCTGGTGACTGGTAGGATATCAGCAGGATATCAGCTGGTAACTGGTAGGATATCAGTTGGTGACTGGTAGATATCAGCTGGTAACTGATAGGATATCAGCTGGTGACTGGTAGGATATCAGCTGGTAACTGATAGGATATCAGCTGGTGACTGGTAGGATATCAGCTGGTGACTGGTAGGATATCAGCTGGATATCAGCTGGTAACTGGTAGGATATAAGCTGGTGACTGGTAGGATATCAGCTGGATATCAGCTGGTGACTGGTAGGATATCAGCTGGTGACTGGTAGGATATCAGCTGGATATCAGCTGGTGACTGGTAGGATATCAGCTGGTGACTGGTAGGATATCAGCTGGTGACTGGTAGGATATCAGCTGGATATTAGCTGGTAACTGGTAGGATATCAGCTGGTGACTGGTAGGATATCAGCTGTATATCAGCTGGTGACTGGAAGGATATCAGCTGGTGATTGGTAAGATATCAGCTGGATATCAGCTGGTAACTGGTAGGATATTAACTGGTAACTGATAGGATATCAGCTGGTGACTGGTAGGATATCAGCTGGATATCAGTTGGTGACTGGTAGATATCAGCTGGTAACTGATAGGATATCAGCTGGTGACTGGTAGGATATCAGCTGGTAACTGGTAGGATATCAGCTGGTGACTGGTAGGATATCAGTTGGTAACTGGTAGGATATCAGCTGGTGACTGGTAGGATATCAGCTGGTGACTGGTAGGATATCAGCTGGATATCAGCTGGTAACTGGTAGGATATCTGCTGGTAACTGGTAGGATATCAGCTGGTAACTGGTAGGATATCAACTGGTGATGGGTGGGAAATCAGCTGGTGACTGGTACGATATTAGCTGGATATCAGCTGGTGACTGGTAGGATATCAGCTGGTGACTGGTAGGATATCAGCTGGTAACTGGTAGGATATCAACTGGTGATGGGTGGGATATCAGCTGGTGACTGGTAGATATCAGCTGGTGACTGGTAGATATCAGCTGGTGACTGGTAGGATATCAGCTGGTGACTGGAAGGATATCAGCAGGATATCAGCTGGTAACTGGTAGGATATCAGTTGGTAACTGGTAGGATATCAGCTGGTGACTGGTAGGATATCAGCTGGCGACTGGTAGGATATCTGCTGGTAACTGGTAGGATATCAGCTGGTAACTGGTAGGATATCAACTGGTGATGGGTGGGAAATCAGCTGGTGACTGGTAGGATATTAGCTGGATATCAGCTGGTGACTGGAAGGATATAAGCTGGTGACTGGTAGGATATCAGCTGGTAACTGGTAGGATATCAACTGGTGATGGGTGGGATATCAGCTGGTGACTGGTAGATATCAGCTGGTGACTGGTAGATATTAGCTGGTGACTGGTAGGATATCAGCTGTTGACTGGTAGGATATCAGCAGGATATCAGCTGGTAACTGGTAGGATATCAGTTGGTGACTGGTAGATATCAGCTGGTAACTGATAGGATATCAGCTGGTGACTGGTAGGATATCAGCTGGTAACTGATAGGATATCAGCTGGTGACTGGTAGGATATCAGCTGGTGACTGGTAGGATATCAGCTGGATATCAGCTGGTAACTGGTAGGATATAAGCTGGTGACTGGTAGGATATCAGCTGGATATCAGCTGGTAACTGGTAGGATATCAGCTGGTGACTGGTAGGATATCAGCTGGATATCAGCTGGTGACTGGTAGGATATCAGCTGGTGACTGGTAGGATATCAGCTGGTGACTGGTAGGATATCAGCTGGATATTAGCTGGTAACTGGTAGGATATCAGCTGGTGACTGGTAGGATATCAGCTGGATATCAGCTGGTGACTGGAAGGATATCAGCTGGTGATTGGTAAGATATCAGCTGGATATCAGCTGGTAACTGGTAGGATATTAGCTGGTAACTGATAGGATATCAGCTGGTGACTGGTAGGATATCAGCTGGATATCAGTTGGTGACTGGTAGATATCAGCTGGTAACTGATAGGATATCAGCTGGTGACTGGTAGGATATCAGCTGGTAACTGGTAGGATATCAGCTGGTGACTGGTAGGATATCAGTTGGTAACTGGTAGGATATCAGCTGGTGACTGGTAGGATATCAGCTGGTGACTGGTAGGATATCAGCTGGATATCAGCTGGTAACTGGTAGGATATCTGCTGGTAACTGGTAGGATATCAGCTGGTAACTGGTAGGATATCAACTGGTGATGGGTGGGAAATCAGCTGGTGACTGGTAGGATATTAGCTGGATATCAGCTGGTGACTGGTAGGATATCAGCTGGTGACTGGTAGGATATCAGCTGGTGACTGGTAGGATATCAGCTGGTGACTGGTAGGATATCAGCTTGTAACTGGTAGGATATCAACTGGTGATGGGTGGGATATCAGCTGGTGACTGGTAGATATCAGCTGGTGACTGGTAGATATCAGCTGGTGACTGGTAGGATATCAGCTGGTGACTGGTAGGATATCAGCTGGTGACTGGTAGGATATCAGCTGGATATCAGTTGGTGACTGGTAGATATCAGCTGGTAACTGATAGGATATCAGCTGGTGACTGGTAGGATATCAGCTGGTAACTGATAGGATATCAGCTGGTGACTGGTAGGATATCAGCTGGATATCAGCTGGTAACTGGTAGGATATCAGCTGGTGACTGGTAAGATATCAGCTGGTAACTGGTAGGATATCAGCTGTATATCAGCTGGTGACTGGTAGGATATCAGCTGGTAACTGGTAGGATATAAGCTGGTGACTGGTAGGGTATATGCTGGATATCAGCTGGTAGCTGGTAGGATATCAGCTGGTGACTGGTAGGATATCAGCTGGTGACTGGTAGGATATCCTCTGGTAACTGGTAGGATATCAGCTGGTAACTGGTAGGATATCTTCTGGTTACTGGTAGGATATCAGCTGGTGACTGGTAGGATATCAGCTGGCGACTGGTAGGATATCAGCTGGATATCAGCTGGTAACTGGTAGGATATCTGCTGGTAACTGGTAGGATATCAGCTGGTAACTGGTAGGATATCAACTGGTGATGGGTGGGAAATCAGCTTGTGACTGGTAGGATATTAGCTGGATATCAGCTGGTGACTGGTAGGATATCAGCTGGTGACTGGTAGGATATCATCTGGTAACTGGTAGGATATTAGCTGGTAACTGGTAGGATATCAGCTGGTGACTGGTAGGATATCAGCTGGATATCAGTTGGTGACTGGTAGATATCAGCTGGTAACTGATAGGATATCAGCTGGTGACTGGTAGGATATCAGCTGGTAACTGGTAGGATATCAGCTGGTGACTGATAGGATATCAGTTGGTAACTGGTAGGATATCAGCTGGTGACTGGTAGGATATCAGCTGGCGACTGGTAGGATATCAGCTGGATATCAGCTGGTAACTGGTAGGATATCTGCTGGAAACTGGTAGGATATCAGCTGGTAACTGGTAGGATATCAACTGGTGATGGGTGGGAAATCAGCTGGTGACTGGTACGATATTAGCTGGATATCAGCTGGTGACTGGTAGGATATCAGCTGGTGACTGGTAGGATATCAGCTGGTAACTGGTAGGATATCAACTGGTGATGGGTGGGATATCAGCTGGTGACTGGTAGATATCAGCTGGTGACTGGTAGATATCAGCTGGTGACTGGTAGGATATCAGCTGGTGACTGGTAGGATATCAGCAGGATATCAACTGGTAACTGGTAGGATATCAGTTGGTGACTGGTAGATATCAGCTGGTAACTGATAGGATATCAGCTGGTGACTGGTAGGATATCAGCTGGTAACTGATAGGATATCAGCTGGTGACTGGTAGGATATCAGCTGGTGACTGGTAGGATATCAGCTGGATATCAGCTGGTAACTGGTAGGATATAAGCTGGTGACTGGTAGGATATCAGCTGGATATCAGCTGGTAACTGGTAGGATATCAGCTGGTGACTGGTAGGATATCAGCTGGATATCAGCTGGTGACTGGTAGGATATCAGCTGGTGACTGTCAGGATATCAGCTGGTGACTGGTAGGATATCAGCTGGATATTAGCTGGTAACTGGTAGGATATCAGCTGGTGACTGGTAGGATATCAGCTGTATATCAGCTGGTGACTGGAAGGATATCAGCTGGTGATTGGTAAGATATCAGCTGGATATCAGCTGGTAACTGGTAGGATATTAGCTGGTAACTGATAGGATATCAGCTGGTGACTGGTAGGATATCAGCTGGATATCAGTTGGTGACTGGTAGATATCAGCTGGTAACTGATAGGATATCAGCTGGTGACTGGTAGGATATCAGCTGGTAACTGGTAGGATATCAGCTGGTGACTGGTAGGATATCAGTTGGTAACTGGTAGGATATCAGCTGGTGACTGGTAGGATATCAGCTGGTGACTGGTAGGATATCAGCTGCATATCAGCTGGTAACTGGTAGGATATCTGCTGGTAACTGGTAGGATATCAGCTGGTAACTGGTAGGATATCAACTGGTGATGGGTGGGAAATCAGCTGGTGACTGGTAGGATATTAGCTGGATATCAGCTGGTGACTGGTAGGATATCAGCTGGTGACTGGTAGGATATCAGCTGGTGACTGGTAGGATATCAGCTGGTGACTGGTAGGATATCAGCTGGTAACTGGTAGGATATCAACTGGTGATGGGTGGGATATCAGCTGGTGACTGGTAGATATCAGCTGGTGACTGGTAGATATCAGCTGGTGACTGGTAGGATATCAGCTGGTGACTGGTAGGATATAAGCTGGTGACTGGTAGGATATCAGCTGGATATCAGTTGGTGACTGGTAGATATCAGCTGGTAACTGATAGGATATCAGCTGGTGACTGGTAGGATATCAGCTGGTAACTGGTAGGATATCAGCTGGTGACTGGTAGGACATCAGTTGGTAACTGGTAGGATATCAGCTGGTAACTGGTAGGATATTAGCTGGTGACTGGTTGGATATCAGCTGGATATCAGTTGGTGACTGGTAGATATCAGCTGGTAACTGATAGGATATCAGCTGGTGACTGGTAGGATATCAGCTGGTAACTGGTAGGATATCAGCTGGTAACTTGTAGGATATCAACTGGTGATGGGTGGGATATCAGCTGGTGACTGGTAGATATCAGCTGGTGACTGGTAGATATTAGCTGGTGACTGGTAGGATATCAGCTGTTGACTGGTAGGATATCAGCAGGATATCAGCTGGTAACTGGTAAGATATCAGTTGGTGACTGGTAAGATATCAGCTGGTAACTGGTAGGATATCAGCTGTATATCAGCTGGTGACTGGTAGGATATCAGCTGGTAACTGGTAGGATATAAGCTGGTGACTGGTAGGGTATATGCTGGATATCAGCTGGTAGCTGGTAGGATATCAGCTGGTGACTGGTAGGATATCAGCTGGTGACTGGTAGGATATCCTCTGGTAACTGGTAGGATATCAGCTGGTAACTGGTAGGATATCTTCTGGTTACTGGTAGGATATCATCTGGTGACTGGTAGGATATCAGCTGGCGACTGGTAGGATATCAGCTGGATATCAGCTGGTAACTGGTAGGATATCTGCTGGTAACTGGTAGGATATCAGCTGGTAACTGGTAGGATATCAACTGGTGATGGGTGGGAAATCAGCTGGTGACTGGTAGGATATTAGCTGGATATCAGCTGGTGACTGGTAGGATATCAGCTGGTGACTGGTAGGATATCAGCTGGTAACTGGTAGGATATCAACTGGTGATGGGTGGGATATCAGCTGGTGACTGGTAGATATCAGCTGGTGACTGGTAGATATCAGCTGGTGACTGGTAGGATATCAGCTGGTGACTGGAAGGATATCAGCAGGATATCAGCTGGTAACTGGTAGGATATCAGTTGGTGACTGGTAGATATCAGCTGGTAACTGATAGGATATCAGCTGGTGACTGGTAGGATATCAGCTGGTAACTGATAGGATATCAGCTGGTGACTGGTAGGATATCAGCTGGTCACTGGTAGGATATCAGCTGGATATCAGCTGGTAACTGGTAGGATATAAGCTGGTGACTGGTAGGATATCAGCTGGATATCAGCTGGTAACTGGTAGGATATCAGCTGGTGACTGGTAGGATATCAGCTGGATATCAGCTGGTTACTGGTAGGATATCAGCTGGTGACTGGTAGGATATCAGCTGGTGACTGGTAGGATATCAGCTGGATATTAGCTGGTAACTGGTAGGATATCAGCTGGTGACTGGTAGGATATCAGCTGGATATCAGCTGGTGACTGGAAGGATATCAGCTGGTGATTGGTAAGATATCAGCTGGATATCAGCTGGTAACTGGTAGGATATTAGCTGGTAACTGATAGGATATCAGCTGGTGACTGGTAGGATATCAGCTGGATATCAGTTGGTGACTGGTAGATATCAGCTGGTAACTGATAGGATATCAGCTGGTGACTGGTAGGATATCAGCTGGTAACTGGTAGGATATCAGCTGGTGACTGGTAGGATATCAGTTGGTAACTGGTAGGATATCAGCTGGTGACTGGTAGGATATCAGCTGGTGACTGGTAGGATATCAGCTGGATATCAGCTGGTAACTGGTAGGATATCTGCTGGTAACTGGTAGGATATCAGCTGGTAACTGGTAGGATATCAACTGGTGATGGGTGGGAAATCAGCTGGTGACTGGTACGATATTAGCTGGATATCAGCTGGTGACTGGTAGGATATCAGCTGGTGACTGGTAGGATATCAGCTGGTAACTGGTAGGATATCAACTGGTGATGGGTGGGATATCAGCTGGTGACTGGTAGATATCAGCTGGTGACTGGTAGATATCAGCTGGTGACTGGTAGGATATCAGCTGGTGACTGGAAGGATATCAGCAGGATATCAGCTGGTAACTGGTAGGATATCAGTTGGTAACTGGTAGGATATCAGCTGGTGACTGGTAGGATATCAGCTGGCGACTGGTAGGATATCTGCTGGTAACTGGTAGGATATCAGCTGGTAACTGGTAGGATATCAACTGGTGATGGGTGGGAAATCAGCTGGTGACTGGTAGGATATTAGCTGGATATCAGCTGGTGACTGGAAGGATATAAGCTGGTGACTGGTAGGATATCAGCTGGTAACTGGTAGGATATCAACTGGTGATGGGTGGGATATCAGCTGGTGACTGGTAGAGATCAGCTGGTGACTGGTAGATATTAGCTGGTGACTGGTAGGATATCAGCTGTTGACTGGTAGGATATCAGCAGGATATCAGCTGGTAACTGGTAGGATATCAGTTGGTGACTGGTAGATATCAGCTGGTAACTGATAGGATATCAGCTGGTGACTGGTAGGATATCAGCTGGTAACTGATAGGATATCAGCTGGTGACTGGTAGGATATCAGCTGGTGACTGGTAGGATATCAGCTGGATATCAGCTGGTAACTGGTAGGATATAAGCTGGTGACTGGTAGGATATCAGCTGGATATCAGCTGGTAACTGGTAGGATATCAGCTGGTGACTGGTAGGATATCAGCTGGATATCAGCTGGTGACTGGTAGGATATCAGCTGGTGACTGGTAGGATATCAGCTGGTGACTGGTAGGATATCAGCTGGATATTAGCTGGTAACTGGTAGGATATCAGCTGGTGACTGGTAGGATATCAGCTGGATATCAGCTGGTGACTGGAAGGATATCAGCTGGTGATTGGTAAGATATCAGCTGGATATCAGCTGGTAACTGGTAGGATATTTGCTGGTAACTGATAGGATATCAGCTGGTGACTGGTAGGATATCAGCTGGATATCAGTTGGTGACTGGTAGATATCAGCTGGTAACTGATAGGATATCAGCTGGTGACTGGTAGGATATCAGCTGGTAACTGGTAGGATATCAGCTGGTGACTGGTAGGATATCAGTTGGTAACTGGTAGGATATCAGCTGGTGACTGGTAGGATATCAGCTGGTGACTGGTAGGATATCAGCTGGATATCAGCTGGTAACTGGTAGGATATCTGCTGGTAACTGGTAGGATATCAGCTGGTAACTGGTAGGATATCAACTGGTGATGGGTGGGAAATCAGCTGGTGACTGGTAGGATATTAGCTGGATATCAGCTGGTGACTGGTAGGATATCAGCTGGTGACTGGTAGGATATCAGCTGGTGACTGGTAGGATATCAGCTGGTGACTGGTAGGATATCAGCTTGTAACTGGTAGGATATCAACTGGTGATGGGTGGGATATCAGCTGGTGACTGGTAGATATCAGCTGGTGACTGGTAGATATCAGCTGGTGACTGGTAGGATATCAGCTGGTGACTGGTAGGATATCAGCTGGTGACTGGTAGGATATCAGCTGGATATCAGTTGGTGACTGGTAGATATCAGCTGGTAACTGATAGGATATCAGCTGGTGACTGGTAGGATATCAGCTGGTAACTGATAGGATATCAGCTGGTGACTGGTAGGATATCAGCTGGATATCAGCTGGTAACTGGTAGGATATCAGCTGGTGACTGGTAAGATATCAGCTGGTAACTGGTAGGATATCAGCTGTATATCAGCTGGTGACTGGTAGGATATCAGCTGGTAACTGGTAGGATATAAGCTGGTGACTGGTAGGGTATATGCTGGATATCAGCTGGTAGCTGGTAGGATATCAGCTGGTGACTGGTAGGATATCAGCTGGTGACTGGTAGGATATCCTCTGGTAACTGGTAGGATATCAGCTGGTAACTGGTAGGATATCTTCTGGTTACTGGTAGGATATCAGCTGGTGACTGGTAGGATATCAGCTGGCGACTGGTAGGATATCAGCTGGATATCAGCTGGTAACTGGTAGGATATCTGCTGGTAACTGGTAGGATATCAGCTGGTAACTGGTAGGATATCAACTGGTGATGGGTGGGAAATCAGCTGGTGACTGGTAGGATATTAGCTGGATATCAGCTGGTGACTGGTAGGATATCAGCTGGTGACTGGTAGGATATCATCTGGTAACTGGTAGGATATTAGCTGGTAACTGGTAGGATATCAGCTGGTGACTGGTAGGATATCAGCTGGATATCAGTTGGTGACTGGTAGATATCAGCTGGTAACTGATAGGATATCAGCTGGTGACTGGTAGGATATCAGCTGGTAACTGGTAGGATATCAGCTGGTGACTGATAGGATATCAGTTGGTAACTGGTAGGATATCAGCTGGTGACTGGTAGGATATCAGCTGGCGACTGGTAGGATATCAGCTGGATATCAGCTGGTAACTGGTAGGATATCTGCTGGAAACTGGTAGGATATCAGCTGGTAACTGGTAGGATATCAACTGGTGATGGGTGGGAAATCAGCTGGTGACTGGTACGATATTAGCTGGATATCAGCTGGTGACTGGTAGGATATCAGCTGGTGACTGGTAGGATATCAGCTGGTAACTGGTAGGATATCAACTGGTGATGGGTGGGATATCAGCTGGTGACTGGTAGATATCAGCTGGTGACTGGTAGATATCAGCTGGTGACTGGTAGGATATCAGCTGGTGACTGGTAGGATATCAGCAGGATATCAGCTGGTAACTGGTAGGATATCAGTTGGTGACTGGTAGATATCAGCTGGTAACTGATAGGATATCAGCTGGTGACTGGTAGGATATCAGCTGGTAACTGATAGGATATCAGCTGGTGACTGGTAGGATATCAGCTGGTGACTGGTAGGATATCAGCTGGATATCAGCTGGTAACTGGTAGGATATAAGCTGGTGACTGGTAGGATATCAGCTGGATATCAGCTGGTAACTGGTAGGATATCAGCTGGTGACTGGTAGGATATCAGCTGGATATCAGCTGGTGACTGGTAGGATATCAGCTGGTGACTGGTAGGATATCAGCTGGTGACTGGTAGGATATCAGCTGGATATTAGCTGGTAACTGGTAGGATATCAGCTGGTGACTGGTAGGATATCAGCTGTATATCAGCTGGTGACTGGAAGGATATCAGCTGGTGATTGGTAAGATATCAGCTGGATATCAGCTGGTAACTGGTAGGATATTAGCTGGTAACTGATAGGATATCAGCTGGTGACTGGTAGGATATCAGCTGGATATCAGTTGGTGACTGGTAGATATCAGCTGGTAACTGATAGGATATCAGCTGGTGACTGGTAGGATATCAGCTGGTAACTGGTAGGATATCAGCTGGTGACTGGTAGGATATCAGTTGGTAACTGGTAGGATATCAGCTGGTGACTGGTAGGATATCAGCTGGTGACTGGTAGGATATCAGCTGCATATCAGCTGGTAACTGGTAGGATATCTGCTGGTAACTGGTAGGATATCAGCTGGTAACTGGTAGGATATCAACTGGTGATGGGTGGGAAATCAGCTGGTGACTGGTAGGATATTAGCTGGATATCAGCTGGTGACTGGTAGGATATCAGCTGGTGACTGGTAGGATATCAGCTGGTGACTGGTAGGATATCAGCTGGTGACTGGTAGGATATCAGCTGGTGACTGGTAGGATATCAGCTGGTAACTGGTAGGATATCAACTGGTGATGGGTGGGATATCAGCTGGTGACTGGTAGATATCAGCTGGTGACTGGTAGATATCAGCTGGTGACTGGTAGGATATCAGCTGGTGACTGGTAGGATATCAGCTGGTGACTGGTAGGATATCAGCTGGTGATTGGTAGGATATCAGCTGGTAACTGGTAGGATATCAGCTGGTGACTGGTAGGATATCAGCTGGATATCAGCTGGTGACTGGTAGGATATCAGCTGGTGACTGGTAGGATATCAGCTGGTGACTGGTAGGATATCAGCTGGATATTAGCTGGTAACTGGTAGGATATCAGCTGGTGACTGGTAGGATATCAGCTGTATATCAGCTGGTGACTGGAAGGATATCAGCTGGTGATTGGTAAGATATCAGCTGGATATCAGCTGGTAACTGGTAGGATATTAGCTGGTAACTGATAGGATATCAGCTGGTGACTGGTAGGATATCAGCTGGATATCAGTTGGTGACTGGTAGATATCAGCTGGTAACTGATAGGATATCAGCTGGTGACTGGTAGGATATCAGCTGGTAACTGGTAGGATATCAGCTGGTGACTGGTAGGATATCAGTTGGTAACTGGTAGGATATCAGCTGGTGACTGGTAGGATATCAGCTGGTGACTGGTAGGATATCAGCTGCATATCAGCTGGTAACTGGTAGGATATCTGCTGGTAACTGGTAGGATATCAGCTGGTAACTGGTAGGATATCAACTGGTGATGGGTGGGAAATCAGCTGGTGACTGGTAGGATATTAGCTGGATATCAGCTGGTGACTGGTAGGATATCAGCTGGTGACTGGTAGGATATCAGCTGGTGACTGGTAGGATATCAGCTGGTGACTGGTAGGATATCAGCTGGTGACTGGTAGGATATCAGCTGGTAACTGGTAGGATATCAACTGGTGATGGGTGGGATATCAGCTGGTGACTGGTAGATATCAGCTGGTGACTGGTAGATATCAGCTGGTGACTGGTAGGATATCAGCTGGTGACTGGTAGGATATCAGCTGGTGACTGGTAGGATATCAGCTGGATATCAGTTGGTGACTGGTAGATATCAGCTGGTAACTGATAGGATATCAGCTGGTGATTGGTAGGATATCAGCTGGTAACTGGTAGGATATCAGCTGGTGACTGGTAGGACATCAGTTGGTAACTGGTAGGATATCAGCTGGTAACTGGTAGGATATTAGCTGGTGACTGGTTGGATATCAGCTGGATATCAGTTGGTGACTGGTAGATATCAGCTGGTAACTGATAGGATATCAGCTGGTGACTGGTAGGATATCAGCTGGTAACTGGTAGGATATCAGCTGGTAACTTGTAGGATATCAACTGGTGATGGGTGGGATATCAGCTGGTGACTGGTAGATATCAGCTGGTGACTGGTAGATATTAGCTGGTGACTGGTAGGATATCAGCTGTTGACTGGTAGGATATCAGCAGGATATCAGCTGGTAACTGGTAGGATATCAGTTGGTGACTGGTAGATATCAGCTGGTAACTGATAGGATATCAGCTGGTGACTGGTAGGATATCAGCTGGTAACTGATAGGATATCAGCTGATGACTGGTAGGATATCAGCTGGATATCAGCTGGTAACTGGTAGGATATCAGCTGGTGACTGGTAAGATATCAGCTGGTAACTGGTAGGATATCAGCTGTATATCAGCTGGTGACTGGTAGGATATCAGCTGGTAACTGGTAGGATATAAGCTGGTGACTGGTAGGGTATATGCTGGATATCAGCTGGTAGCTGGTAGGATATCAGCTGGTGACTGGTAGGATATCAGCTGGTGACTGGTAGGATATCCTCTGGTAACTGGTAGGATATCAGCTGGTAACTGGTAGGATATCTTCTGGTTACTGGTAGGATATCAGCTGGTGACTGGTAGGATATCAGCTGGCGACTGGTAGGATATCAGCTGGATATCAGCTGGTAACTGGTAGGATATCTGCTGGTAACTGGTAGGATATCAGCTGGTAACTGGTAGGATATCAACTGGTGATGGGTGGGAAATCAGCTGGTGACTGGTAGGATATTAGCTGGATATCAGCTGGTGACTGGTAGGATATCAGCTGGTGACTGGTAGGATATCAGCTGGTAACTGGTAGGATATCAACTGGTGATGGGTGGGATATCAGCTGGTGACTGGTAGATATCAGCTGGTGACTGGTAGATATCAGCTGGTGACTGGTAGGATATCAGCTGGTGACTGGAAGGATATCAGCAGGATATCAGCTGGTAACTGGTAGGATATCAGTTGGTGACTGGTAGATATCAGCTGGTAACTGATAGGATATCAGCTGGTGACTGGTAGGATATCAGCTGGTAACTGATAGGATATCAGCTGGTGACTGGTAGGATATCAGCTGGTGACTGGTAGGATATCAGCTGGATATCAGCTGGTAACTGGTAGGATATCAGCTGGTGACTGGTAGGATATCAGCTGGATATCAGCTGGTTACTGGTAGGATATCAGCTGGTGACTGGTAGGATATCAGCTGGTGACTGGTAGGATATCAGCTGGATTTTAGCTGGTAACTGGTAGGATATCAGCTGGTGACTGGTAGGATATCAGCTGGATATCAGCTGGTGACTGGAAGGATATCAGCTGGTGATTGGTAAGATATCAGCTGGATATCAGCTGGTAACTGGTAGGATATTAGCTGGTAACTGATAGGATATCAGCTGGTGACTGGTAGGATATCAGCTGGATATCAGTTGGTGACTGGTAGATATCAGCTGGTAACTGATAGGATATCAGCTGGTGACTGGTAGGATATCAGCTGGTAACTGGTAGGATATCAGCTGGTGACTGGTAGGATATCAGTTGGTAACTGGTAGGATATCAGCTGGTGACTGGTAGGATATCAGCTGGTGACTGGTAGGATATCAGCTGGTGACTGGTAGGATATCAGCTGTTGACTGGTAGGATATCAGCAGGATATCAGCTGGTAACTGGTAGGATATCAGTTGGTGACTGGTAGATATCAGCTGGTAACTGATAGGATATCAGCTGGTGACTGGTAGGATATCAGCTGGTAACTGATAGGATATCAGCTGATGACTGGTAGGATATCAGCTGGATATCAGCTGGTAACTGGTAGGATATCAGCTGGTGACTGGTAAGATATCAGCTGGTAACTGGTAGGATATCAGCTGTATATCAGCTGGTGACTGGTAGGATATCAGCTGGTAACTGGTAGGATATAAGCTGGTGACTGGTAGGGTATATGCTGGATATCAGCTGGTAGCTGGTAGGATATCAGCTGGTGACTGGTAGGATATCAGCTGGTGACTGGTAGGATATCCTCTGGTAACTGGTAGGATATCAGCTGGTAACTGGTAGGATATCTTCTGGTTACTGGTAGGATATCAGCTGGTGACTGGTAGGATATCAGCTGGCGACTGGTAGGATATCAGCTGGATATCAGCTGGTAACTGGTAGGATATCTGCTGGTAACTGGTAGGATATCAGCTGGTAACTGGTAGGATATCAACTGGTGATGGGTGGGAAATCAGCTGGTGACTGGTAGGATATTAGCTGGATATCAGCTGGTAACTGGTAGGATATCAGCTGGTGACTGGTAGGATATCAGCTGGTAACTGGTAGGATATCAACTGGTGATGGGTGGGATATCAGCTGGTGACTGGTAGATATCAGCTGGTGACTGGTAGATATCAGCTGGTGACTGGTAGGATATCAGCTGGTGACTGGAAGGATATCAGCAGGATATCAGCTGGTAACTGGTAGGATATCAGTTGGTGACTGGTAGATATCAGCTGGTAACTGATAGGATATCAGCTGGTGACTGGTAGGATATCAGCTGGTAACTGATAGGATATCAGCTGGTGACTGGTAGGATATCAGCTGGTCACTGGTAGGATATCAGCTGGATATCAGCTGGTAACTGGTAGGATATAAGCTGGTGACTGGTAGGATATCAGCTGGATATCAGCTGGTAACTGGTAGGATATCAGCTGGTGACTGGTAGGATATCAGCTGGATATCAGCTGGTTACTGGTAGGATATCAGCTGGTGACTGGTAGGATATCAGCTGGTGACTGGTAGGATATCAGCTGGATATTAGCTGGTAACTGGTAGGATATCAGCTGGTGACTGGTAGGATATCAGCTGGATATCAGCTGGTGACTGGAAGGATATCAGCTGGTGATTGGTAAGATATCAGCTGGATATCAGCTGGTAACTGGTAGGATATTAGCTGGTAACTGATAGGATATCAGCTGGTGACTGGTAGGATATCAGCTGGATATCAGTTGGTGACTGGTAGATATCAGCTGGTAACTGATAGGATATCAGCTGGTGACTGGTAGGATATCAGCTGGTAACTGGTAGGATATCAGCTGGTGACTGGTAGGATATCAGTTGGTAACTGGTAGGATATCAGCTGGTGACTGGTAGGATATCAGCTGGTGACTGGTAGGATATCAGCTGGATATCAGCTGGTAACTGGTAGGATATCTGCTGGTAACTGGTAGGATATCAGCTGGTAACTGGTAGGATATCAACTGGTGATGGGTGGGAAATCAGCTGGTGACTGGTAGGATATTAGCTGGATATCAGCTGGTGACTGGTAGGATATCAGCTGGTGACTGGTAGGATATCAGCTGGTGACTGGTAGGATATCAGCTGGTGACTGGTAGGATATCAGCTGGTGACTGGTAGGATATCAGCTGGTGACTGGTAGGATATCAGCTTGTAACTGGTAGGATATCAACTGGTGATGGGTGGGATATCAGCTGGTGACTGGTAGATATCAGCTGGTGACTGGTAGATATCAGCTGGTGACTGGTAGGATATCAGCTGGTGACTGGTAGGATATCAGCTGGTGACTGGTAGGATATCAGCTGGATATCAGTTGGTGACTGGTAGATATCAGCTGGTAACTGATAGGATATCAGCTGGTGACTGGTAGGATATCAGCTGGTAACTGATAGGATATCAGCTGGTGACTGGTAGGATATCAGCTGGATATCAGCTGGTAACTGGTAGGATATCAGCTGGTGACTGGTAAGATATCAGCTGGTAACTGGTAGGATATCAGCTGTATATCAGCTGGTGACTGGTAGGATATCAGCTGGTAACTGGTAGGATATAAGCTGGTGACTGGTAGGGTATATGCTGGATATCAGCTGGTAGCTGGTAGGATATCAGCTGGTGACTGGTAGGATATCAGCTGGTGACTGGTAGGATATCCTCTGGTAACTGGTAGGATATCAGCTGGTAACTGGTAGGATATCTTCTGGTTACTGGTAGGATATCAGCTGGTGACTGGTAGGATATCAGCTGGTGACTGGTAGGATATCAGCTGGATATAAGCTGGTAACTGGTAGGATATCTGCTGGTAACTGGTAGGATATCAGCTGGCAACTGGTAGGATATCAACTGGTGATGGGTGGGAAATCAGCTGGTGACTGGTAGGATATTAGCTGGATATCACCTGGTGACTGGTAGGATATCAGCTGGTGACTGGTAGGATATCATCTGGTAACTGGTAGGATATTAGCTGGTAACTGGTAGGATATCAGCTGGTGACTGGTAGGATATCAGCTGGATATCAGTTGGTGACTGGTAGATATCAGCTGGTAACTGATAGGATATCAGCTGGTGACTGGTAGGATATCAGCTGGTAACTGGTAGGATATCAGCTGGTGACTGATAGGATATCAGTTGGTAACTAGTAGGATATCAGCTGGTGACTGGTAGGATATCAGCTGGCGACTGGTAGGATATCAGCTGGATATCAGCTGGTAACTGGTAGGATATCTGCTGGAAACTGGTAGGATATCAGCTGGTAACTGGTAGGATATCAACTGGTGATGGGTGGGAAATCAGCTGGTGACTGGTACGATATTAGCTGGATATCAGCTGGTGACTGGTAGGATATCAGCTGGTGACTGGTAGGATATCAGCTGGTAACTGGTAGGATATCAACTGGTGATGGGTGGGATATCAGCTGGTGACTGGTAGATATCAGCTGGTGACTGGTAGATATCAGCTGGTGACTGGTAGGATATCAGCTGGTGACTGGTAGGATATCAGCAGGATATCAGCTGGTAACTGGTAGGATAT
Organism: Aulostomus chinensis; assembly: GCF_037954235.1. Lineage (NCBI taxonomy): Eukaryota > Metazoa > Chordata > Actinopteri > Syngnathiformes > Aulostomidae > Aulostomus > Aulostomus chinensis. The sequence continues at coordinate 24,671,155 of NC_141340.1, read as the reverse complement.
CAGCTGGTGACTGGTAGATATCAGCTGGTAACTGATAGGATATCAGCTGGTGACTGGTAGGATATCAGCTGGTAACTGATAGGATATCAGCTGGTGACTGGTAGGATATCAGCTGGTGACTGGTAGGATATCAGATGGATATCAGCTGGTAACTGGTAGGATATAAGCTGGTGACTGGTAGGATATCAGCTGGATATCAGCTGGTAACTGGTAGGATATCAGCTGGTGACTGGTAGGATATCAGCTGGATATCAGCTGGTGACTGGTAGGATATCAGCTGGTGACTGGTAGGATATCAGCTGGTGACTGGTAGGATATCAGCTGGATATTAGCTGGTAACTGGTAGGATATCAGCTGGTGACTGGTAGGATATCAGCTGGATATCAGCTGGTGACTGGAAGGATATCAGCTGGTGATTGGTAAGATATCAGCTGGATATCAGCTGGTAACTGGTAGGATATTAGCTGGTAACTGATAGGATATCAGCTGGTGACTGGTAGGATATCAGCTGGATATCAGTTGGTGACTGGTAGATATCAGCTGGTAACTGATAGGATATCAGCTGGTGACAAGTAGGATATCAGCTGGTAACTGGTAGGATATCAGCTGGTGACTGGTAGGATATCAGTTGGTAACTGGTAGGATATCAGCTGGTGACTGGTAGGATATCAGCTGGTAACTGGTAGGATATCAACTGGTGATGGGTGGGAACTCAGCTGGTGACTGGTAGGATATTAGCTGGATATCAGCTGGTGACTGGTAGGATATCAGCTGGTGACTGGTAGGATATCAGCTGGTGACTGGTAGGATATCAGCTGGTGACTGGTAGGATATCAGCTGGTAACTGGTAGGATATCAACTGGTGATGGGTGGGATATCAGCTGGTGACTGGTAGATATCAGCTGGTGACTGGTAGATATCAGCTGGTGACTGGTAGGATATCAGCTGGTGACTGGTAGGATATCAGCTGGTGACTAGTAGGATATCAGCTGGATATCAGTTGGTGACTGGTAGATATCAGCTGGTAACTGATAGGATATCAGCTGGTGACTGGTAGGATATCAGCTGGTAACTGGTAGGATATCAGCTGGTGACTGGTAGGACATCAGTTGGTAACTGGTAGGATATCAGCTGGTAACTGGTAGGATATTAGCTGGTGACTGGTTGGATATCAGCTGGATATCAGTTGGTGACTGGTAGATATCAGCTGGTAACTGATAGGATATCAGCTGGTGACTGGTAGGATATCAGCTGGTAACTGGTAGGATATCAGCTGGTGACTGGTAGGATATCAGTTGGTAACTGGTAGGATATCAGCTGGTGACTGGTAGGATATCAGCTGGCGACTGATAGGATATCAGCTGGATATCAGCTGGTAACTGGTAGGATATCTGCTGGTAACTGGGAGGATATCAGCTGGTAACTGGTAGGATATCAACTGGTGATGGGTGGGAAATCAGCTGGTGACTGGTAGGATATTAGCTGGATATCAGCTGGTGACTGGTAGGATATCAGCTGGTGACTGGTAGGATATCAGCTGGTAACTGGTAGGAAATCAACTGGTGATGGGTGGGATATCAGCTGGTGATTGGTAGGATATCAGCAGGATATCAGCTGGTAACTGGTAGGATATCAGTTGGTGACTGGTAGATATCAGCTGGTAACTGATTGGATATCAGCTGGTGACTGGTAGGATATCAGCTGGTAACTGATAGGATATCAGCTGGTGACTGGTAGGATATCAGCTGGATATCAGCTGGTAACTGGTAGGATATCAGCTGGTAATTGGTAGGATATCAGCTTATAACTGGTAGGATATCAGCTTGTAACTGATAGGATATCAGCTGGTTACTGGTAGGATATCAGGTGGTAACTTGTAGGATATCAGCTGGTAACTGGTAGGATATCAGCTGGTGACTGGTGGGATATCACCTGGTAACTGGTAGGATATCAGCTGGTAACTGGTAGATATCAGCTGGTAACTGATAGGATATCAGCTGGTGACTGGTAGGATATCAGCTGGATATCAGCTGGTGACTGGTAGGATATCAGCTGGTGACTGGTAGGCTATCAGCTGGTAATTGGTAGGATATCAGCTTATAACTGGTAGGATATTAGCTTGTAACTGATAGGATATCAGCTGGTTACTGATAGGATATCAGCTTGTGACTGGTAGGATATCAGGTGGTAACTGGTAGGATATCAGCTGGTAACTGGTAGGATATCAGCTGGTGACTTGTGGGATATCAGCTGGTGACTTGTGGGATATCAGCTGGATATCAGCTGGTAACTGGTAGGATATCAGCTGGTAACTGGTAGGATATCAGCTGGTAACTGGTAGGATATCAGCTGGTGACTTGTGGGATATCAGCTGGTGACTGGTGTGATATCAGCTGGATATCAGCTGGTGACTGGTAAGATATCAGCAGGATATCAGCTTGTAACTGGTAGGATATCAGCTGGTGACTGGTAGGATATTAGCTGGTGACTGGTAGGATATCAGCTGGTAACTGGTAGGATATCAGCTGGTGACTGTTAGGATATCAGCTGGCGACTGGAAGGATATCAGCTGGCGACTGGTAGGATATCAGCTGGTAACTGGTAGGATATCAACTGGTGATGGGTGGGATATCAGCTGGTGACTGGGAGGATATTAGCTGGATATCAGCTGGTGACTGGTAGGATATCAGCTGGTGACTGGTAGGATATCAGCTGGCGACTGGTAGTATATCAGCTGGATATCAGCTTGTAACTGGTAGGATATCTTCTGGTAACTGGTGGGATATCAGCTGGTAACTGGTAGGATATCTTCTGGTAACTGGTTGGATATCAGCTGGTAACAGGTAGGATAACAACTGGTGATGGGTGGGATATCAGCTGGTGATTGGTAGGATATCAGCTGGTAACTGGTAGGATATCAACTGGTGATGGGTGAGATATCAGCTGGTGACTGGTAGGATATCAGCTGGTGACTGGTGGGATATCAGCTGGATATCAGCTGGTAACTGGTAGGATATCAGCTTGTAACTGGTAGATATCAGCTTGTAACTGATAGGATATCAGCTGGTGACTGGTAGGATATCAGCTGGTGACTGGTGGGATATCAGCTGGATATCAGCTGGTAACTGGTAGGATATCAGCTTGTAACTTGTAGATTTCAGCTGGTAACTGATAGGATATCAGCTGGTGACTGGTAGGATATCAGCTGGTAACTGGTGGGATATCAGCTGGTGACTGGTAGGATATCAGCTGGTAATTGGTAGGATATCAGCTTATAACTGGTAGGATATCAGCTTGTAACTGATAGGATATCAGCTGGTTACTGATAGGATATCAGCTTGTGACTGGTAGGATATCAGGTGGTAACTTGTAGGATATCAGCTGGTAACTGGTAGGATATCAGCTGGTGACTGGTGGGATATCAGCTGGTAACTGGTAGGATTTCAGCTGGTAACTGGTAGATATCAGCTGGTAACTGATAGGATATCAGCTGGTGACCGGTAGGATATCAGCTGGATATCAGCTGGTGACTGGTAGGATATCAGCTGGTGACTGGTAGGCTATCAGCTGGTAATTGGTAGGATATCAGCTTATAACTGGTAGGATATTAGCTTGTAACTGATAGGATATCAGCTGGTTACTGATAGGATATCAGCTTGTGACTGGTAGGATATCAGGTGGTAACTGGTAGGATATCAGCTGGTAACTGGTAGGATATCAGCTGGTGACTTGTGGGATATCAGCTGGTGACTTGTGGGATATCAGCTGGATATCAGCTGGTAACTGGTAGGATATCAGCTGGTGACTGTTAGGATATCAGCTGGCGACTGGAAGGATATCAGCTGGCAACTGGTAGGATATCAGCTGGTAACTGGTAGGATATCAACTGGTGATGGGTGGGATATCAGCTGGTGACTGGGAGGATATTAGCTGGATATCAGCTGGTGACTGGTAGGATATCAGCTGGTGACTGGTAGGATATCAGCTGGCGACTGGTAGTATATCAGCTGGATATCAGCTTGTAACTGGTAGGATATCTTCTGGTAACTGGTGGGATATCAGCTGGTAACTGGTAGGATATCTTCTGGTAACTGGTTGGATATCAGCTGGTAACTGGTAGGATAACAACTGGTGATGGGTGGGATATCAGCTGGTGATTGGTAGGATATCAGCTGGTAACTGGTAGGATATCAACTGGTGATGGGTGAGATATCAGCTGGTGACTGGTAGGATATCAGCTGGTGACTGGTGGGATATCAGCTGGATATCAGCTGGTAACTGGTAGGATATCACCTTGTAACTGGTAGATATCAGCTTGTAACTGATAGGATATCAGCTGGTGACTGGTAGGATATCAGCTGGTGACTGGTGGGATATCAGCTGGATATCAGCTGGTAACTGGTAGGATATCAGCTTGTAACTATTAGATTTCAGCTGGTAACTGATAGGATATCAGCTGGTGACTGGTAGGATATCAGCTGGTAACTGGTGGGATATCAGCTGGTGACTGGTAGGATATCAGCTGGTAATTGGTAGGATATCAGCTTATAACTGGTAGGATATCAGCTTGTAACTGATAGGATATCAGCTGGTTACTGATAGGATATCAGCTTGTGACTGGTAGGATATCAGGTGGTAACTTGTACGACATCAGCTGGTAACTGGTAGGATATCAGCTGGCGACTGGAAGGATATCAGCTGGCGACTGGTAGGATATCAGCTGGTAACTGGTAGGATATCAACTGGTGATGGGTGGGATATCAGCTGGTGACTGGTAGGATATTAGCTGGATATCAGCTGGGGACTGGTAGGATATCAGCTGGTGACTGGTAGGATATCAGCTGGCGACTGGTAGGATATCAGCTGGATATCAGCTTGTAACTGGTAGGATATCTTCTGGTAACTGGTGGGATATCAGCTGGTAACTGGGAGGATATCTTCTGGTAACTGGTTGGATATCAGCTGGTAACTGGTAGGATAACAACTGGTGATGGGTGGGATATGAGCTGGTGATTGGTAGGATATCAGCTGGTAACTGGTAGGATATCAACTGGTGATGGGTGAGATATCAGCTGGTGACTGGTAGGATATCAGCTGGTGACTGGTGGGATATCAGCTGGATATCAGCTGGTAACTGGTAGGATATCAGCTTGTAACTGGTAGATATCAGCTTGTAACTGATAGGATATCAGCTGGTGACTGGTAGGATATCAGCTGGTGACTGGTGGGATATCAGCTGGATATCAGCTGGTAACTGGTAGGATATCAGCTTGTAACTGGTAGATATCAGCTTGTAACTGATAGGATATCAGCTGGTGACTGGTAGGATATCAGCTGGTAACTGGTGGGATATCAGCTGGTGACTGGTAGGATATCAGCTGGTAATTGGTAGGATATCAGCTTATAACTGGTAGGATATCAGCTTGTCACTGATAGGATATCAGCTGGTTACTGATAGGATATCAGCTTGTGATTGGTAGGATATCAGGTGGTAACTTGTACGACATCAGCTGGTAACTGGTAGGATATCAGCTGGCGACTGGTGGGATATCAGCTGGTGACTGGTAGATATCAGCTGGTGACTGGTGGGATATCAGCTGGTAACTGGTAGGATATCAGCTGGTAACTGGTAGATATCAGCTGGTGACTGGTAGGATATCAGCTGGATATCAGCTGGTAACTGGTAGGATATCAGTTGGTGACTGGTAGATATCAGCTGGTCACTGGTAGGATATCAGCTGGTGACTGGTAGGCTATCAGCTGGTAATTGGTAGGATATCAGCTTATAACTGGTAGGATATCAGCTTGTAACTGATAGGATATCAGCTGGTTACTGATAGGATATCAGCTTGTGACTGGTAGGATATCAGGTGGTAACTGGTAGGATATCAGCTGGTAACTGGTAGGATATCAGCTGGTGACTTGTGGGATATCAGCTGGTGACTTGTGGGATATCAGCTGGATATCAGCTGGTAACTGGTAGGATATCAGCTTGTAACTGGTAGGATATCAGCTGGTAACTGGTAGGATATCAGCTGGTGACTTGTGGGATATCAGCTGGTGACTGGTATGATATCAGCTGGATATCAGCTGGTGACTGGAAGGATATCAGCTGGTGACTGGTAAGATATCAGCAGGATATCAGCTGGTAACTGGTAGGATATCAGCTGGTGACTGGTAGGATATCAGCTGGTGACTGGTAGGATATCAGCTGGTAACTGGTAGGATATCAGCTGGTGACTGGTAGGATATCAGCTTGCGACTGGAAGGATATCAGCTTGCGACTGGTAGGATATCAGCTGGTAACTGGTAGGATATCAACTGGTGATGGGTGGGATATCAGCTGGTGACTGGTAGGATATTAGCTGGATATCAGCTGGTGACTGGTAGGATATCAGCTGGTGACTGGTAGGATATAAGCTGGCGACTGGTAGGATATCAGCTGCATATCAGCTTGTAACTGGTAGGATATCTTCTGGTAACTGGTGGGATATCAGCTGGTAACAGGTAGGATATCTTCTGGTAACTGGTTGGATATCAGCTGGTAACTGGTAGGATAACAACTGGTGATGGGTGGGATATCAGCTGGTGATTGGTAGGATATCAGCTGGTAACTGGTAGGATATCAACTGTTTATGGGTGAGATATCAGCTGGTGACTGGTAGGATATCAGCTGGTGACTGGTGGGATATCAGCTGGATATCAGCTGGTAACTGGTAGGATATTAGCTTGTAACTGGTAGATATCAGCTTGTAACTGATAGGATATCAGCTGGTGACTGGTAGGATATCAGCTGGTAACTGGTGGGATATCAGCTGGTGAGTGGTAGGATATCAGCTGGTAATTGGTAGGATATCAGCTCATAACTGGTAGGATATCAGCTTGTAACTGATAGGATATCAGCTGGTTACTGATAGGATATTAGCTTGTGACTGGTAGGATATCAGGTGGTAACTGGTAGGATATCAGCTGGTAACTGGTAGGATATCAGCTGGTGACTGGTGGGATATCAGCTGGTAACTGGTAGATATCAGCTTGTAACTGATAGGATATCAGCTGGTGACTGGTAGGATATCAGCTGGATATCGGCTGGTAACTGGTAGGATATCAGCTGGTGACTGGTAGATATCAGCTGGTGACTGGTAGGATATCAGCTGGTGACTGGTAGGATATCAGCTGGTAATTGGTAGGATATCAGCTTATAACTGGTAGGATATCAGCTTGTAACTGATAGGATATCAGCTGGTTACTGATAGGATATCAGCTTGTGACTGGTAGGATATCAGGTGGTAACTGGTAGGATATCAGCTGGTAACTGGTAGGATATCAGCTGGTGACTTGTGGGATATCAGCTGGTGACTTGTGGGATATCAGCTGGATATCAGCTGGTAACTGATAGGATATCAGCTGGTGACTGGTAGGATATCAGCTTATAACTGGTAGGATATCAGCATGTAACTGATAGGATATCAGCTGGTTACTGATAGGATATCAGCTTGTGACTGGTAGGATATCAGCTGGTAACTGGTAGGTATCAGCTGGTAACTGGTAGGATATCAGCTTGTAACTGATTGGATATCAGCTGTTGACTGGTAGATATCAGCTGGTAACTGATAGGATATCAGCTGGTCACTGGTAGGATATCAGCTGGTAACTGGTAGGATATCAGCTGGTGACTTGTGGGATATCAGCTGGTGACTTGTGGGATATCAGCTGGATATCAGCTGGTAACTGGTAGGATATCAGCTGGTAACTGGTAGGATATCAGCTGGTAACTGGTAGGATATCAGCTGGTGACTTGTGGGATATCAGCTGGTGACTTGTGGGATATCAGCTGGATATCAGCTGGTAACTGATAGGATATCAGCTTGTGACTGGTAGGATATCAGTTGGTGACTGGTAGGATATCAGCTGATAATTGGTAGGATATCAGCTTATAACTGGTAGGATATCAGCTGGTAACTGATAGGATATCAGGTGGTAACTGATAGGATATCAGCTGGTGACTGGTAGGATATCAGGTGGTAACTGGTAGGATATCAGCTGGTAACTGGTAGGTATCAGCTGGTAACTGGTAGGATATCAGCGTGTAACTGATTGGATATCAGCTGTTGACTGGTAGATATCAGCTGGTAACTGATAGGATATCAGCTGGTCACTAGTAGGATATCAGCTGGTAACTGGTAGGATATCAGCTGGTAACTGGTAGGATATCAGCTGGTGACTGGTAGGATATCAGCTGGTGACTTGTGGGATATCAGCTGGTGACTTGTGGGATATCAGCTGGATATCAGCTGGTAACTGATAGGATATCAGCTGGTGACTGGTAGCATATCAGCTGGTAACTGGTAGATATCAGTTGGTGACTGGTAGGATATCAGCTGATAATTGGTAGGATATCAGCTGGTAACTGGTAGGATATCAGCTGTTAACTGGTAGGATATCAGGTTGTAACTGATAGGATATCAGCTGGTGACTGGTAGGATATCAGCTGTCACTGATAGGATATCAGCTGGTAACTGATAGGATATCAGCTAGTGACTGGTAGGATATCAGCTGGTGACTGGTAGATATCAGCTGGTAACTGATAGGATATCAGCTGGTGACTGGTAGGATATCAGCTGGTAACTGATAGGATATCAGCTTGTAACTGATAGGATATCAGCTGGTAACTGATAGGATATCAGCTGGTGTCTGGTAGGATATCAGCTGGTAACTTACAGGTTATCAGCTGGTAACTGGTAGGATATCAGCTGGTAACTGATAGGATATCAGCTGGTGACTGGTAGATATCAGCTGGTAACTGATAGGATATCAGCTGTTGACTGGTAGGATATCAGCTGGTAACTGATAGGTTATCAGCTGGTAACTGGTAGGATATCAGCTGGTAACTGATAGGATATCAGCTGGTGACTGGTAGATATCAGCTGGTAACTGATAGGATATCAGCTGGTGACTGGTAGATATCAGCTGGTAACTGATAGGATATCAGCTGTTGACTGGTAGGATATCAGCTGGTAACTGATAGGATATCAGCTGGTAACTGGTAGGATATCAGCTGGTGACTGGTAGGATATCAGCTGGTAATTGGAAGGATATCAGCTGGTAACTGGTAGGATATCAGCTGGTAACTGGTAGGACATCAGCTGGTAACTGGTAGGACATCAGCTGGTGACTGGTAGGATATCAGCTGGTAACTGGTAGGACATCAGCTGGTGACTGGTAGGACATCAGCTGGTAACTGGAAGGACATCAGCTGGTAACTGGTAGGATATCAGCTGGGTTCCTCCGGTTACTGGGTTTTTAATTGCAAAGAAAATAAAACAATAATAAGCAATAAAATTACTCCGTTCGTTATGTCACTGCTGATTGCTGCAGGCAGCCCGAGCTGATGGTCCCAGGTCTGGCGGCGTCCTGCACTGGTCACCTTTGATGCAGTGACGCTAACTCCTCCAGCAGCGGAACATAGCGATACCATCAACCATCAGTCAAGGTGTCGTGTGTTCATGCAGATGCTCCACCAAGTGGGCGTGAAGGACGGGGATCCGTGCCAGCCCACCTACGTTTACCCTGAGGAGGTGAAGATGCTGATGCGCTCTGTCTTCCCTCAGAACATCTGCGACTACCCGGACCCCTGTCACACACAGGTGAGTGTGTCCCCTCACTGGCACCTCTTCCTTGAAGGCCCTGGTCACATCAGGAAGTCCAGTGGAACGCAAGGTTAGCAGGGCAGGGATAAGGTGATTTTGTAGACCGAAAGAAGAAATCATGTCAAGGATGAAGTGTTTCTGTAGTCCAACGGGAAGATACAAAGTCATGCATGATGATTATTGTTGTGTTATGTGTGTGTAGTGTGTTTCCCCAACTTTGTGTTACTCTAGCGCAGCGGCGCGGCTCAGCTGGAAGCCTCAGCGGTCAGTGCCTCCATGTGTTCCTGTTGTTGATCTGTTTGACACCTCTGCTACACAACTGTCACACACCAAGGGGTAGCCCTCTGTCACACACACACACACACACACATACACACACACATACACACACACATACACACACACACACACACACACACACACACGTTTTAGGCCCAATACCGTCAATATTACTAATGTCCACCTCAGGCCAGTGTGGCAGTGAGGGAGGGGGGTCCCTGTCAAGTCCGGAGCTAACGCCCCCCCCGGGAAGCCATGTATGAAGCACACATGCGTGATGTGAATGACTGAAAATGTGACAAGACAGATCAAATTTGGTTCATGTATTTTCATTGGAAAGTACTGTTTGTTGTGGTAGTTTTATTGTTT